>NW_026562436.1:525000-1115000 GCF_027474105.1 Poeciliopsis prolifica | reverse complement strand
ACTTGTCCTGAATCCAGATGCCTCCTGTGGTTAACATTGTGTGGATCTAAGGGATTCCAGGCAGGTAAACTCATGTGTTTTCTGGATCTACTGAGTTTGGGGCGTAGTGATACATAAGACTCACAAAACCAGACAAGACTTGATATCAAGCTTTAAGAAGAATAGTTGGGACATCTTCAGTTACAGCTTCGTCAGATGTAGCCTATATTGCATTCATTTGCTCTTCCGCTCGATTAAAATCTCACTCACAGCTCACTCTGTGCTTTCTCTCATTCACTTGGATTCCTTCAGTAGAATTTCTGCAGAGCCAATCAGCAAACAGAAGAAATTCTCCCTTCTTTTATAAATCAAAACTCCTGCTTGCCCAAAAATTATTTTTTTTACATTTCTCCCTTTCTGATAAGTTTCTAAAAAGTTTTATGCTGCAGTTATCAATGACTTTCAGGTTTCTTGGTGTCAGACCTGTCCTCCCAAGAAACTTAGAAACTTTGTTGTTGCATCCTGATGCACATGACTCAAAGAAATATGGCTCCCTCTTCATCACCACTCCATGTTGATCATTCCTCAAAAACTGCAGATGAATTGCTCTAATCCAGCATTAGGTGTTTGCAGTTTGACTGATCATCTGAAGATGGCGCCGGCATTTGACCGAGCTGCTAACGACATAAACAGCAATGCTCTGCAATGCCATGGAATTGATAGCAGTCTGCAAGAAACATTGATTACTACACAGATAGAAACAGAGTAGCTCTTTTTAAAAAATTAACTATAAATGATAGAATTTTATTCATATGATATAGATTTATCATGTCAGTGACACTTTAAGCAGAGTATCTGTGTATCTGTGTGAACTTGGTCTACAAGAGAAAATCAGCAGAGGAATGCTGAGATGATCTGCACTGTGGAGGCGCTTAATGAATAACCCCAGCATGTGATCTGTGGATTTCAGACGTTTCTGACTCATTTATAACACACTGTGTGCGGTTTGCGGTACGTTGTTCACACACTGGAACTGAAGAGCTGCAGATTTTAGCATTGATAAGAATCCTTGATATATTAATGACAATGAACTTGTGTATGATTTGCTAATCGGATGATGCATGTTGTTTAAATGATGAGGGAAACTGGAATTCTCTCATCAGGTTGTAAAATGTGAAAATAATTGTGATTCTAGTTTACAAGAGCTGTAGAGAAAACCTTTATGGAATCATGAATCAGTTCATATTCTGGCCAGAGAGAGACATGCACAGGAAGTTTCTGTTTGACTTTTCTGTATCACCTTCCTGTGATCGCAATCAGCTGTTTAGATTGCCGCCTTTTAGCGCTCCATGCAGCTCACACACAGCCCACACACACAGTCCACACACACAGTCCACACACACAGAGCACACACACAGAGCACACACAGAACACACACACAGAACACACACACAGAGCACACACACAGAGCACACACAGAACACACAGTGCCTTTTCATTATCATGGGACAAAAAATCACATCAGCTTCCATTTTTCAGAACCTGGTCTGCATCAACCTTCAACCAGTCAACAGTCTGTTTTTGCTTAGTTTGACATGTTTAAATGTTTCAGTTTGTCAAACAAGTTTTAATATCAGCCAGAGATAAATACAAATAACAAACAGCTGTTTTCAAAGGACAATTACGTTTACATTTATTTTTGCCCAGAACACATGTCATGATGTGTGGTTTGAAAATGGACCTAAATTCAAAATCCAGACTTTTGCATTTATGGATGTCTGGACTGATCTACAGGAGGCGTTGAGTCGATTAGTCAGAACTCCAGCAGCAGCGTTCTGGATCAGCAAGCAGTTGGGGAATTGATTTGTTAGGAAACCTGTAGAGACACTGTTCTAGTAATCAGTGCGACTAAAGATAAACACCTGGGCGATTTTCTCTAGATCTTGCAGAAACATTAGTCCTTTAATCCTGGAAATGATCTTCAGGTGATAGAAGGCCGACTTTGTAACTGTCTTTATGTGACTCTGAAGGTTCAGGTCAGAGTCCATCACTGCTCACAGATTTCAGCTTGATGTGTAATTTCCAGCTAAAGTAACTGAAGTTGTGTGGCGACTCTAGATTGTTCCTCTTCAGTTTTTCATTTCTGCTCAGTTTGAGAAAGTTATGGCACATTCATGCATTGATTTGTTCCAAGCCTATGTTCAGTGACTGGTTCGGTTCTTAGGCGCATTAGCCTGAGAAGCAGTTTATGTGGGGAAAATGAGATCTTTTTTTTTTCATGGGTGTTTATTTGAGTTGACTAGCATGAAACGGTGATTTTCTGTGAAGTCCAAGCTGGTCAAACAGAGAGACGTCTGGAGCAATGACTAGGCTTTAAAGCTTTTGGACTCTGCAAAATCAGTGATCTACAAATGGAGAAAATTAAGAAATGAGGGGACACTGACAGCTCAGAACCAACATAACCAGAACAACATCTAAAGAACTGAAGAGCTCAAGCTCATAATTCAACAATCACAAAAGAGAGACTGAATAAAATTTCCTAAAAAGGCCATAAACCCTGCTGACCAGAGAAAACACAACATGTCTTCTGTTTGAAGAAAAAACCAACCAAACAAACATATTAATCATCCCTCAGGCTGCGTTGCTTCTGATTAATCTGATCGCTTTCAAAGATTAGATTGTGCAGCAGGATTCTGGCTCAAAACATACGGTCAACTTAAACTGAAATGATGGTTGTCGAGTGGCCTAGTTAAAGTTCAAACTTCAACTTTATTTGAAAAAAAAAATTGCATTTAAAAACTCAACCATGAAGTGGGATTAAAACATTTCCAGAAAGAAGAGAGGTCCAAAATTGCTCCACATTGTTGTAAAAGACTTGTTGACTTGTTATATGAACACTTGTTGCCAAAGGGACCAGAACTAGTTATTAGACTATGAGATGTACTTCCTCAGGTCATCTCATGTTAAAGTTAGTTTTTATCTTCTGGGGCATTTAGGCAAATCATTAAAATGAAATCTGTGTGGGGCAAATGGTGTTTTGTGACGCTGCGTCCTGCTCAGTTAGGTGAGTCTCCATCTGACTCATGGCAGATCTCTGTCCCTGCAGCATTAATAACACCAGCTCACACACACAGGCTGAACGCAACAGATGTACTCTGAATTCATCTGCGGACTGGAATAATGTGTGTTTGAGTGTGTCAGGCTGTGAACAATGCATTTGAGTGTTTCCCTCCGGCTGAGTGTTAGTGTACAACAGAGCACAAAGACCATATTGTGAGAGACATTCCACCAAACAAAGGAAGACCAGCGTCTTCTGTCAGACATTCATGCGAGTGGGTGAGATGGGCGCAGGCCCCGCATCGTTTTCAGGAAGGGGATCGTCATCGACTGAAATGACAAAGTCAGTTACAGTAGAAATGAGATTTCACAAACAGACGAGAAACAGCTCAAAGTAAAATGATGAAGAATCTGGATTTGGTGCCACGGCCATTTTCCTGCGTGTCTTACCTTCAGACTCTGCCATTATCAGCTGGGTTTCTATTACGAATGTGCATAAAACTTTGTCAATGTTAAGCTAATGTCAAAAAAGCACAATTTCTCAAGTGCGGTGTTGCCATAAAATTTGAGGCGCAATAAAAAATTCCATGTGAAAAGTTTGTTCACACAATGAGCCATTGGAAAACATGGCAAGCCATCTTCCTCCAACTGCTTCCTGTTGTCTTCTTCTTCATGGGTTTGTGCCATGGAGAAAGTTGCTGATCATGTCACTCATCATGTGAAGTGTTTCCATTGCCGCTTTGGAAAATAACAAAAAGTTTTATGCGGCCAAAAAACCCAACTCTACCTAGCCGAGGGTTTTTCAAAATGACCTCGTTTCCATTAAGTGAATTTATTTTTGCAATATCAAATTGCACGATTGCATGATGAATGCAAACGCAGCTGCAGTCATCGCTGCCCTGGACGGCGCAACAAAAGCGCGCCGTCATATCTTGTCATGTTGCCACACCACAAATTTCCATTTATTTTAGTATAATTTCCATCACATTTTATGATGGAGAAACAAAATCAATCTTCAACACATCTAACTAAAGAAACTGCATATTGCAGAGATTGGGCCTCAGATTTAACAGATCCAAATAAATTTGATCTGTCCAGCCCTTTTTGGACGTCCCCCATATATACCCAGGTAAGGAGAGATTGATGCTCCGTCTCATGGGATGTTTCTGACCAGAAACCTTGAAAGATGAGTTTGCCGGAAAGTCTCCTTATCAGCTTCCTTCTCCTCGACCCTCCCTATTTTCACCTTTCAGGTCGACTCCTTCTTCACTGCAACATTCTCATATCTGCAGAATAAAACCTGATCCCTTTATGCACTCCTAAATGGGCAGTATTATGTGAAATCCACTTTTTTTTTAACATTCACATCATGTTATAATGTTATTCCCTCATCACAAGCATGCATGGAGTGTTGCTTTTATTCTTTCATGCATGTTCTTTAATCTCTTATGGCAACCGTCAGGGGGGTTCCTGAAGGCTTGGTCTCATTGAGTTCCTCACAGCTCCTCCCCCTTTTCTGCTGTGACATTACTTGGTTCTGTCCTAAATCGATCCATTTACCTCGTTTTTTTGTTCCTTTCCATTTATTTTTTGTTGTTCATTCTCTCGTCTAAGTGGTTATTTCTATATTTGTAGTTCTATACCTCTGTTTGTTAGTTTGTAATGTTGGTGGGGTTAAAGGTCGAGCTCAAGTCCACAAACAGCATCTTGAGTTAAGTGGTGCAGGAGGAAGTAGAGCCAAGGCTCTACGTCTTTGGTTTATATGACTGTTACATGCTTCTGTTTCTGTCTGTGACTCATTTTTAATTCTTAACATGCAGTCATTTTTTATGAACAGAGGCAATGGATCATTGAGCAACTTTCTTTCTTGTATTAAGCTAAGAGTGTGCGAAACTCAAAGCCGCTGAAGTGCAGATCTCTCAATGTCTTTCAGCCAAAAAACACACAAACACACGCAGCCTCCTCCCTTCATAAAAGCAGAACTTTGAGACAGTCACACCACAAAGTCAGGAATGTGGAGTTTACATGGGCAGCTTTATTTGGCCTGACGAAAATGTTCCCTCTTTGAGTTCAGAAAGCCACATCACTCTCTCTCTCTCTCTCTCTCTCTCTCTCTCTCTCTCTCTCTCTCTCAGAGAGAGCGAGAGAAAAGTCTTTAGCTACAAAAGCAGACACACAAAGTAGATGTCCCAAAAAAGCTCCATATGTTATTAACATTTAATACTGTTAGGTTTGTCTGTGGTGCGTCAGAGCTGAACACAGGACCTGTGACTAACAGAACCAACAGCTTGACTTGAACAGAAATAGTGTATTTTAGCTAATATGGCTCAATCAAAAGGTGGAGTCAAACCCAACAAGGATGAAAACACAAACAGCTACCAGTTGGTTAAAGCTAGAAATAAGTGGATGGAAGTGACTTTTTTTGGTAAAGTGAGTTGACATGTTGTGAATTGTTGCAATACAAACAAAGTGAATTGAATTCCATGTTACTGGAGCGTTTCAGTTTTATGAATAAAAGGAACTGGGAGTTGCCCAGTTCAGAAGTACAGACAAAAATACAAGAGTGAAACTTTCTGAGCAGCTTTGAGTTTATTGCTTGTCCAGCTGATGTTGATGCAGGTGGAACATCTGGAACATGAACAGTGGCTTAAGAGGATAAATCTTCACAAAACAGATCACCAGACTAATGCAGTGGGATGTCAAATATTCAAGCTTTCCAAGTCTTATTGATAAAGCACTTTAAGACCACACATAGAACCAGTGTTCATTTCTTTCCAGGATTAATGAAGATTTCCATCCATTCATATCCATTAATCTGCACTTAAAAGATATGCTTTAATGTGTCTTTTAAGACATTTTTTGTAAATAATATCCAAAGATAATGAGACCCTCTTCATGCCACTGAAGCTGTGTGTTACAGTGTAAGGAGCAGGAAGTGCAGCTATACTGAGTTATTTATCTAACGCCTAATTGTTTTTTTAAAACACAGGTGAGATTTGTATGAATAATTTAACTGTTAGGAACAAGAAAAACTGGATTGAGAAATCAAAGTAGTGAGAAATCAAAAGTAATTCTGTGTTTTCAAGAATTTTATTCTTTAAAATTCTGCTATGAGTAAAAAAAATCCAAGTGCTTCATTCCCTGTTAAAGCTCCATATCTCTGAGTGGGAGGCGATTGTTCAGCTGAGCTAAAAATACAAAAAAATACTGTGTGTAAGTGTGTGTGTGTGTGAGTGTGTGTGTTTGTAGCATGGCCTCCTGAGCCAATGGAGCATAAAGCAGGAGATCGACAGAGTTTGAAATTGTGACATTGTACCAAATTCAACCCAACAAAGAAAGGGCCACACACTTATAGCCCAAGCACAAATACACAAACCAGCACACAAAAATCACTTTAATGAATTCAATAAATCAGCTCAAACTAACTAATAGGAGAATAAAGAAGCAGATTTTTTGACGGTCACTGTGTGAAAGAGGTGCTGCTCATGTTTCTGTGTTTCAGACGGACTTTGTTCCATGACTGTGACCCACTTCTGCATGTGATCTCACATATGAATGGGCAGCTGTTATTACAGCACCAGTTAATTTTTAATCCTGTAAAGCAAAGTATAATTAAAGCACAAATCCATGCTGTTTCTGAGGACGAGCCAGAACCCGGCAATCTAACTGTTCATCTCACTGCAGACAAAACATCTCAGAGAGACCAGCTGAGTTTCCATTACTAGTGTGCAAAAACCTTTGCCAATATTTCACTAATGTCAAAAAAATACAACCACGCAATTGCAGTGTTTCCATTAAATAAGAAATAGGATTAAAACATGAGTACGCTTGTTCAAGTGATAAATCATTAAGATCCTCCAATTACCGCCTGTCAACTTCTTTGTTGTTTGAGTCATGGGGCAACATCACGAGTCATTTGATGCAAAAGAAGAGTTTTCATTGCAGTTTTACAAGATAAAGCAATTTTGACAATCAAGAAAAAAAACTACACACACCTTATCCTGGTGCCATGGAGATTAAAGGGTTTCTCAAACATTTATTTTTTTTATCTATTTATTTATTTCAAACAGACAAAACTGAAGGCAAAAAAGAAGAAAAAAAAATTAAATCTAAACAAATTATCATGGCCAAGAGACATGAAATTTTATAGAATCTGTTCAAAAAGGAGCAGATAGAAGAGCTTATGATTTTATGTTGAGTTTGGATTTATTTAAACACTTTTTATATCATCAATAGCACTTATGGTCTTTGAAACATTCATTTTATACAACATATTTCCCAATAAGCTTGATTTTAAGCAGTTTTTTTGAGATGGTTTTTATTTGTGCTCTTTTTGAGCTCATTACTCAATCCATTTCATAAATCTACTCCACTCACCAATAAACAAAAACTCTTTTTGGTTGTTCTAATACACAGTCTTTTATAAAGGTCCTTCTCCTCTTAAATCATAGCTCCTCTTTTGACACAAAAGATTTTTTGTATGTTGTGTGGAAGTTGGTGGTTTTCAGTACCAAACAAGTTCAGTCCCTCAAAAAGCAAGCACTTCCTGGAATAACGACCCCAATCATGCAGAGTCAGGCCCAGTTCGTAAATGACCATTTTCAAATAAACAGAGCCGGATCTTTGATTTAAACGAGCCATGTATACAGTGGAGCGTTTACATCGCCTCTGACAGTCTGCCCACCAGCTTCCTATAGCGCCCAGCCTGCCGAGCCAGATCAGTGTTTTTGTTGGCAGGAAGCACTGAGCTCAGCTGACGGTTTGGCTCCATGCGACACCAGCCAGCTGCTCAAATGTACTGCTAGCAAAGAACAGAACTCAGCAAAAACGCTTTATTTTGGATTTTTGTTTCCAGTTTCAACTTCTTAGGTCCCACAGTCACACTGCAAAAACACAAAGTCTTACCAAGTATTTTTGGTCGAGTTTTTTTGTTCACTTTTTGTGCACTTAAAATCAGACAAAACTAGTCGACAAGCAACTTTTCAGTGACATATAGGAGCTTAATTCTTTAATGTTGATAAAAAAGTATGTGTTCTACTATTTTGCTTATAACATGGGGAAATGTCTTGTTTCCAGTGAAAGAATCATCCAGTAGAACAAATTTTTTATCAATCATTTTTTTATCATAATTGAGCTCCTTTGTCTGGCTGAAAAGTTACTTTAAGTTGTTCTTGTCTTATTTCAAGTGTACTAAAAAACTAGACCACAAATACTTGATATACTTGGATTTTTGCAGTGTGCCATTTAGAGTCTAGTTTGAGTTTTTACAAAGCCGACTTCTTTCTTTTCTTAGGTAAATGTTCATACTTTATGCATTATTATTATTATTCTGTACTGAACTTTCACTTTCAGACTATCTATAGCCTGGTATTAGCCCACATAGCTACGCTGTGTGATGTGGTTTATATGAAAATCAAGTGAAATTAAAAACTTCAGACATCATTAACCTGTATCTTGGCGTAACTTCAAGCGGGACTTTTTGGTTTTAAAATACTTTGAACTGTCTTGTTGCTGAAATGTTCTATACAAATAAATTGATTGATTAAATAATGTTCTGTCAAACAGTGAGCATGGCGAGTTTGACAAACAGAAAAGCAAAATGCAAGAAAACTGTAAAACTGGCAACAGGAAAACAACTCAATGAAATAAAAACATCATTTAATCTCGTCGGCATCGTTATTATTTGGGGAGCATGGCAGTCTGATATAGAACAGTATGTTTGTTTTTGACTCTGTAAAAACAAAACCCAGCAAGGTAATTATACTCTTTTCCAGCCTTGACCTTAGTGCAGGACCCTCTGGTGTTGCATCTTCACCACAAACCACCAATCAGGGCCCTCCACCTCCAGCCTCGTAAACACAGAGCCACAGCAGGACGCTGTGGTTTCCTAGGAGAGGACAGAAACAGCGGAACCAGCGGTGCGTCTCTCCACCATGTTTCTATTATGGTGGATTTGGACTAACCATTGAATCCTGGTTCTGTTTACAAAGGGGCAACCTGTTTACCAGTTCCTGAGTTTACTCTCCAATAATGAACCTGAATGCACCACAGATGTAAACAGTGGCTTGGGCCAAATCACCTCTTGAAACACAGAGCTGTAGGTTCCGGCACTAAACAGGAAGGTCCTTTTTTTACTAATTTTACACAAACACCACAGAAGGAACTGATTATAGCCTCTTTGTTGCCAATAACACACAAAACCTAAACCAGTTACATTAATATTGTTTTCAACAGACTCAGGAGTTTCTCTTGTAAAAGTAATATTTTTATGAACTTCTTTCTAAACCTTGTTTAAGAATTTGAATTTAAAATATCATGTTTGATCTGTAAATTAAATAGAGGTCTGGAAGGTTGAAACAACACCAGCAGATCTTTAATGTATTGTGGTGCTAAACCGTTCATTTGTAAACTACCTGCAGTATTTTAGAGTCTACAGTCACTGAAGGACTGTAGAACTGGGTGATGTAGAACTGGGTGATGTTCTCTATCTTCCTGGTTTTAGTCAGGACTCCAGCAGCAGCGCTCTGGATCAGCTGTTGCAGGAATCAGTGTGACTAAAGATAAATGCCTGAATGAGTTTCTCTAGATCTGGCTGAGATATCAGCCCTTTAATCCTGGAAACGTTCTTCAAGTGATAGAAGGCCGACTTTGCAGCTGTCTTTATGTAACTCTGAAGTTTCAAGTCAGAGTTCATCACTTGACACAGATTTCAGCTTGATCTCTAATCTCTAGCTGTAACAACTGAAGCTTTGTGGTGACTTTAGATCCTTTCTCTTAAGGTCTAATAATAAAAACTTCAGTTTTGTTTCTGCTCAGCTGGAAAAAGTTATGTCATGTCCACACATTGATCTGTTCTGAGCATCTGTTCAGTGATTGGATAGGTTTAATATCAATATTAAATAGAAAAGGTCCTAGGATTGAACCTTGGGGTACTTCACAGGACTTCTGCCCTTTCCAATGAGAAGATAGCTATTGTGAAATAGAAATTCTTGTTCTTCAGGTGAAATTCAAACTAGTTGTGATTCATCCTGAATATTTACAAGGTTTAACCAATGCAACCTTTTTAACTAGTTGAAATGTTTGATAAACCAGTAAATGACCCAGCCTCTAGTGATGGACCGACACATTTTTGCAGAGCTGTGGAGTCAAAACAAGTTGCTGAAGAAATATGAGAGGTCATTACTGCAGCAAACAGACTGCAGCCTTTGACCCCACATTGTTTCTTCATCATGGGATTGTATTTATAGGACAAAGGTCTGAAGCAAAGTCTCATTAGTGCTAATTATTAACCAGCAGGAAGCATCCAAGTGGTTTGTCACTTCCTCCTCTCAGAGGATCTAGTTCTGGTTCCAAAGCCCACCACCTCCCTGGACCTCAGAGGAAAACATGATCAGTCAAAGCCAGAACACGTCGCATTGCTGCCTCCTTGTGGTTCTTTATCATTTCATGTGGGTTCAGTAGCTCATATGAATCTTTTATTTGCTAAATTTAATCATCTTAAATAAGCCGTGTTACGTAGTATTCTAGAATTAGCGGAAATTTTTTGTTTGCCCTTTAAGGATAAGATTGATGGTGCAGTCAGTGTCCTTCTGACTTCCCTTCCTCCCAGTCTTATCTGCTTCAAAGTTTAAACTGTTAACTTTGAACTTTCCTATAAATGAACTGTAACCTTTTCTATAAAGTGAAGGTTCCAGATTATATTCCTTCAACAGAAGGCTAAAAGTGGCAAAAAACCCACAAAATTAATAGGTTATCTGAAGAGTTATAATAATTTATCATTTGAAAAAAATTGAAAACCATCAACCTTTTATTTCAATATATTTTAAAGCTATAATCCGATTACCTTTTCTACTGTAGTGCTAAAGCAGCAGCAGTTTTAATTGCCCTTTGCACCAAGTTGTTCATTTTTCAGGCTACTTATATGTTGACATTTAAAGGGCAGTATTATGTGTATTGCAGCCACACAGTATCATTGTAAAATTGACTTTTTGAGACTGTTAACAGAAAGTTGGATTCTCAGTTAGCAGCCGGCAGAAACATCTGACCTGAGCAAACCAAATTTAACCATCACCAACAAGGGACGGGTGAGCCAATCAGCAGCTTTCATACCATACTCCATTGTCTGGCACTGTATAGTTATTTCCAGGCATTTTATTGCTTTTGATTCATTCAGATTTCATGTTTATAAAAATGTGCTTCATCCATTCTCTCTAATCCAGACTTTTCTGCTTTTTACTGATGCTTCAAATGTGGTCATTGACTTTACACTACAGCAGATGAATGATACAAACTTGGAAAATGTAATTGTCTATGATAGCCAGGTCCTCACCAAAAGAGAAAAATGTTGGTCCACCTCTGACAGAGAGTCATGGTTAGAAACAAGATGTTTCGCCCTTCATCTGAGCAGGAAGTAGGTGGAGGTTTCATGTGCAGAGGGTCAGCATCTCCTCAAAGATGGCTCCCTTCATGTTGGAGCCTCTCAGGTTGGCTTCCTGACCATCACATCCAGGCAGGTCAAAGTTCTGGAGGAAAATAACAGTTCTGCAGATCTGCTCATGGGTTCAGATGTCGGTGCATAAACACACACATTAGTGTGCCACAGTGCAGCACTTCTCAGCAGGTGAAAGAAATCTGGTCCAATCAGCAGCACCCTCAACTCAGGTAATGTAAGGAATCCACCAAGCAGCTGGCTGGTTTTGCAACAGAGCTGAGGAAGGCAAACAGTCTCTGAAGCAGATTCAGCATGGACTACCGGTAATCTGTTCACTAGAGTCAGTTAAAATGTAATTTGACTTTGGTTTTGCATTTGATAAAAAGAAATGCAGAATTTATTTGCACAACTTCAACACCAACATGTACCAACATGGGCTGAAAGGCCATTCAGTGAGGAAGAAGGTTTTAATCATAAAATAAAAACAGACGCAAATGTCCACAAAGACCTTCATGTTCTAGACGTGTCCTGAGGTCAGACGAAACTAAAGTGGACTAAAGAGATGATGACCTTTGTTACACTTGGAAGAAACATGGGGAACACTATGCAGCTCGGCTGGCAGCATCATGCTGTGTTGTTGCAGACGGATCTGGTGCGCTTCATTAAATAGAAGAAAGAAAGAACACGATGTGGGAATATTGAAGCAACATCTAAAGTCATCAGCCAGGAAGTCAAGGTTTGGGTCCAGATTGGTTTGCCAAACAGACAATACTGAGGAAATGTATGTAAACTTATTTTAAAGACATTAATAAATAAGTCACCAATCTATTCTCCCTCATTAATGTGGCACTCATAACATATGAATAAAGTTGTATTATTAACAGACTAATACAATTTTAGTCTGTTATTTCCATTTTTTTATGGAAATAGACATATTTCCATAAAAAAGTGAAATCACTAGAATAAAGTAAGTTTATTTTTGTAATGTGACTCTTACAGCTGTTGTGACTTAATTCTTGTACAACTTTTGTCTCATAATAGAACATTCTCTTAAGAAATTCCTACTCTAGGTCTGTTTACAAGTTTGTTGCAAAAATATTCATTTGAATCTTTTTTATTGCGTCTTAAATCAACAAATCTCCTGAAATGTATTAGGCCTGTACCATAGACTAGACTGAAAATCTGCATATTTATTTAGTGGGGAAAAAAAGAATACACCTTTCAGATTTTTACATACAAAAAGTGTGGCATGCCTTTGTATTCCTATTCAGTATTCTGAGTGGACCTTTTGTAGAACCACCATGTGCTGTGCTTCTGGAGTGAAATATTTTATTTGTAAAATTACTGGATTTATTCAGACTTATAAACACGAAACACACACTACATGTACAGTTAAGCTCTTCAACATCTTTATTTGGCAAAAAATTACATTTTTTTTGTTTTCCTCATTTACAGCAATTTGAATCCAGAAAGAAACACGTTTAACAAAACACATGACTGCCTCTGTGATCTGTATTCAGACTGAGACAAATGGATGACACAAAAAGAGGAGGCATCATGAAAACCAGGAGCACAGAAGTCAGCATAAAATCCATTATCATGCTAACATTGTGTATATTATATTCAATCAGGAAAAAACTAATAATTTTCCCTTTGTGGCCTCAGGACCTTGTAGGCATTGGTTTTATAATCAGAAATAAAAGTGTTTTGAATTTATTGCAGATATTTCCATTGATATTTCCAGGTTTTAAATGTACTCTTTTTTTTTCCTTAATCCAGATCTAAAAAAATAAAAAACAGGTTTTTCTGTGAGAATGTGATGGTAGTAATTATTAATGAGCGACTATGTAAAAGAACGCAGAACTGTTTTAAAGTTTATCATCTTCTGAGTGGAAACAGCAGGTGAGCCTCATCAGCAGACAGACCGACCAATCAGAACCAAGAAGGGAAGAATGTCGTTTATTGGCAAAGTTCAACAAGCACCAATGAAAACAAGGTCTGGGAAACAAAAAAATAGTTCCTTTTGCATAGAACATGTAGTCATTCAGCTGCTTCTAAACAAAGGAAAGTAGTACAACTACAGGTCATCATCTGAAGCTTTTCATCGTCATGACAACAGATGAGGTCAGAGCTGATCTGTTCAGTTCATTTGGGAGAATTTAAGGCAACAAAGGATCACCTGTGATTATCATTCAGTCCAGGACACACACCCTGCGTCCCGCTGTCTCTCTGTCCTCATCCACTAGGGGGACAAGCGGTCACTCGTTCCTGCCGTCCTCTCGGGGGACAAGCGGTCACTCATTCCCGCTGTCCTCTGTGTTGTCCTCGCCCTCGCTCCCCGGTCGGTTCTTGTGGTTCTCCGGATAGTTGAGGATGTGTCTGTTGGCCTGCATGATGTACTGCTGCTGTTTGAAATACACTTTCAGTATGCCTTTGATCAGCACGAATGCAATGCCCCCCTGTGGAGACAAATGGTAGGACATATAGAAAACAGAAACCTTGAGAGAAAATTCATACGAGAGCTGAAATATGACAAGGTATTAGGGCCATACTGAGGAAAAATAAAATGACAAGAATAAAGTCATAATATCATGAGAATAAAGTTGTAATATTGGCAACAAAGTCAATATTTCGAGCACAATCTGACTGAGGTTGAATTAATTGGCAAAAATTGCCAGGTAAACATTTTAATGTCTAGATGTTCTAAAATTTTTAATATTCTTTTTTTTTATTCTCTTCAAATTCCCATTTTTCTGAATTCCATTTGAAACATACCTATTAACCCACAAAGTAGGTAATAATGGTGTAAATGACAAGTATTTAGCACATCAATATCCAGTAGTCAACATTCACTTCTGCTTTGTTTCACAAATGAAGCAACCAGCTGTGGTTCAACAGAACGTTGCTGTTAGCAGGTGACTGGCTGCAGCCAGCCGCCTTCATCTGTTTCTGAGTAGTCGTATCGTTGCCCCTCCTGTCAACTGTGTGCTGACAAAACATACAGAAAGTTTCTCCTGTTTCATAAAACGTGCTGGCCCTGAACCTTGTGCTATGAGGGGTTTTCTTGAAGTTATCAGTGTTATCAGGTTTTAGTTCCATGGCTGGCTGGTTCATTCCGTCTATGTGGAGAGCAGAGCCGCTCCTCACCGGGTGACAGCAGGTACAGGAGAATAAACCAAAACGACACAAACTACTGCATGTCCTTCCCTTCTCACAGATATCAGCTAATTCTGTAAAATTCTGCATTTTATAGTGGATTCTATTTTGTTCATTGAATTCCATCTTTGCTCTAACATCCCATTGTTCATTAAGATGAAACGCATTGTGCTGGGAATCCCCCAGTTCCCAGGTGGACTCACCAGTATGGTGCGCTGCAGGTTGGAGGAAACCCGTCTGAACAGCAGCCGCCCCACCAGACTGGCTATGGAGGGAAAGATGAGAGCCCCACACAGAGTTCTGGATACAGACAGGTGGTCTCCAGCGCCGGGACCCTCGGCACGCAGACGCGGCAGATAACCGCCACCGCCTGAGGCATACACACTGTATTAACTGAGAATGTGCTGTTGAAGAGCTAACCAGTAGAACTGAGGCTCCCACTGAGTGAAATGCCATTTAGGAAGCTGATATTTAATCAAAGAATGATCTTATGTAAATGACTTTTTTGAGCTGTACATCATGTTATAATTTTATGCCTTCATCAAAAATATACCAAGAGTGTTTGTTGCCTTGGTTTTTGATATGTTTGAAAAATCCTTGAATCTCAGAGCTGCAGCTTCCAAGCTTGTGCCTCCCAGAGCAGAGAGCAGTCCTCCCCCACTCATCTCCTTCAGACTAGCCAGCAGCAATTAGCAAACACTTGGTGGAACTGTGGATCTGCTAAGATGATTATAGGAGCTACGTCTCACAGCAATGCTGTTAAAAACCATGTTGTGATGACGTTCTGAAGGGGGAGTTTCAGAAGGAGCAGGAGATTCTTAAAGAGACAGAGGCCCAATTTCAAGGCATTAAATTCCAAATTCAAATTTATTCTATGTCATATAAAAAGCATTTTCAAACAACTGAAGGCCCAACAAAACAAAGCCAGGATCAACAGGGGGCTCAGTGAGGAAGATAATGTGTTACACACCCGATGAAGGGCCATGTTTATAGGAGTATCTCTGCCACAGCCTCACTAAGTAATCCTCCCAGCGGATCATCTTTCCCAGGACCAGCAGCACCGGGATGGTTGGCAGGCCCATGAGCAGAAACAGAGGGTCAGCTCGCTCCATCACAAACAGACCCTTCTTATGCCCCACCACCTGCAGGGGGAACCAGAAAGATGAGGCCGCTGCAGACGGTGACGGCTCAGTGGTTCCTTCATGCACCTGACCGCACCTGCATGACGGTCACGGCTCCGTAGGTGACTGCTGACCAGTACACCGTCCCAACAACCACTCCGACTGCAGCAAAGGGGCTGGCGCGGGACAGGGCTCTGTCTGCCTGTTGCAGGAAGTACACCAGTGGGCCTGGGGGACCAGAACAGAACCGGATCAGTCACATCACAGAACACAACACAAATGATCCAATTGTTGACTTGTCTTACTTTCTTGTCGGTGTCTAAAAACTGAGAGTTGTGCGTCTTTGCTGAGCGATTTGAACAACAATCATTTACATGTAGGGTTGGGGCAAATGATTACAAATTCAAATTCTAAAACGTTCTTCAACTCTTGTAGTTGCATTTTTTTGCCTGTAGGGTGCTGGAGGAAACATTTGAGCTGCTAGAAAAAGCTCTAAAGCTTTGCTAGGCCTGGATACAGATTCCAACTCTCTTTAGATAAAAGCTACAAGAGAGGATCCTGACACATGGTACGGTCCAGTCAAAGGTTGCTCCAGTCCTCACCCATCTTGGGGAAAATGATGCAGTACTCGGTGCCACACTGCGGACAGTTAACGGCGCCGCCGCCGTTTCCTTTCTGCTTCTCGTCCAGCCAGCGCTGCAGACACGACTGGTGGATCCATTTCGTGCAGCCTTTACACCTGCAGGGGCTAACCCACTCTGCGCCCCGGTCGTCCCGCTCAGTGGCGAAACACACCCAGCAGTGTCTGCAAACACACACACATGCACACACTCAGCAAAGCTTCACATAGAGGTCAGCTGTGTTTAAAGATTTATACAGAGAAAGTCAGTAAATTTATAAGCATTACACTTTAAGCTGAGTGCAAACTCAACATGAACTGACCAACTGAAGAAACTAATTCTGGTAAATAAAAGGGCATTTTAACACACAAAGTCAGATCAATACCTGTTAAATACTTTTGAAATATCCCACAAAGATTCTTAAAACTACCGAGAAAGTATCAAAAATTATTTTACATATCAGAAAATATTTTCACCACCCACTAACAACATTTACACTTCAGAGTTTATAAATTAGTACAATAATTTAGTACTGGATAATCCATTTACGGCCAATAAAATGCATATTATTATGTATTTTCCAGGCCCATTATGCCAATTATACAACAATCAGACAAATGTTACCTTTAGTTGTAATAAAAATGCTGTTTATGTTAAACGTTACTTAAAAGAAATTTCACTTTGCAAATTAACACTTTGAAATGGGGCCTCTGTCTCTTTAAGAAGCTCCTGCTCTTTCACACAATCCGCCTGCAGCAACATAACGTTTCTCTGTTAAGCCTGCACAACCATACAAAGGAGCATGAAGAAAAATAAAAAAATCTATCACAGAAACTCTCCAGATATGGATTTTAATGAGGAAATAAAAGCTCACATAATACTTGTAAAGTGTCAAGAGTTTTTCAAATGCTTTAAGTTACTAAAAAAAACAAACAAAAAAACAACAATGTTCAAATAATCACTTAAAAAATATTTTTAAATAATCAAAAATATGCTAAGACAGAGAATGGCTGACCAGTTTGGAGAATATTTATTAAATATGTTTATTTTATAAACATATGTATTTAAGGATGTTTTTAAGCACAAGATACAGAAGCTGTTCTTACAGGTGGTGGTTGTATTTCAAAATACAAGTAAAACAACTTTCTCAAAGTAGTACAATAAAATGTAAGCATTTTTTTTACAACATTAGAAATTATTTAGATCAACTAGAAGTCTGTTTATATATAATGTGTGGTGAGGGTTTGCTCAGATTCTACAAAATATTCAAATGAAGAATGAAAAGGAGCATTACTTCTCAGACTGCTCCTCTGTCAGGGCCATGACGTTACAGAACAGGTTCTGATGGACCCATCTAACTCCAGCAAGAACCTGGGAAACAAAAATACACATAACAGAGTTATTGCTGGCAATAAAGTTAAGTTGATCTTAAAGCTAATGGAACAGGGCAGGTCAAATTTTTAGATGTAAATTTGCTGCATACAATGAATCTTTTCTTCTTGAAGCCTAGAATATATTAACATCAATATTAGTGGAAGACAATAACTGAATTATCTCAGTCACTGGGAATGGTAATTCTGGTTCTTCCGCACACAGTAATCAGAAAGTCAAACACTGAAAAATTGCTGCCAAAAATAACTTGTAATTTATCTTTTAAAGTCTGCTTTCGTTTGTCTTGTTTTTATTCTGTTTGTTGAAGCAGATTGTAATTTTCATCTCGAAACGTGCTAAGTAAATAAAGTTTTACGTCTGCACTTAGGAGCGTTGGGATCTGCTGTGTTTTCTACAGCATAAAAAGCTCTCAGATCTTGCTATGATTCAACCAGTCTGTCACCAAGTTAGGATCTTTCTCAGAGGTTTGACTAGTTTAAGTCTTTTAAATGTTGACTTTGAGTGAATCAAACGTACTCCAGAATTCTAACAAACCAGAAGTTAATTTCCAATTCCAATTCCAGCTTCCGAATCTTTAATTGACTCTAGTTTAAAAACTGCAACACCAGACTCTTTAAACCTGGACTGGATTATTCTGCTCTAATAGCAGAATATTTAGAACCATGTTTGTGATTTGTGAAACTTTTATCTGATTTGTGAAACTTCAATGAAGGTTGATTTTACCATTTGGATCGTATCAGAACTACTCCAGCTCCAGTTCTCAAGGTGCAAATTAAATGCAATTTTTACCCTTTTTTCATCTAGCACATATTAGAACTGCTCTGATTCCAAAACTTATAGTCTTCAAACCTGGACTAGATTATTCTGCTCTAATAGCAGAATGTTTTAATCCATGTTTGGGATTTGTGAAACTTTTATGTGATTTATGAAACTTCACTAATGTTTAGACTTGCTCCATTCAGTTAAAAAAAATCTAATTCAATTATAATTCAATTAATTATTAATCCCAATAGGAAATTAAATGTTGGTGTAACTCTTCAAAGAGTTATTGCAGATGGTGATGGTTGTTGGAAGGAAAGATCCTCTGCAGCAGTCTGTTAAGTAAAGTTTCATATATCAGAAAAAGGTTTCATGAATCACAAACATGGTTTTAAATATTCTGCTATTAGGGCATAAAAATACAGCCAATGTTTTTAGAGTCTAGGTGTTGTAGTTTTTAAACTAGAGTCGATTAAAAATGCGGAACGTAGTAATAAATTAGGTGGAATCGCCCTTTAGCATTTCCGAATCGGAAGCTAGAACTGGAAACGAACTTTAGCTTCGTCAGTGAACATCCCTTTTTAATCAAGTGACAGATCGGAAGCTAACTTCAGCGCTGTCATGCTACAGCTAACAAGGTTAGCAACGGAGGCTACTACAACTTTACCCAAATATAATTAACAAACCGCGAACGTCATAAGGAGAGAATATAGTAAACAAATACCTCTAAAAATGACCCAGCGAACCATTTTTGCGACACTGTTAAACCGCTGCCTACCTGTCATACAGAAAACCTTTCCACTGCTATCGCCGACGTGTTGTGTTTTGCTGCTTCTCTGGTTTCACCTTCAGCTGCTGCCTGATTGGTCAAGGGTATGTGACGTCTGTTGATGGGTTCACGTTAATTACAAAATGTAGAAAAAATTGGGTAAAGAGTAGCGTCAGAATCTATTTGCAGAGGCGAATTTAGTGTGGACCAAGTAAAGTCAAGACGTGTTTTGACTACTTAGTTATTATTTCACTGCCAATTTTTTCTCAAACCTAGTTGCCTGCTATTGATCAAGAAATTTTCGAAAACATCTTTGATTTGTCTCTAGAATAAGTTAATTCCAAGCAGTTCAAGTGTTTTTTGTTACTGTTTTGGACAGAAGTCTAGGTACTGATAATATTTTGTGATGACGAGTCATGACAACCTATTTCCAAAAATTATTTTATTTATTTTATTTTTAATTTCTCGTTTTTGAGTGAATGAAGACATTTCGAATGTCTTAATTGAGAACGAAGAGGAAACAAATTCAAATTTGAAGGCAAAAAGTTGGTAAATAAAGCTGATTCTGATTTACTATGAAAAAAACTTTCTTCCTATCAACTTCTCTTCACAAAATTTTGCTTCTTGCATTTAAAAACTTATGTCCTTCAGTGTCTGCAAAAAATGCTGCAGACATTCTTTAAGTCTGTTGTGTAATATTTTCATCAGCATAATGAGAGCCAGTAACTTAATCAGGTTCTTGATTTATTTCTTCATTAAATCAAGAATATTATAGATATCCCAGAGGATCATCTTACTGACACATAATCACAAAATATCTTCAGTCAGAAGTTATTCATCTCCTTATCTGCGCTAAGTAATCTTTTACATACGGTAAAAATATATATACATAAAGCATCCATTCTGTTATCTACAGACAGGCAACAGCAGCAGTACTACAACACAAGATTCCACTGGTTCATAAAAGCCACTGCTCCCGCTGATGGGCAGACGTCGAATTAAGCCTTATTATTGGCTATATTCGCTGTCAGTCAAAAGCTTTCCCCAACCTGATAGGCTGTCGTCACGGTCAGTCACGCGGACGCTGTGGTGTTGCGTTTGTTGTTGTGGGGAGGCAGCAGGCAGAAGCAGCGGCGGCGGACTGCACAGTGACAGGGCGTTATTTTTTTACATGCTTACAACACTAAACGAAGACGGTGACGCTCGCGGCTCGCTAGGAACGTGTCTGAAAAACCCTGTCCGTCATGGAGTCCTATGACATTTTAGCTAACCAGCCGGTGGTTATTGATAATGTAAGTATGATGATGTCATTCATCCACACCCAAACCAAGGCCGCTTGGTAATGGCCGTTAGCCTACATTACCTTTGTGTTACAGCTGCGATTATACAGGGGAAAATCCACGGGCGGACGTTTTTTTCCTGAGCACCAGTTCCACACACAGCTTCCCAATGTTCCTATTGGAATGCTACCAGTAGAAGCTTCAGTTAAGAATAACTGGAGCTTCATGTAGAAGGGACCTGAGCTAAAGCTGCTAACCGGTTAGCTGTAGCGGTGTGTACTATTATGGAGAAGAGTCATTGTAAAAGGCTTCATTCAGCTCTGCAAGATACAGGAACATATGAATAACTTCATGAGGAACTCGGTTATCCACAGGTTTCAACGGAAGCTACAAGCTAACACTGTTTTAGGAAACACCCTGTGTACACATATTAAAGCAACAATAGTCAGATTTTACTGGGTGAGAATGAACAATGAGACATTTTATCAAACCCTTGGGTGTTTTCACTTAACAGTATTGGAATTTTAAAGGTTTCAAAGAAAATATCCTTCAAAACAAAAACAGTCTAGTCTTGTGAAGACCAGAAGGTTTTTAATAGTGTGGCAGGACTCTGCTGCAGTGCATGCTCTGAGCTGTTCCTGTTGAACAGGGACATCCTCAGGACATGATTAGGACCTGAGTCCATACTGTCATCCAGTCAGAAACAGACGTCTTTGACTCGACATCAGACAGGATTTCTGAATCCTAGCAGTTACCTGTACAGAGCTGGACTCAGACAACAATGCTGACACTCTGAGACTGTTGAGATGATTTACTTCATAAGCCCAGTTCAACCTCCTTGGTCAGTAATAGCATTTAATTGTCAAAATAATTTTCTTTTCACAGCAGTTGTTAATTAATCTATATCTAAATAACAGCTGCCTTTTTTTTGTAGAACTTAATAGTCACTGTCTTTTGTATTACACACTTTGTTGTAGTTTAATTCCTGAAAAATTAACCACAACATGAATTTTAATCAGTTTGATGCAGAGTAATAGTCCTAACAAATTGATATTTTAGTTTAGATACATAAGAAGATAACCATTTATAGTTGGTTTATCTCAAATCACAAACGAGTCCAACTGAAGCAGTCGGTAAAGCACAAAGTGTTTCCTGTGGAGCTCAGTGTTCCTTCAGGCTGAGTGTGTGACTGTTGGTGGCTGAGTCTCATGATCTCTCTCTTCTGAAGCGTAGAGGAGTGCAGAACCGTGGTGAAATATCCCTTTTCTTCTCTTTAGGGGTCGGGGGTCATAAAGGCTGGTTTTGCTGGTGACCAGATTCCCAAATACTGCTTCCCTAACTAGTAAGTGTCCTCCTGTGGATCTCCTCACAGATTTAGTTTCCAGAGTTGAGCTTGAACATGTTCAACTGACAGATTTGGGCATGTGGATAAAAGCCACTGCTAGAATCACACCGCCAGCTTATTTTGTAATGTAATGTGCTCTCAGGCCTTTTTGTGTCTGGTTGCGGTGTTTTTAATAGCGTTACTGTGTGTATTCAGTGTGGGACGTCCCAAGCATGTGCGTGTGATGGCTGGAGCCTTGGAGGGAGATCTGTTCATCGGACCCAAGGCAGAGGTACGGCACACTGGACAGGAACGGCGGGAACCAGCAGAGAAAAATAAATCTGGAGTGTTGAGAGATTTAGTATTTCCAGACCGTGTTCCCTATCCACTGTCTAAACATCGTCTATCCATCTATCTGCTCTTTCTGTCTTTTCATCCTTCTCTTTCTTTCTTTTCCTTTTTCTTTCATTTTTATTTCTTTCCTCCTTCCTGCCTTCCTTTCTTTCTTTGTTGTGTCGTTTTTCCTCCTTTTCTTGTAGAGCTCTTTTTGGTAACACTTTATTTGAAGGGGTGTGCATAAGACTGACACAACACCTGTCATGATCATAAAGGAGTCTTCATGAATTATGACTGTTGTCATAAAGTGTCATTTGGCAAATAGTGACACGTTGAATGTAAAGTTGCATTAAAAGTCCATTAAAGTGGCCAACTTTGCTGTGTTTGGTAAATAACACTTTTAATGCAAAGTTGTACTAAAACTTCCATTAGAAATGCATTCAAAGAGTCAACTTTGCAAATATGAAGACTGTTTTGGTTCATGCTGTCACCTGTGTGTGTCCCTCAGGAGCACAGGGGCTTGCTGTCGGTGCGCTACCCGATGGAGCATGGGATAGTGAACGACTGGAACGACATGGAGAGGATCTGGCAGTACGTTTACTCCAAGGAGCAGCTGCAGACCTTCTCAGAGGAGGTGAGCTTCAGTCTGGGCACTCTGTTTTCACACAGAGTGCTTCCTGAGCAGCGGCTGATCCTGTTGTGTTTGGATTGTTTGCCAGCATCCTGTGCTGCTGACTGAGGCTCCTCTTAACCCCAGTAAGAACAGAGAGAAGGCCGCAGAGATCTTCTTTGAGACCTTCAACGTTCCTGCTCTCTTCATCTCCATGCAGGCCGTGTTGAGCTTGTAAGAACTGCTGCGTCCCCAGTCTGTTTTGTTTCATGTCTTACAGTTCAGTAATCTGGGGCCAGAATGAGAGATTATTTATTTATTTACTTATTTTAAATGACAATAATAAAATGATAAATATTAGTAGAATGAAACACAATATTACCAGAAGAACTTTGTAAAATTACTGGAAAAAAGTGGCTTTAATGGTAGCAGGTCTTTGACGGCTCAAATGGATCGTGGTTCTTCCTTCTAAATGGACTCAGTCGTTTCCACAGTCACTTCAGCGTTCTGCTCATGAAGTTAAAGTTCACAAGATGCTCAGCATTTTTCATTTTAGTTTTTTTTAAATCTTTCTCATGTGGGAGGGATTATAAAATTACTACTTCATTTGACCAATATTACAACTTTATTCTGGTAATATTACTTTACTCTTGTATCATAATAATTTTTGTGCAGTATTATGACTTTTGTTCTTGTATCATTTCAGTTTATTTTTTTCTCATATTATTATTAATTTATTAATATAATGACCTGATTTTTTTTTGTCACAGGACTTTATTCTGGTATTATGACTATTATTATAACTTTATTCTCATAATATGACTACTTTACTCTCATATCACGGCATTTTATTGAACGACTTTTCTTGTATTATTTCTTGTATGACTTTTTGTCTCGTTATTACATTCTTTTTTTCTTAGCCTGGCCATAACACCATTGTAATAATCCTTTCTGACAAGTTTGTGTTTTGAATTTTAAAGTTTTCATCTATACAGTTGATGTACACTGGATGCTGATTCATCATTCTAGCCATGTACAGTCAGCTGGGGCATTGATACTATCACTTGTCTGTTTGGAACCAGAATGTCATATCTGATCTTTCTTAACTTTATTTCTGAAGGCAAGTTCATATTCTGATTGAAACAGGAGAAGCTTGACAGACTGAGTGTCGGTTAGCATAAAAGTGACTGAAAAATAGCATCTGTACTGTTAATTGGTTTATATCCTCAGACTGTGAGGTCAAAGGTTCCCTGTCCTTTAATTTAATGCAACATTTACCTGCCATACTCAGCCCTGCATGTAGAGGGCAGTCTAACCAGCTGCTCTCTGTCAGTACAGATTCACATTGTACCCGTGTTTAATACTGTAGATATGCCACCGGCCGCACCACCGGAGTGGTGTTGGACTCTGGTGACGGTGTGACCCACGTGGTGCCCATCTACGAGGGCTTCGCCATCCCACACTCCATCATGCGTGTGGACATCGCCGGCAGAGATGTCTCCCGATACCTCCGTCTGCTGCTGCGCAAGGAAGGCTACAACTTCAACACATCAGCTGAGTTTGAGGTGGTGCGCACCATCAAAGAGGTGGGGACGGCTGTTACACAAACACTTCTCCTCTGGGCTGAGAACGCGTCTAATCTGATGTTTCTCCCGCTGCTCAGAGAGCCTGCTACCTGTCCCTGAACCCTCAGAAGGATGAGACTTTAGAAACGGAGAAGGCTCAGTATGTCCTTCCTGATGGAAGCACTTTAAATGTAAGTCCAGCAGAGTCTGTGACGGTTCTGAGGGGATGTTGAAAGAGCGGTTCTGAAATCATCCGTCCCGTTGTCAGATCGGACCGGCCAGATTCCGTGCCCCAGAGCTGCTGTTCAGGCCCGACCTGATCGGAGACGAGAGCTCAGGGATCCATGAGGTCCTGGCCTACGCCATCCAGAAGTCTGACATGGACCTGCGGCGCACGCTCTTTTCCACCATCGTACTATGCGGGGGGTCAACACTGATCAAAGGTTGGTGATGCTGTCATTATGACTGAGTGAGCAAACATGGAAGCACATGTACATTAAGGAAGCATAAATATATGATAAAATCCACAGACCTCCTCCTAGCTTTTGAACAAAGACATTGTGAGACTGAGTTTCTTCCAAACTTCTGGACTGTTGTTTGATTCTCTTGTGGTTCTTGTCAGGGTTTGGAGAGAGGCTACTAACTGAGGTCAAAAAGCTCGCACCAAAAGATGTGAAGATCAAGGTAGGTCCACCTCCTGCTGTCGGGATTGAGCTCATCTGGACATTCTTCATTCTCTGTGGGATTGCTGAAACACCAAGCTGCCCCTAAATGGGTCATGCATTGAGTAAAGCAGCTGCTCTGTTTCCAGACCAAAGGGGGACAGAGTATCCACAAATTGTACCAAGTAAGAGTGGTACTACTTCAACAAACTTTTACTCAAGTAAAAGTAATAAGGAGCCGTCCAAGAAATGACTCAAGTCAGAATAAAAAAGTCTTTAGTAAAAGCTCAGCTCTAAAGTACTGAGTAAATGTTCAAATTATTTTACATTTTAAAATGACATCATCAGATGGACTAAAACATAAGTGTAAATTTTGGTATTTTAAGGATGAAAATGAGAGTAATTTAAACAAGTAACCAGAAATAAAAAACTTATAAACATTTAACAGAAACCGCAGGTGTGTGTCTGCTCATTTTTTTTTTTAAACATGCTTGTTCTTCATTCAGCCGATAAAGAATCCAGAGATGTCACTCAAGTAATAGTAGAAATACTCCATAATAAAATTACTCAAGTAGAAGTAAAAAGTGTAGCGTAGTAAAAATACTCCTAAAAATGGACTTCTTTTTTTTTTTTTTTTTTTAAAAAGTTAAGTGTAATTGAGTAAATGTAACTAGTTACCATCCAACTCTGCTTCAGCCCGTTGTTCTGGATGTTTGCTACAAGGTCACATGATGGTGTAACTGAATGACTCCCAGCTCTATACAGGCTGTTTCCTCCCTGGGAGAGAATGAGGTCTTTCAGTGTAGACGTAGAGAACATCTGACATCAGACAGGGACGAAATCCCCAAAATCACCAGTATGTACTTTTGAATCAAAGAAGGATTTGTGAGAGCCAACAGGAAGTTTAGATTGTTCTTCAGTATTCATACCAGGCCACTTAACTAACCGGGTCCAGTGGAAATGTGAATTTTATTTCTCTGTTTTTTTTTTCCTTCTGATTGTATTTTCTTCTTTTGTCTTGTAGATCTCTGCTCCCCAGGAACGGCTGTACTCCACATGGATCGGGTGAGACCTCTAACATCATCGCATCCTCTAACCCTGCCCAGATTAATGGGCAGAAATTAATCTGCCCATCAATCTCGGACCGTTAATCCATGTTGCTATTGTCCAAATTCTGTTTTATTTTTTCCCAGAATTACACTTTTTTCATTTTCAATTTTTATGAATTATTTTTTCCGTTTTAACCATGCCTATTAACCTAGAAAGTGGGTAGTAACGGTGAAGTCAACATTTACTTCTGCTCTGTTTCACAAATGAAGCACCCAGCTGGACTGTTTCACACTGTTTTACCATTTAGCTTCATTTTGTATCAGAAATAATGTCTGTTTGGAATAATTAGTGTTTGTATTTTAAGTCAGATCCTGGTCAAAATGGTAGATGTTTTTGTTTGCTGACTCTGCCCCCCCCCCCCCTCTCCTCCTGCAGCGGCTCCATCTTGGCGTCGTTGGACACCTTTAAGAAGATGTGGGTGTCCAAGCGGGAATATGAAGAAGACAGAGCGCGTGCCATCCACAGGAAGACCTTCTAGTTTTGGATCGGCACCCTGCGTACGCCAGCCCCTTCCCATCAGAACTGCCCTGAGAACCCCCCCCCCCCACATACATCCCCCCCCTCAGTCACCCTGCAGCTGAACATCCCTGACATCTTGCAGCAATTTGTCCATCGTCCTTTCTGAACCCCGCCCCAGATCTGAACCACTGCGGGTCCCCAGAATCAAGGCTTTTGTGTATGCCGGGGGCCCCATGTTGACCCCAGGGTTGCTCCTGTTGTTGGGTGACGGTGGCAGCATCCTCCACACTTACCAAACAGTCACACCCAGAGGGCCGTCAGGGACCCTCAAAGGACACCTCAGAGGGCGGAGGGGCCAACACTGTGGACTCCTGTTGCTGAGTTTCCATTGAAGTATTGGGGTGCTCTCTTGCCTCCGCAGCCCTGTGAGGTGTAAGATATCATCAAATCTAAATCAACCTAAATATTATTTACTGTTGAAGTTTCCATTCCAGACCGAAGATTAGATGTGTTTTTGTTTTTTTTTTTGTCTGTTTGTTTAGACTTTTTCTCTCTGACAGTTAGCTTTTACACAGCAAACATCTGAAATACTGCAGCAGCGCTTTATCATTTTATAAATATATACATACAGTTGTAGTCAGTTAAAGATCACCACTGTATTATAGATCAGAACTGCAGTCCAAATGACTTGTTTCTGTCATTATGACATGTTTCTGTTTATGGAAAGGTTCTTTTTATCCGAGCTGACGGATTAAAAACTTGTGGGAAATGCCTTGATTTATTTATTGCTTGTTGTTTTTATAACCCGATTGAAAAGGTGTTTTCAGCCCGAGTGTCACATTCAGGGCTGTTTGGTTTTCTGCTAACTTGAAGAAGCTGATTTTTGTGGCTAGATAAGCACAAAGTTTATTCCGACGTTGTCATATTCAGTCATAATTATTTGGGAAAGATCTTAAGCTGGATATTTTGTGAACTTGTGCATGCACCTATACTTCTAAAATCAACCCCAGGACTTAGTCAAGATGGAGTTATTAGCTGGAAGTATTGATGTTTCATGTAAATGTTGGATTTAACCTTCCATCCATCTCATGTGACAAGAAGAAAATGTTTGGATTTTGAATTTGCTAATCGAGCTGCAGAAACCCCAACAATTGGCTGATATTCCCCCTCCTCCAGCCCTCAGTATTTCCCAGTAGAACCACTGCTCCTACCTTTTTCCTGAACCTCCATGGCAGTGAAGGGGTCGTCCACCATCATGTCCGCCTTACTTCGGTGTGTCTGTGCCGGAGCGTCCACATCGTCTGCTTTTGGGTGTTTTTAAAAACAAATCAAAAGGTGGGAATCTAAAGAGGTTGTAATGTCATCAGCCTTGTGTACAGTGGAGTACTTTTTCAAAAACCACCAACCATCTGGTTACAGACTAAACATGTACAATACTGTTTACTTTTACTTTTCGTAAATTCAGTATAATAAATAAGTTAATGGCTGCTGCTTCTATGTCTTGCCGTTTTTTTCCTCTCTTTTCAGATCCTGTAGTTGCCGTCTTAGTTTTTCCACCCTTGATTACAGATTACAGGTTTTCCTTCAATCTTGGTCTAAAACATGAAGAGATTCCATGCATAATGGATGATTATTAGAACTGGACTGCACAGAAGGAGAAATCAGTCCAATCCTCTAGCTGTGGTGACCTCAGTTTCTTAAATGTGTTCAACATGAACATGTTGTATGACTACAATAAGGCATCAGTTAAAATTCCTAGGCGCTTCGTGTGGAACGAAGTCAAAAGAGGCGGCTGATGCAAGGCGTTTCCTGGACCTGATTTCATGTGGCATGTTGTGACTTCCTGTCTGTGTTTAGGAGGATTTGGCTTTTTGTTTTTGCTTTTGCACCAGTCTGACCAGAGATTTTCTTTTCAGGTGCATTATTGAGAAATCGGGTCATATTTGTAACTAAATAGGTCACATTCTTGAGGCCTGTGTGAAGACATCTCAAAAGGCAGGATGTCATTCAATCTAAAAACAACACAGAATTATTATATAAATGGAGGCAACATTTAACTGTGGGACTCTTCCTGTAGGTGACCATCCTACCAAATCTACTCCATGAATCATGTCACAGAAGAACTTCCCATCTGACCTAATTTGAATCTGACCTTAAAGGGAGTATAAGTCTGCTGGCCAGTAGGTGGCAGTCTAACAGCATCACTGATGAGCTGAATTGCAGTCAGTTTGTTGCCTTCATAACAGCAGCAATAATCACCATTCTAAATATTATTCCTGCTGCATCTATTCCACATCCTCCCGGAGGATTTGGCAGCAGTTATTTCCATCTCACCCTGGAAGATATTTTGACAGCTGCTCCCTCCGCTGTTCACCTTCTGTTTATTAGTAACACGATTCATTTCTTGGCTTTGGTTTTTGCACCTCAGTTCAAGATTCAAAAGTGTTGCTGTTCTAATGAGATCACTTTGGATGTAGATGTCTTCACTCGGTCATTCTCTCAAACTCCAGCATGACTGTTGGATCCTGCAGCCTGCAGTCAGGACAGAAGTTCTACACAGTATTCCAGAACCTTAGTTATGGTGTTTGTTTCCTTGCCTCCATCGTCTCTATGGTATGATGGCATTAGACCAGTGTTTCCCAACTCGGATCCTCAAGGCACACTGCCCCATTTTGGGTATTTTCTTGCTTCAGTCCAACTGACCCCAACTGATGGCTGAAGAACAAGCATTTGCTGAACGACAATCATCTGAATCAGATTTACTCAATTGACTCCTTGGTTGTAAAGCCAAACCTAAATGAAAAACATAATTTATCTTTGCCAGTTCATAGCAGCCTCACTTCTTGCAGACTGTCCCAGGGCAGCTACTGTCCAGAGCTTCCCAACATCAGTGTGTGAGTGTGTGTGTGAATGAGGGGATGACTGACTGTAGGGTGAGGTGCTTTAGGGTCCTCTGGTCTTCATAAAGTGCTATGCAAGTACAAGCCGTTTACCACATATACATAGTCATGCTTTACTGCTGTAATTTATGGAGCTGTAGAATCAGGCCATTACATGAGTGAGGTAAAACCAACACGTCACAACTCCATCTAAAAATGTCTTTATGATTGAAAATGGAAACTGTAATGGAAAATGTAATTTCTTGCTACATTCTTGACTGTGAAACTTGAGTTTCTAAACTTTGAAAACTTTTGATTCTGTTATTATGCTGCTGATCTTTGTGTAGACTCGGTTCATCAGCATGCCACTCTGGAGGTCGTCTGCCAGTGCTGGTGTGAAAGTCAGTTCTTACTGCAGTCTATTGAGAAGTTGCTCTTGTAGACTTTCATGTAAATATCTTTGGATTTCTTTTGTCCTGGTGTATAAAGTGCAATGTAATGACTGGGTCAGAGTTCTCTGATGCAGTCTTTCCTCTCATCTTGTACAACATCCATTAACTCAGCCTGACTGAGTGCTTTCACCTCAACAGTGCTTGGATAACTTCATCTTTCCACCGCAGTTGCTGGATTAAATCAGTTTTACAATGCAGTGAATTAAAATTCCTCCACAACACACCTGCTCTTTCAGCAATGGCTGAAAGAGCAATATCTGCTCTTTCAGCCACTCAAATAGTGTTTGACACAGAACCGGCTTGGTGGGACAGACTGGTCTTACTGAGGAAGCTCAGGTCCTTCAAGGTTTGCAGATCTTCTGTTATTCATATTTTGTATTTTATTGAACGCGTTGTTACAATAAAATTACAATAACAACAATAAAATGAAATTCTATCAGTCTGTTCTTGAGAGTATCATCTGATAAATCAGCCTGGTTCTGTTCTGATTTAATTTATACTCATATCAATTAATATGAGCTACAACAATATTTAATTTTCCTTTGGGATCAATGAAGTATAATTTACATGTATTAGTTTTGCTTTGACCAGTATTTATTTAAGTTTTTGTATGTTTATTAGTAATGTACTCCTTGTGTGCCAGCAGTGGTCTTATCAGCCACTGTTTAAGTTTCCCTCGTGTTTTATTTGTCAGGTTAGTTTGTGTTGTACGTAAAAAGAATTTGAAAATGAAAAAAAAAAAAAAGTTATTTGTTATATTCAGAGACATTCAGCTGATTTGGCACATTACAGTTCAGATACGTCATGGTAACGATCAGGAAACTAATGAAGCCAAAATGAACCCGATTCTTTCAAATGTTGTGAACTCTGAGTTGTGAGGGGGAAACGAGTTTCACCTTTTTCTTCACATCTGACAGCAACCAGCCTGGTGAATTATAGATCACAAATCAGAATCCCTGAGTTTTAGTACCTTGGAGGAACAAGCCAGAGAAACAAAGATGTGAGAGGATGACATCAGTTATTCAGCCTCCTTCATCTGTTTTTGCTGCCTGCCTGCAGAAAAGGGAACAGAGATCTTTAGCAGTCAGCCGACTTCATCCTCAGAAGGAGTTTGGCACATTGACACCCTTCACCCATTCTCTTTCATCCTTTTATATGAGAAGGAGTCTTGGAGAGCTGTGTAGTAGTGAGATGAAAGCTCACAGTCTCTCTGGGACTTTAAACAGTGTTTCTGGAGTATTTAAAGAACACACTGATCAATACAACAGGAGGGCGAGTTCTGGATGCCCTTTACTGAATGTCAGGGTCACAGCAGCCTTTTAATGAACAAAAGAACTGAATAACTGGCCAATTTAATCAAACGTTTTTTTTTCAGCTGCAGAAACTTTAAGATCCTGCATTTATGAAAATAATTTGAAAAAGTGGGTCAGACATCCAATAATTCAGAATATCGAGTCTTGTCAGATTGAAATTTCCTTTTTAAAATAACATTTAACCAGGTATTAAACTTACTTTATATAAAGCTCAGATTTCCGTTTTAAAATGTCATGGGTCTGATATAATATTCTAATTTCAAATGTCATGTTTTATTAGCTATTAGTGGCAAATAAACTATTTATTAGAATTAAGTTTTCAATCATTTAAATTACTGAATGGGTTTGTATTTTAGATTTCTCTAAGATACAGAGTCATTCAGTAAAAACATGCAATCCAGACTTCAATTAATTTATGTTCCAAATATTACTAGTCAAAACCAGCACTAAAATAATGGGACTTTAGCCTCAATATAAAAGTCCTCAGTGTTTCAGCAGCTTTTTAGGTTTCCCCTCCTTTGCCTGCATTACGCCTGACAGTTCCAGATTTGTTGGAGCTGAATGCTGCTTCTCCATGTCCATCCTGGAGATGTCCTTTGGGTAATAGAAGGCCGACTTTGTGACTGTCTTTATGTGACTCTGAAGGTTCAGGTCAGAGTCCATCACTAACTTAATAAAGTTGTGTTACCTCTCCACACGGATTTGTCCTAAATCCACTTTGACTGGATTAACATTCACCTGAGGATATTGTAAAATAGAGTTCAATCAATCAATCAATCAATCAAATTTTATTTGTATAGCACATTTCAGCTACAAGGCATTTCAAAGTGCTTTACATCATAAACACAAAACACAAAGGCATGCAACATAGAATAAAAATACCAAGTTTTCTTTTTCTTTTTTTTTTTTTTTTTTTTTTTTTTCCCCTTCTTTTCCCTTCCTTTTTTTTCTTCTTCCCTCTTCTTTCCCTTTCTTCCCCCTTCCCTTTGACACGGAATTTGAGCGCCTGTTACCGCCGGACTCCGCCGTCCGTTTAACCACGGGTATTCGCCGGGCCCCGTTGCCCACAACAGGAAAAAAATTTAAAAAAAAAAAAAAATTACATACATATCCACAAAATCAAATCCATACATATTACATTTCAAATGCAACTCTAAACAGGTGCGTTTTTACTTGAGATTGAAGGAAGTCAGGGCTTCCGCTGCCCTACAGTTCTCCGGAAGCCTGTTCCAAGTTTTTGGTCCATAGATGCTGAAAGCTGCTTCTCCTCTCTTGGTTCTGGTTCTGGGGATCCAGAGCAGAACTAGAACCCGAAGACCTGAGAGGTCTGGAAGGTTGATACAACAACAGCAGATCTTTAATGTATTGTGGTGCTAAACCTTTCAGTGATTTATAAACTAACAACAGTATTTTAAAATCTATTCTTTGAGCTACAGGGAGCCAGTGGAGGGACTTTAAAACTGGTGTTATGTCTCTATCTTCCTGGTTCTAGTGAGAACGCGAGCAGCAGCTTCTGGATCAGCTGCAGCTGTTTGATTGATTTGTTGGACAGGCCTGTGAAGATGCTGTTGCAATAATCAATGTGACTAAAGACAAACGCATGAATGAGTTTCTCTAGATCTGGCTGAGACATTAGTCCTCTAATCCTGGAGATGTTCTTCAGGTGATAGAAGGCCGACTTTGTTACTGTCTTTATGTGGCTCTGGAGGTTCAAGTCCGAGTCCATCACTACTCCCAGGTTTCAGGCTGATCGCTAGGTTTTAGTTGTAATAACTGAAGCTGTGCATTGACTCTAGATCGTTCCTCTTTAGGTCCAAAAATAATGACTTCAGTTTTATTTTTTGTTCAGTTGGAGAAAGTTTTGGCACATCCACACATTTATCTGCTCTAAACATTTATTCAGTGATTGGATGGTTCAGAGTCACCTGGTGACATCGTAATGTAGAGCTGTGTGTCATCCGCATAGTTGTGGTAGCTAATATTATTTTCTGTTATGACCTGAGCTAGTGGGAGAATATAAATATTAAATAAGAGGATTGAACCTTGGGGTACCCCACATGTGACCTTTGACCTCTTTGATGAGAAGTTTCCAATTGAAACAAAGAAATCCCTGTTCTTTAGGTAGGATTCAAACCAGTCAAGCACCGAACCAGAGAGTCCAACCCAACTTTCAAGTCGATTCAGTAATATGTCATGGTCAACAGTGTCAAAAGCTGCACTGAGGTCCAACAGAACCAGCACCGTGGTTCTCCCACAGTCCGTATTTATGGATATCATTGAGTACTTTTACGAGGGCAGTCTCCGTGCTGTGGTGAGCACGAAAACCAGACTGGAAAGAGTCAAAGCTGTTGGTCATCATGAGGAAACTATTTAATTGTTTACACACAGTTTTTTCAATAACTTTGCTGATGAATGGGAGATTTGAGATTGGCCTGTAATTCTGCAGTAGTGATTTGTCCAGGTTGTTCTTTTTTAACAGTGGTTTGATGACTGCTGTTTTCAAGGCCTGGGGAAAAACACCTGATGTAAGCGATGAGTTACTATTTGTGCATCATAGCATGGTTATGGACCACAGTTTGTTTTCTATATTGACTGGACCATGTTCTCAGCTCTCTGCTATTTACATTGTTTACACATGACTATGTCTTCAGATATAAGGAAACCTCATCGTTAAGTTTGCAGATGACACCACAGTGATGCATTGATTAGCAGAAAGAAATGAATCATCACACAGCAAAGAAACTGATCACCTTTAGGTTGGTTCAGACAACAATCTGGTGCTACACAGCCAAGACAAAGCAAATGATCACTGAAGACAGTGTAAGCATGCTCCTCTCAGCACTGGCAGCTGGTCACTAGAAATTAATACTTTGCTTTGAATATCTTATAAGGAATCATTTAGCTGCTTGAATAAAACTCTCAGCGTTTAAGTGTGCAGACTTTATGCACACTATCAAATCAAATGTACTTCTGTCTGTTCTAAGCATACTAAGTTGTGTAGATAATGCAAATATTTCAGTAGTTTGCATTTAAGCCAGACAGGCTCATAAATAATACATACCTTTAATTAAAAACAATAACTATAAATAATGCACGACAGCGTTCACTGTTACATTTTAAATAAAGGGTTCAATAGAATTCATTTTTTCCCTTTGGAGACTGAAATGAGCCTCGTGCTTTACTCTCTCATTTCAGTTTTATATAGTTGAAACCAGAAGTTTACATACCCTGAATATGAAGACATGCAGCTTTTTGTCTTTGTCGAAAGTTAATTCAGAGTAACTTTCTCTTGTTTTTGGTCAGTTAGAACTAAAAAGATTAAAAGGTTATTTCTATTTGTTAAATGCCACAAAGATGAGAGAATAAAACAAGTGATACTTTATTTGACAGGGTGTGGATAAGACTGACATGAACATGATATGAATATGAATGAGTCTTTATGAATTTACCGAATGACAATTAATAAATAATGACACATTTAATGCAAAGTTGTATTAGAAGTCCATTAGTAGTGCCAACATCGTAATATTTTGTAAATAATAACACTTTTGCATTGTTTGAAATCAATGGAAGCCCGTTTCCACCACTCTGTTAAAAAACATAAAATAAATTATGTCATTAAAATGAGATTTTATTTTTATTTTTTTAACAGGGTGGCAGAAATGATGCAATTTGAATGTGGGATGTGAATAAAAACTAAACTGAAGTAAAATGAAGGCAGTTCACTCACAGAAACATGAAAACCATCTGGGCCCTCATTGATCCATGCAGGCCCAGCTGGAGGAAAAGGTTTGAGGATCGTCCACACCTTTCCATGCCATCATGTTCTCCTCCCAGCAGAGAGACTACATTTCCAAGCAATGCTGTTGCCTCCCCATTTGCACGTTGCAGCAACCTTTTATTTTAGGAGCAGATAGTGTAAGAAATAAGTTGCAGTTCTTCCTCTTGACATAGAATAACAAGAACACAGAAATAGAATTTTTTTCCCAACAGTTTTTAAAGTCACTGAGAACATCTGCTGTCGGGTTGCCAGGACAGAAAATTTAACACGGCACACAACCAGCAGTTAGCCTGGAACATCGCAGAAACCCTGAACTGCACAGGGATTTGCTGAGCGTGTGCATGGGTGAGTCACAGCGCATAAATTAGCATGAGTTTACTTTATAAGAAGAATAAACAGAGAGGAAAGCAGGGCAAGTTTGACTGGTGCAGATTCAGGATTCATTTCAGAGGACAGAACATAACTTAAGGACGACTTTCTTCCTTTCTGACTCTGCTTGTTGCTGAGCAGGAAAATGGGAAGCAGAGCAACAACGCTGCAGCTCCTGGATCATCTTAGACATTCATCTTCTCCTGCATCAATGAATCCAAAGGTTTCACCAACAGCCGTCTTTCACAAGAACACTCTGTCAATACATTTTGTAGAAGTGTTGTCATCTGGGTTGTGGGAAGACGAAAACTGACTCTTGAAGCCACATCTACTGCACTTGATGTAGAAGTCAAGATGAACATGTGAAGTCAAACCGATATGAAAGAACAACAGGGAACAACGGCGATAAAAACCTTAACTGAAAAACTGGTATTATGCAATCATGCAGGAAAAGAGTCGTCTCATTCACATCTATAGTTTTAAAAATCAGGGCGTTACAAAGGTGATGTGGCGTTTACTAAAATCATTTTATGATGACCAGATAAGAATGAAAACACACGAAAGATTCCATGTTGTCTTTAGTGTTCTCCTCATTCTATTGATTGAGTTTACATGTGAAAGGATTTAAATTCCCTGTGATTTGGTTTGCAAAAGTCTTTCATGTCAAGACTGGAATCTCAGGTTAGAGCTCCTGCGATGCTTTCTTTCTTTTGTCAAAAACATGGAGATGATCTGCGTAGCAAAGCTTTTTATCCGTCACCCTCTGTCTGTGACAGACAGGGTGAGGCTGAAGGAGTCCAAGTAATCCACACATAGGACATCACAGCAAATTAGACCACAACTCAAATTAAAACAATTATTTTTTTGTGTGTGAAAGTAGTTTATTTGGATTCTTTTCTCCACAGATCAAATCATACATAAGCTCATGTACAGTAATATAGCATCTATGACAAACATACAAAAATCACAGCATGAGAAAATACAATGAAGAAGAACTAAGAGTCGGCTCAGATCAATCACCTAGAAAATAAAACCTCTGAATGTTGTACATATTTCATAAACATATCTTACAATGACATTCATTTGCTTATTCACTCTGCAGCCATTTTTTCCTTCCCTTAAAAGTAGATTCAACTTGTTAAGCTACCGACACAATCTCTAACAAGTTCAACTCTTATAAATCAATATTACTTTCAGTAACTCTCTAAAAGGGTTCCCTGCACCATTAACATCGAATGTGTTTGACCTTGTGTGTTAGCTTACAGATATTTAAAACATGTATTCCATTTGCATATTTTTGAAGACAGTATTTAATGGAGTTTCATTTTTCTGAAGTCTAAAATCTAAAAAACCTTCTTGAAACGAGTTCAGTGGGTCGAGTAGGATTATTAAACAGCTGTGTTCAGTTCAGGACAATATGGCACTTCTGAATGAATGAATGAATGAATGAATGAATGAATGAGCACAGTGTGGTATCCTTACTTATATATATATGTATGTATACTTCATTTCATGCCTTTGAGCCATTCAGTTATGGATTAGCTGTATTATGCTTATCTTGCTGCATAACCCAAGAACACTTCAGCTCAAACAATAAAGATCTGTAGATATTAAGGTTGATCACAGTCAATACATTAAAAATGCAGAGGGACTATGTATTCACATAGGGCCAGCGTAGATTATAAAGGCAACTATCATTTGAAGATTGCTGTGTGTTTTTACTCAGATCCCTTTAGACTAATTGTAAAATGTGATGATCTTGGCCTGTTGGACTGGTGACCTGTCCACAATGTAACCTGTGTTACATCACACAGGTTACACAGATGAAAACTGTTTTTGGAGATACGCACCAGCCCCCTGAAGACCATGCCTTTTGTTGCAGGTGCAATGAAAGTCCCAGAAACAGAAGAATTATTTAAAGGGGCAAATATTGTTTTCCCAGCACCAACAGAGAGAGAGAGAGATGAAATAGTTTTACTTATCTGGTTGTACCACATGCCTTGGCTTTCTCATCAAGGCTACCGTCATTGAATTTTAATGTTGCTTTACAAATGTACATATTTCTGTTCTTCAAATGTCAGAGGTAGCAAAGTGTGTGGGAGATATCCATGAGCCCTCAGTTCACCACTCATGGACATAGTTTGTACTGAATGGCTCAGAAATTTACATTACACCCTAAGCTGGTATATGTCTAGCACTTTGAAGTCCCTTTATGGATTTTTCTACCAAAATGGGAAATTCATGGATAAAGAAGGTGCTAAAACCTCAGCATTGTAGCTAACTTAACAAATCATGGAGACAAAGCAGGACTAAAGAGTGTCAGTAACAGCCATATGTATCGTCATAAATCATATGTATCATCACAGACACATTTCAGCCACTTGAATGACTCAAGTATCAACTGGTCCAAGCAGCTCATACAAAATGATCACTAATAGCATCTGCAATGTGAAGTTATAGTACAGTGATGGTGACTAGATTTTAACCACTAGTATTTCTAAAGAAATACCAATGAGCTTAAGTGTTTCAAAGTTCATACTGGGCTTGTCATTATTGTAAAGATTTATTGTATAAATTGTCCCAGTTTACACAAGTTGTACAAGTTGTAAATCTTTAACATAGAACCTGGATACTCAGGTAGAAACAGACGAGCCTCACTACAACTGTTCACTTCACCGTTAAAAACAAAGCTACTTCACACCAGTGGGAGGTCAACACCACCACCAGATCTGCTAATGTTAGAGTAAAATTATTAATACATTCAATCACCTATGCTATATTAAAAACTAACATCACTTAGATTTACCCATGTCACATTTCTCAAGAGTAATGAAGGCCACAAAACTCAATAACCTTAATTATGCAAATTCAACAGAAGCAATAATGTCACCTTCCTGAAATAATGACCTACATCTTTTTGTTTTTTTCCAAAAGTGATTTATTTTTTTTGTCTAAATCATCTTTTGGTCAAAAAAAAAAGACATGTTAGGAAAGTGACAATGAGATAGTCTGGAATTATTGAGAACATTTCATGTATCCAAACGGGACCAAATGACACATCATAGTTGGTGCTGCAACGTCTGAATGGGGGAATCACAAAGTGGATGAAACAAATTCATGGCACTTTCTCATATTTGTACTGGTATGGTATTCTTTCCCCCCATCCGCCTTGTGGTGGTGTAGATAATGATAACAGCTTACCTGCTCTGTAAATTGCAACACGCATTGAACCGACGTAATGATGCAGCCAGTTTGATCTATAACATTATTTATTTTCTGCAGAGACAGAATACTGTAACCAATTTCAATCTGTTTTTTTCCTTTAAGCATTTTTTCTTAAAAAGCTTACTTAGCATTCTGTTCCACATGTAAAAAAACGCAGACGTATGCAGAGGCAAGAGATCTCAACATGGTCATCCTAAATTCTGCTCTCTTCTCTCCCTGCTTCTCTCTGAGCTCTTCCTGTCAGATAACTTTCAAACAAACAAAGGCCACAAAGAAAGACATTTTAAAGAATGAACGATCATAAACAAAACCTCAGCACTTACAAACATGTTCATCTGTTACTCACATGGACAAACTTGATGGTATCCCTCTGTTAATGAATGACTGGTACCAGCCGTTTGAAACCGACCAGTTCAGAATGGTGCAACATTTCTTTCTTATCCATTCTTAGGTTTTTCTCGCTGTGTTTGGGCCGTTATCCTGTTGGAAGACCCCTGGCCTACACCTAAGACCAAGTTTTCTGACAAGATTGTCGATTTTTGTCCAAAATGCCTTGATAGTCTCAAGATCTCATCGTATCCTGAACCCACTGACAGATGTAGGAAAGCTGCCCCTGATCAGAACTGAGTCTCATCCATGTTTCATAGTATATTTTTTTTATAACATTTTTTTGATATGAATCAATTTTGGTCTCTGAATGCAGATCTGTTTCATGTTGGTAAAAACATCCAGTATTGTCTCGTTTGTCCAAAGGACATTTTCCCAGAAGAGCTATGGCTTGTTAATATGCAATATAACAAATTCCAGTCTCGCTTTTGAGTAATTTGCTTTTAACCGTGACTTCTCCCATGAAGTCCACTTTGGCTCAGACAAGATGTATTGTTCAGGCTGATGGACCGTGACCTGTAATTGTGTTATGTTGAGGGCTCTTTGGTTTCCATTTGTATTCTCCTTCTCTTCAATCTGTCATCAATTCCTCTCAGTCATAGGAGCATCAATCTGCTTAGCGGTGCGCTGGTAGTCTTTACCTTTTGCATGTTTTCTTTCTAATCTTCTGGGACAAATCTCTCCTTTGCTTCCTGTGGTTCATTGTGGTTTCCTTGGTTCATTTTCAAAAGGATTCTGTTGAATCACAATTCAAAAGCAAACCCTGATTTGTCAGTTTCAGGTTATTTCAGTGGTGATTGTGGGGTACCAGCAATTTTGTTCATGTGTGTAAACAGTAAAATGTGTTTTTCACCAAAAACGTTAAAATGTCTGGTATGAGGTTGATTTGTCACAATGACTGGAACTGGAAAGCTGAACCTTCCCAGGAGGGTTACACCAGAACAGTTCAGGTCCTCCAGCTTCCTCAGTTTTGTTGTTCTCTCTGTTACATCCAGTATTCAAAGTTTTGAGATGATGATCAGTCACAACAAGAACAATATGCTGTCAAATCTTAGCTTGAAATAGCACTAGACTATTTTCAGCCAGGTTCAAGTGAGGACAGAGTTGGACTTGCTCAAAGTTGATCTTCTTCAGTTACACACAACTGACGCTCTAACAACCACTCCACACTTAGGATCTTGTCAAAGATTTCTCCGGTCCGTATTGTTATAAGTTAGCTGGTAATGTTTTGGACAGCAGAGCCGAGCTGATCTCAGGTCTGGGTGAGGGGACACACACAGATCCCATCCTGTTGAGCGAAGTGGCCTTTGTTATGCCCTCACTGCCCACCGTAGACAAAGGGAAGCTCTCATAGCTCTCGCCTGCCCGGGTACCACACTGGCAGCGCTGCAGCGTCGTCCGCAGCTCCCGCTGGAAGTTGCTGTTGAGGAAGCCGTACACCACGGGGTTGATGCACGTGGAGGCCATGGCTGTGAGGTGGCAAGCGGAGAAGACAGCGTCATGCTGACATTTTGGCAGGGCCTGGTGATGCCAGTCAAACAGAGTGTTGAAGACATTCAGAGGGAGCCAGCAGAGAGCAAACGCGATGACGATGGCTAGCAGCATGACATTGATCCTCTGCGCTCCCCGGGTCCTCCTGCTGCGCTCCAGCATGTCCCTGCACAATACAGAACGTGCCCATTACCACAGCGTTCACTGCTGAGGCTTCACCTCAGGCAGGATTACGCAACAAGAAGAGACATATAGAGTGTCGACTGAGAACAAAAACGTGGTGTCAAAGCAGTGGATTGAAAGACACCTGTGGTGAGAAGACTTTTGAAGTGCATGAGGGAGAGTGTAGCTGTGTGACCTGCGGCGTCTCAGGCGCATGAAGATCCTCAGGTAGCAGAGCAGCACCAAGAGGAGAGGCAGGCAGTACTGGAAGATCAGCAAAGAGGTTGTGTAGGCAAGGCGATGTTTGTCTGACGGCCACAACTCCATGCAGATCAAATGGTCCCTTAGACATGTTAGGAAAAAAATAAAAATATATATTTCAACATATAAACTTCAAGAAATGTTGTTTTTGTGGCAAGGTTGAAAGGTTAGTGCAGATTTAGTACTGAAGTGACGTTATCAGAAACCTTTAGAGTGGTGCAAGCTAAGATTATCTTAAAGGGGGAGTTTTATGTTAAAGCTACTCTTTTGAGTTTTACATCATGTTATGATATTATTCCCTCATCAAAGCATAGCTATAGTGTTGCTTTTATTCTTTTATGCATGTTTGAGAAATCCTTTAATCTCCACAGCAACCATTCAGCTGAGCAAAATGCCTGGGTGGACCTCGTCCCGACTGCAGCTCCTCCTTGGAGCTGCAGTTTCCCAAGTTTCTGAGCTTCCTCCTTACAGAGCAAACCTTCCCCATGACTAAACCCACTCAGCTCCTTCAGACTAGCCAACAGCAATTAGCAAATGCCTGGTGAAACTGGTAAAAACGTTGTTATGGGATTAATAGAACCAGGAATAGAAAGACCAGGAATATTTAAAGAGACAGAGTCCCAAGATGTTGAATTCTGACATCAATTGTCTTTTAAGTCATATTTGACACATGCAGCATTTTTACAACAATAGAACTTAACATAGTTACTTGATTGTGCAATAAAATGCCACTAAGTGCCTGGATAATAAATAATACTGCCCCTGCAAGATTGTTGGAAGGTTGGAATTGGGTCTAAAATCGGAATGAAAATCTTGCTGTGTGAGCCATGTGTATGCAGCACAGCTTTACCCGTATTTATTCAACCAGCCATCATGGCTCTCTGGGTTCATTCTCAACACAACTCACTAACCACTGAAGAAAAAGGATCCTGAAAGTTTCCTTAAAGCCTGAGCTTGTTTGGAATGCTATTTCCTGGTTTGATGAAGTTGGGTTTGTGTTTCTAGCTCCCACTGCTACAATTATGACTTCATGCCCATTCTTCACTCCCCGAGGTAATTCTCACGGGTTGCGTGTGCCAGGAGCTATCCTCAAATTCTGAAACCTGTTCTTAGTTTGCATTAGGGTATGAGCAAACATCATTTCATGGGGAAAGCATCACAGATGTTGCACTGCACAATCTAATGAGAATAAAAATGGCCTCAGCAGGCTCCTTTTCCTTCCACCTCAATTCCAGCTTCTTCACGTTATGCCAGGTAATGATGCACGCCCCGGGAAAACTGCCGAAGACAGGATGATGCTCCAGCTCTGTGCTTACCAAAATCAATTTAGCATCGACATCAGGTCTTACCTTGCAAAGATATTTATATTTGTATTTTGTATTTTTATATTTGTGTATGGAATTATTTTTAATTGCATGTGGCCGTCAATAGAAAGTCTTTTTGAGATGGAAGGGAAATAGTAAAGGTTTTTTTTTCTTAATTACCGAGAAATAAATAATGGGTGTGGCAAACTGGGATGAAGGAATCATACAGACACTTAAACGTGTCTTTAAGACTGAAAACACATTTAGACAAAGCAAAAAATAAAACTGCTTTCTTTTACGCTCACTCTTTCTGTTTTTCTCCTGCACAAGTTGGCCAAAATGACCAAGTGGGCTGTTAGTGTGCTGAACATTTGTGTCGATTCTATTCATCTAATCTCACATTAAGATTTGTCTGTGGCAAAACCTTCTGCCTCACCTGAACGGGTTGGAGGGCAGACTGATGTTCTGGAAGGGGTCATTAGTGAGGATGTTGAAGGACAGGAAGGGCAGCGAGATGAAGCAGCCGACCAGCCACGTGAGTCCCACTGCAAGGTAGGAGTGCCCGGCCGCGGGGGTCCAGCCGGTGGGGTGGAGGATCAGCTGGTGGCGCTCCAGAGCGATGAGCACGAGGGAGAAGATGGACACGGTCACAGACATGCACTGGACAAAGGGCGTCACCTGGACAAGGCCAGAACAAACACCTGTCTAGTTAAGGCATTCAGTGACAGTCACTCATTTCTGAAACAAAATCTGCATATAGATGGAATATTGACTTTGTGTTGAGTCTGTATTTAGTGAACTGTGTTTCTCTGTGTTTGTATCATCTGTTTTGAAGAGGAAGCCAATTTGTGGGAAAGATGATTTTTGACGGGTGAACCAGACATGGCAGTTTGACATAGAGGGGAGTTTCTCTCCCAGGCAGTTTGTCCATCCACTGAGTTATGTGGATGAATAAAAAAGCAAATGTTGATGGGAGGTTCTGAACTGATAGCTCCAACTTCACAGTCTCTGTATAAAGCACTAGCTAGCAGACAACGCGACTAAAGAAACACACGGATGGTTTCTCTAGATCTTGCTGAGACATTAGTCCTCACAGAATATGTTCCTTCTTCTTTATAACTACACACCACTTTGTGTTGGTCTGTAACACCAAATCTTAACAAAACATGCTGAAATTTGTTGTTCTGATGTGACAAAATGTGAAAAAGGTCAAAGGTTATGAAAACAATTGGATCCATCTTCCCATCAGGTGTGACCTGCTGACCTTACACAGGGCCTCCCCCAGCACCCAGTGGTCCATCAGTGTGTAGATGACAGTGACCGGCAGACACACCACGCACATCAGGATGTCCGAGCACGACAGGTTGGCGATCAGGATGTTGGTGACGTTGCGCAACTCCTGTTGCCGGGTGATGATAAATACAAGGCCTGCATTGCCCAGCAACCCGATGGCAATGACTGCACTGTATGCTACAATCAGGAACGTAGCGCCGCCCACTGAGGGTGGGCACTGCGAGGTGTCTAACCAATCAGTGGCCTCCAAGAAGGTTGTGTCGTTAGACATGGCAGTTGGATGGAAGACGGGGAGGGAAGCGGATGGGATGGGTTGGTGGGTTCAACTCGGAGGCCTGAGGCTGAACTCCTACAGGGGATCAGAACGGAGATGACAGGAGGACCAGGAGAGGAGAGGAGGAAGCAGAGAGGAAGCACAGGTCATGAGCAGGATTCAGGAACGTCTGATGGAGCTTCAGAAGCATGACTGATACAAGTAGAAATTCAAATGTAGAAGTTGTCCTGTTGTTTCTTCTCTGTCAGCATCGGTGGATCAGCTCTGCATCAGCAGTTTCCTGCAACAAAACAGAAAAACAATGCAGAGTAATGAGGACGGCTCACCAGGTGGGAGAAGTTGAGGAAGATCAGTGGAGATGAGGGACTGAATAAATTAGCTCATGCTGTTCTTCTTCTTCTCTTCTGCCTGGTTTAGTTCGCTCCCAGCAGAGCCGCTCTGCAGCCTCCACAGACAAGCCCGGATTTTATCATGGCTTACTGGGGCTGCAGCCCGGGGATGCTTCGTATTTTTATGAATGAATAAAATCAGAATGTCTTAATTTCATCATTGGCTAAGAGGATTTGGGCGATGTTGTTGAAAAAATGTTTGATTTGTTCTGGTAAACAAATGAATAGACATACTCAACCTGTTCAAGTATTTCTTTAATAACTATTTTGTGTAGTAATGATCTTTACATTCATTAAAGGGGCACCGGTAGCAATTTTCTGGCCGATCACCGATCTTTGGATCATGGAGTGACTGTTGTAAACCTGGTGGTTGGGACTGTCCATCAGCCGTCTCTCATTTTGTGACCTTGTAGGAAGATAATGTTTGTGGATAGGATCGGTTCCACAAGTAAGTCATGGCCAACCGCCGACCACCCAGAGGGAAGGAAATCAGGGATACTGTATATGTATGTAACTGTATAACTATGATTACGTCCGGCCCTACCCACAGACACTCAGACTTGATCTGAGTGTGCGTCTGCTGAACCGTCACTGCCTTTCGCTTTGACGGGAAATCTAAAATGAGCCCAGGGAGTCCGCTTACTTCAGCGCTGCAGAAGACTCAGGCGGTCTGCTGCCCAGACGGCGACATTAAAACTGAATGGGAAGATAAAAAAACACACCTAAGAGACGACAAGAAAGACCAAAGATGAATGGACAGGAAGACAGTCTCCAAAGAGCAAATGTCACGGAAGAAAATCATTACAAAGCTCTGTCAAATAAAACTTCAATTCAGCTGCTGGGGAGAACTGAGGAGAAAATGACTGATTTTCTGCTTGAGTTTGATGTCCTTGTCCTTCACTCCTCCCTTTGGTCACTGCTGTAATTATCTTGACCATTTCTGCTCGTCTCTTGTCAGCCTATGTCTGTATGTACTGTATTGTGCTCTCTTTTCTTTGAACCCAGGAAACCTGGCATTTTAGCTGGTGTTTGTGGACTTTGGTTCGTTTTTGATCAGCAAAGAGTCTTTGACTGTCATCAAAAGAACTTTTGAGGCAACAATTTCCAACCGTTATCCCAATTCAGCTCCAGCAGCAACGTGCACGGACACGTCTGAGGCAGACAGAAAGGACAAGTGACGTAAAAGAAAAGCGCCCCAATGCACAGAAAATAGAAATATTCATGCTAACATCTGTGAGAAGAGGTTCACAGAAATACTTTCAATCTAAAGCTGATTTCAGTTCCATGAGCTGCTGAAAACCTGATCAGAAGAGACGAGTTGGAGACTGATGGCAGAGCAAACCCTTCAATCCAGCAACACATCTCCATATAGAGGGAATTTCATTTGATTGCATAGGGAGCAAACACATCTATCTGTTATCAATTTATATATATATCAAAAGTCAGAGGTACATTTACTCTTTCTGGTCTGATTTTATGCATCATAGACTGAAATGTTTTTCTTTACGTTTGTAATGTTTTTTCTGCATATATATTGTATACGTACATAGCCAGGAGCTTTATGCTCCAATGCCTGCTTATAAAACATAATCGTCTCCTCTGATTGGCTGAGATAATGAGGCTGATAGACCACAGTTAAATTATGAATACATCTCATGCAACTGTCTATATCCATCACTTTTAATGACTTGTAGCATAAACAAGCTTAACTATGTGTGATATTAATTTCATTTCTTAATTGATGGTTACGTTGTAATTGCAAAATTGTGTTTTTGCAACATTAGCAGAAAACAAATGAAGATCTCTACACATGTGTAATGTATTCACACCTGCCAGTTCCTGGGTTCTGTGCTGGATTCTACCCTCATGCACCTCACCTGATGTGATCTGGTCTGCCTCTGTTGTTATTAGTCTATAACTTCATGAAGCTCTTTGTCTGGGTCCTTTCATCCCTCAAATCCTGACAGAAGAACCTGGCTAACCTGTGGACCCGACAGGGCTTCATGCTCTAAAAAGACAGCCAGGATGCATCTGAACGTCATGGCTGGTCTTACCCTCCATGGAGGAGAGTTAGTGCTGATGAAGTCTCTCGATGAGTTTAAACCTTTCCTTTGATTTGATGAATCAGCTTGGCAAGAAGCCGCCTGAACCTCAGCCGCAACCTGGTTGACCAAACCTGTGAAGCTATTGGTGCATTTAAGTGCTCTGCACTGGTGTAGAGTTAAACAAATGAATTTGTAACTCAGTATGTGTCTGTATTCAAAAAAAGAAACATTTTAAGACAATTCAGTGCTGCTTTTTTGTATCAGGTCGGTATTGACCGATACTAAATCTTAAATATCGGTATCGGAAGTGAAAAAGTGTATCATGCATTCACAAGTGATTTCTCATCATTTTTGCTCTTAGCTAAAAAGAACCCTGTGCCTTCATGAAAATGTCCTGCAGTCATGGGAAATGACATTAATATACCATTTCCCCTGGTTTATCAATACCATTAAAAAAAAAAATTGAATATCTTTGTTAGTATCGGCTTCAAGTTTGAAATTTTAGTATTTTGACAACCCTGTAAAGGTTGATAAATTTGACACCGGCAGAGAACTGAACCATTATTCTGTGAGGAGAGAGCCAAATGTCCAAAACAGCCCAGCATATAGAGCATAAAGATTAATCAAGTCAGAGAGAAAATGACAGTAACTACAGCTCAGATTGGTTCTACAAGCTTTTGAATGACATGGTTCACCTAATTACTTTCTGTCACAGGAACTTGTTTCCCCAGCACTGTACATATGCATGAATGCAATGGGTTGGTTGTCACCATTGCTGCTGCCATCCTCTGTGTGTGCAGAGCGCCGTCTGTCACTGCATTTTCCATCTTTTCTGTCATTCGCTCTGGCCCCCGAGGGACGGAGCTGCCAAAGAATGAGACACACTCGCAGGTGTTGCTGCTCCTCCGCTTTGACTCACCCGCTTCCACCCACCCCAGATAACATTCATCAGAAATCCTGCTATCTGCCGCGCTGTTGTTCCCGCGCACATCATGTACACACAATCCTGTTTACTTGAACATGTTCAGTCACCTGGAGGATCTGAACTGTGCAGACTGGATGCCACACAATAGGACTGATCTGAAATTAGGCACACAGACATGTGACATTGAGTCTGAGTGGTGACTATGGTTTGGAGCTTTTTATAAAAATAGATTCTTAAACGTGATGTTTTAGCCATGTGTCTCCCTACTGAGTGTCAGTTATTGCTAGATGCACAGAATCTGAATGTGTTGGTGTCGTACCATACACAGCAAACCCAGCATGCCTAAATTATCACTCAGGTTTGATTTCAATATTTTTAAAGTGTCTACATGGGTCCATACCAGAGAAAGAGAGACTTTAAATCTGTTTTGGAGAGTTGGTACCTTAACTCTGTCAAGTACTAAATATGCCTGTAGTTAATCATTCAACTCCAGGCATATTTTGTGTTAAATGATTAAATATGAACTCTGTTAGTCATGTGACTCATTTTCATTGCAGTTTTAAAAAATACATCTATTTTGATACGGCTGAAAAACCACCTCATCCCAGTGTCAAAACTTCTTCAAATTGCCTTGCTTCCTTTAAGCAAATTTATTTTCATCATTTCGGTTTGCACAACACCATGTATGGTTTATGGAAACACAGACACTGATAACCCTGATGGTTATCTTCATACGGAACTGAAGGGCATATTGTGACAAATACTCTGGAGCACAAAAATCCAAAATGTTCTTTTCAATGACTGGAGAAAAGTCAGTGACAGAAAAGTCTGAGCTTCAGGTTTTCATCCTGTTACTAAACCATAAGGCTGTGATACTGGATATTCAACCAATCTACTCCATTCTCACAGTGCTATGAGTTTCCTGGTGCTTAGTATATTGAGTAGTACCTGTATTATTTTTATGAACCTGTTCCACAACCAGGAGAATTTAATTCTTCCACTTTGCAACTGTGACAGGACAGGATCGTGCACTACCAAATGAAAGCCACAAGAGCGCTTTGCATGGGATATCCCACTAGTCTTAGAAAACAGATGGATGAGCAGTACAACACAGAACAGGACTCCGTGATATGATTCATGCATCTCAGTGTAGTTTCCTGTAAACAGAGCAGGGCAGAGTTAGAGTGGAGAGCTGCACGGCTCTCTGGAAGTGACAAGCTGTGAAATTCATTGTGCTCACTCCTGAACGCGCTGCAGCCGTGAATAACACAGAAATAAGTTTGGCCTCCAAATATTTCCTGTGACTGTTTGCATGTGGACACAATGACAGACTCCATGCAGCAGAAACGTCTCTGCAGTGGCTGTGGTGCATCACAGCGGCCTTCACGGGTCAGCAGATATTCTAGCTGCAGGTAGGAGTTCTGTCTATCAGCTGCTCTAAACACAGGAATCAAGGTTAGAATAAATTCTTCTATTCCTCTTCATAAAGCATCATATAAGACACATTAGGTCAGGAGTGTACAAAGTCTGTCCTCAAAGGGACGCATCCTGCATGTTGTCCTTCTCTCTGTCTCAAAACACCTGGATCAATGATGGCCTCTCAGAACTTTATTTTGACATTTCAAAAATAAATTTGCTTAAAGGAAGTAGTAAGGAAGTTTGAAAAATTCTTGTTTTTAATAAAATGATTTTGGTGCTAAAATGAGGTGGGGGGTTTTCAGCCATATTGAAGTTGACTTACTTTGTAAAAGTGCACATCACATGACTGACATGATCAACAACCAGATGCTGCTACTGGCACAAACAATGAAGAAGAAGACGACCAGAAGTATTTGAGGATCATTGAGCATCGTATAGTTCATGACTTATTAAGTGAACAAACTTATTCATGTGTCATTTTAATCTCACCTTCTTATTTAAAGGAAAAAGCACAATTGCAAAATGATGTTTTTATTTTCATAAGTAAAATATTGACTGAGCCAGGCATTAATACACTCATAACGAACGGCAATTTAGAGAACCTCATTATGTTCTGAGTTCATATTTTTGACCTTTGTGAATCACCCAGGTATGTAAGGGTAGAACATGCAGTAAGACCAGAGTGATGATTTAAACCTTCAAGGCTCAAACAACTTCACCACAATGCATATAACGTAGTAATATGAATAAGAATAGGATGAGAGACATTCTGTATCAGTGTGACCAGGATGTGGAAACAATCAACTCATCTTGATTGTGCATAAAACAAATTAAACTATTGATCCTCTGAATGAAGCAGGCACCACTGTGAGGTTCATTCTATGTGGTTTATACAGAACATTAGATCAAATTAGTGAGGGGACAAACACATTTTCACACCGCTGTATGCCGAGCAGAAAAAGTGAGGACATTTTTCTTCCATGCCTTTTTACCACTGTCATATATTGTGGGAGAGCTTATTAAGTTCCATCTAAATGGTGCCACATGTTTTGAGAGAGCTGAGGATTTGGGCAGCAACCATGAACAACTTAGAGAAACCGCTCTGCCTTTGCCAAACAGCTTGATCCCCACGGAGGCTCCTCTCTGCTCAGTGAACACTGTTAAATCACCAATATGTCTTGATTCTTCAGACTTCCATCATCCAGTCAACCTAACAAACACCAACTGGAGTTAATAGCTGGATAAACTGTTTGGCATCGACACATGCTCTACTCTTGAAATGTGGGTCCAGATCTTTAGACAGAAAATTAATCATGCAATAAAAATGTAATTTTACTAGAAACATGGATGTTTTTCTGACATCCAGGTGGACAGAGGTGCTTGCTGCTCTGAAACGTTGCCTCACCCTGCAGACAGTGGCCTTTGGTATTTAGGTTTTTCCTATCAGTCGTGACTTTAAATGACCTCATGAAGCTGCTGCTGCAGCTCTGTTCCTCCACACAGCAGTGACCTGTCAGAACAAGTGTGTCCAGGAAAAACATGCGGACAGTGCTCTGAAAAAGTATTCATCCCCGTTGAACTTGTTCCCGTTGTGTCATGTACCAATGGAAGTGGGTGGTAACATTTATTTGAGTAACTCTTTAAAAGGAACGTTCTTCTAAAAATAGCTTTGCAGCAGCAGCAGCTTTTACCGTGACGGGAAGAATTATACTTTGAAGTGACGCTACTTTGACCTAATTACAATATTTTCCAGCGACTCAAACTGAAATTCACTGAATGAACATCCAGCTTGTTTTCACCAAAGAAAAGCACCAGAGACAGAGTTCATGTTTAAAATGAGCCTTCTTTGTTTGTTTCTTTTTGCTGATATCTTTCTACCTGCTCGGCCACGTTGGGCTCACAATTCAAGATATCAATATTGTTATAGAAAGTAATTTGCTTCTGCATAAAAATTGAAGATTGTAAATTTTGGATTCAAATATGTCACATTATGTGTAAAATTTTTGATTTGGAAAAGTGTTTCTTCTGCTTTACCAGTTAATTAATAACCTATTTGTATAAATTTTTTCAGACTGAATCCGATTGCAGGTGCTGTTTTTGAGTCTTTATTAATGAAGACAGGTCCAAAATGGCACGAAAAAATGATTGAGTGAAACAGATGAGTGCAACTGGCCAGTGGACATTCTTTATGACATTAAGCTAAGAAGAAAAACATGTTGACTTAACTTAAAAATTGTGCCATGTTATTTAATAAAGCTGAAAAGCATAGAAACCAGAGACCAGAAAACCAACACAGAGCAAAGAGACAAAAACTGTCCCAGCATTCCTTTTGTGTGAATTTTTTTCTCCCAATTTCTTTTGATCCTAGTTATGAAATGGTACAGATTCCTCACTTAATTCAATTTAGTTTGCAAAGTTTCCATCTAACAAAACCCAAAAACTAACATGCAGTAGTTTATTCTGATGTTTGAAAAAAAGTCATCATCTTGCTTTTCATTGGAATTGCTCCATTGTTTAAGTCTGAAATTACATATGAGTCGCTGATTGGCTGCTAGTTTGATTGTATTTGACTTTTACAGCCTCAGTGCGGCTTGTTTCTGGTCCATTGAAGAAAAGTGATTGATTGATTTCTAATTCTCTTAAGTCCTTCAACATGATAGACTGAGCTGATGGAGGAAGTCAACTGGCTTCTTTAAATGACTATCCTCCACTATCTGAATAAAAAAGATTGTTTCTACCACTGTGAAAACAGAAAAGTCAGAAGATTAGGCTTTGCTCTGAGACCACAAGAGGCATTGATAGATAGCACAAAGCCTAAGAATGCTGTTTTTTTTCTTGTTGTTGTTGTAGTGCAAGACTACAGAGATATAAATAACTCCAGCTGTGTGAGTGTGGAACTGGGACAGCCTGATAGTGGAGCTTTTAATCAGTTTTGGATTAAACCGCTTCGTGGTTTACTTGATGCTGAAACAGAGCGGCCCAATCGACGCCGGCATGCTGGTGACCGCCGTCGCTTTAACGTCACGTTGTCGCTTCCACGTGCCGTCGGCCAAGAGGCTGCAGCTCCTCGCCATGGCGGACGACACAGACGATCAGAGCGTCAGCGATCAGAACCCGAAGGTTTTGTGTGTGTGTTGGGAACCGAAGCGTCGGCCTGAGCCTGAGGGAGACGTGGTTCACATGGTGGGAAGGGAGCCGGGGGTAGGGAGCCAAAAAGATCCAAGGAGAGGACAAATTCAAGGACAAGAAACAATAAATACGAGCAGAAACTCAGTTTCCATGCTCGTCATATCAACACAGATGGCATATTTGCACTTTTTCGCTCACTGAATGTGACTGTCACTGTCCATCACTTTGGACATGCTGTTTATCGCAGACGCAGCGCGGTTACAGATCTGCAGCATTTCATGCATTATTGACCAGATTTTCACACATAATTCGCCCCATTTCAACACAAATTAAAAATAGCGCCGACTTTTAAATAGTACTGATTAAATGTGGATGTGGAATTGCTTGAAGAAGGCTGCCCTAAAGGATCTGGTGACAGCAGTCAGCATGCCATGCAAATATTCAGACACTAATGACCTCAGGGGGCTTCAGACCCACACGACAGAAACAAAACTTCCAGAAATCAAACAGCCACTGATCAGGAAGCTCTTCCTCCTCAGTTATCTGCCCTCCTGCGGCGTCATGACGGAGGCCTTCAGCCAGCAGCCTGATCTACTTTCTAAATGAATTGGCAAGCTGAAGCAAACAGAAAAGACGTTGCTTTGGTGGCTCAAAATGTTTTACAATTCTGTCGTCAGGTATTTCGCCATCTATTCGCTTCTTTTCTATCAATGTCTGAATGTCTGACAAGTATGGTTATTCTGCACATGAAATATTACAACAAAGTCCACACCTGTACACAGCTGAGACCAACAAAATCATCTTTTCTATGAAAAGCATGCAGCTCTAAGGAAGAGGCAGACAGGCCTGCAACACAGCTACTGTATGGAAAAACGTTAAATTATTTGTTAATTTCCAAAAGTTGAACATGCATTATTATCACAGAACTGAAAATGATCTTTGCCAAAGGTTCTGACAACCGTCTTGATGCGTCGTCTGGATCCTCCTAAAAAGTTCTGCAACAAAAATGAATCTGATCACATCTACATTTTCATTGAAAGGTGCAACAACTTGGAGTAAAATTGACGATACTCTGAAGGCGGCTATCAGGTCAGTAAGCTAAGCCAGAGTTCCCCCCACTTGATTTGTGAGTATTGTACAACAGGTGAAGCTGCAGTCAGAGGATCAATCCAAGAAAAATACTGAACACAAGATGGAGGAAAACACTGGCTCTGATTTTCTTGTCAATAATCTTGATTTTGTCCAATCTGACTCTGATGAAGACCATGCTAGAGATAAATAGTTGCATCACCAGCTACAGCAGAGTTAGCCCATGTATAAATGAATAAATTGAGAATTCTAACTATGTATGAACAAAATCAAACTTTCCAAAGACCAACAAGCCCAGATCACTGCAGGTCACCAATGAATAATTGTGATCTTTTTGTTTTTTGCTGGTTTTATTTCCTGCTGGTTGCCATAACAGCATGATAAATGAGAATCAATGTCCTGGTAACACAGAGGGACAGCAGGATGATTAATGCTGTTCCAATACGACACCGAGTTCCACCGTGTCACCGGCTCTCACACTGGCCTCAAGGTGACGTTACGGCCTCGCTTGTCACAAAACCCTGAAGCACAAACCCTTAGACATGTTTTTACAGGTTCAACAGGACATAAGATGGGAGGAGCTGTGAGGGGCTGAACCAGAGGACAGACTGCCTCTGGTTAATAGACACCATGTCCTCTGATCTATAAGCCTAACAACAACTCCATCACACACCGTTCAAAGGATTCCTGGATCAATAAACTGTTATTCCCCTATTCAATACCTATAAGGCTGAGGAAAGGTGAGGCAAAACCATTGGTGGATTTAAAAGTTAAAAAAAATACTTTTTTAAAACTGACTCTAAAATGTTTATTGAGCCGGTTAAGTGAGACTGAAATGAGGAAAATGACATGAAACAGCAGAGCTTAGCGAAATCTGAAGACAGAACAAATACAGCCTCAAAGGTAAAGACTAGCTGCTGATTCAAAGTGGATGCGTTGCTATAAAAGTGCGTACATTAAAATTACAAAAACAAATTTGCTCACTGTGCACCGTGTCAAATGTGGCAGCTGAAACTGAAAGCACAAGAATAACAGACTGACACAGCTGGAGTCAGTTGCTACAAAAAACACACAAAGATCTGTATCCAATCTTTATGTAATCTGTAAATCTAATTTGCCATTATTTATCCTGTTTTATAAAACAACTAATATATCTATATACAATTCATTCTTCATATTCCTGTATATTCCGTATAATCTGTGTAATTTGTATAATATGTAAATAGCTCTCATATTTATATTTATATTTGTACAAAACATTTTATTTATAGCACGTCAATATTATTCTCTGTTTATATCTTTGTACAACTGTTTATAAATATTTATATCCTGTATAGCACTTCTGGATAGATGCACACCACATTTTGTTGCTTTGTACATGTGACAGTGCAATGACAATAAAGTTGAATTCTATTCTATTCTATTCTAGTAAAGACTCTTAAAAGAACTCCTTTAGTTCAGTAGAAGTTTTTAAAGCAAGACTAGAAAACCTCAAGAATTGTATGCTTTTTTCAGTTGTTTTTTTTTCAGGGATTTTGAAATAAAAAATCAATTAGACTTTGGCCTCAAGCTTGCAGAAACAGCAGTATCTGGTTACAAGACTGAAGAATCATGAGCTGAAAGGATTGAAGTCCTAATAGAGGAAGTCTTCTCAATAAAGAGATGAAGGAAATGTTATCACACAGAAGGGGAGGATTCCACAAAGACAGTCTGGGACTTTATGAAGGCAAAACACACAAAACACAAAGCTTAAGACAGACAGAATCATTTCAGAGAAACAATTGCTTTCAGCAGCTTTCAAAGTTTTCTGATAACACTAGCAGTCTCTAAAAATTCTAAGTGAGACCTGCTGTTTGTTCCTTTCCACTTTCTCTCAGCTGTGACAGACTGAGTTGTCATTCAACCAGTATTTGGTTCCAGACTTCATGTGTTTTAGTTAAGCCACGGTGTCTGTAAGTGACTGGCAGGTGGAATGAAAGATCCTCTGCATCGTTCTTCATGATCTCAGTAACACAGCCGTGTCTGACTGAAAGCAGCTGAGACCTGAGCAGCAGTGGAAGTTAACGCTGCAGTCAGTGACTTACAAAAATATGTTTGTTTTGGTTTTTTTTTCCTTATTTGTTGAAACTGTCAGCATGTTGGGTTATACAGAATGCTATGAGAGAGATCAACTGTGAGAAAAAATCCAGTTTCTAAACCTCCTCCAAATGCAACTGCTATCTAAAGAAAATTAACGCTCCCGTTCTAAAACAACCAATCAGAGACAGCAGGAGGGTCAATCATCCTCAGGTATGCGCTGCTCAATGTGCTAATACCAGGAATACTGAGTGAAGGCAGAGCAACTACATTTTTTCACAGATTATGTGAGAACATAGAGATAGTTTTAAGAATATAATAGATATTTTGAGATAGATAAATAATAATAATAGTTCAAGAAAATATGCAAAAAAAACAAACTTGTTTATAAAAGTTACAAATTGCAACAGCAAAGTTTAACTGCATTACAGGTGAGAGTAGCCGCAAATAAGACAAGAATATGATTAGGAAATGTGTCACAAATCAAACATCAAGTGTGTGTTCACTTTCTTGTGTGGCACCAGACACAAGATTAAAAGTGTCCACAAGGTTTAAAAAGTCTTCTGCCATTGGCTGATCAGGACGACACACATGAACATTAAAACTCCAACAACACAACCATAACGAGGAATAAACCTGGTGTTCTTTGGTCGGAAAACACACAGGACCGGGCGGGTAAGCAGAAAAATGGTTTAAATGAAGCTGGACGAGATAGAACTATAATTTGTCAGCAGATTTCACTTCAAGTTTCATGCCTGCTAGAGACGTGATTTCAAAAGGCTCATTGTGTGGACCAGTACACACAACACAGTGTGAGAGTAACAGTCCAAATCCTAAGGCCAATGGAGCCATAGGAAGCAACATCTCCAGACAGACAGAATCCTGCTGGACTCCATGCATGCAAAATCAGAGGGAGGCAAACAAAATCTGACCAGGCGAAGGCGACTTCTGGTCTCCTGTTTCATGGTCGGATGAAACAGAAATCAACTCGCTTTAGTTGGAATAAAGGCATTCAACCACTGGCAAGCATGGTGGAGGAAATATAATGTTAGATTGAGAGTTTCAGCATGACTGACTCCATGTTTATATCTCTAATGTTTACAGTAGAGTGATCTGGGTAATAATCCCAGAGGGGCTCAGTGGAACGGCGAGGCTAACGCTGTGACACTGCATTTATTGACGCCGTCTTGCCTGGCCTCAGACTGGCTCTGTCGTAACACTTTGAGCTGCGCTGTTTCACTCGCAGGCTCTCTGCCTTACCTAATGGAGTGGAAATGAGCTGATGAGTAACTAGAACAATCCTCCCACACCCTGCTGATCATCAGAGAGGCATGAGGAGCCCCTCTGAGCCTCACTGACAGCCACGGCTCTGTCAGAGACCGGGGAGGGAAACATGGCCAGAACCCAACGCAGAGTGCAACTGAGACACCGAGTTAAGTTTTGCATTTCGCCTGTATCCTCCGGTATTTTTGATGATTTATCTGTGGTGATGAGCTCTAAGTGTTTCAGGAGAGTGGAGAACCACAATGTATCCACAGCTAATGGAAACTGCTTATGTGAAACAATGAGGGAATCCAACCAAACAATCCGGGATCCTAACAATTAGTTTGTTTTCCTCCGTTAATTACTATTTTTACTTATTTCAGTTGACAAAAATGTTTCCTTGGTTTCAGTTTTGGTTCATTTTAGTTAATTGTAACAACCTGGCAGCAGAGCGCAGGAGTTAAAAGCTCGTTTTGATCGTTGACATGTGAACCAGCGTCTTACATAAAACACCAACCCACAGAGCAGAGAGCCGCCGTTATCTGACAGACTGGATCTATCTACTGAGAGCATGCAGCTCCAATCAGGCATGGTGGAAATGTTAGAGGTAAACTTTCACAGCTCTGACTTGTTATATAAATATCATACAGACTTCATAAAAGATTCTTTATACGACAGAATGACTGAAGAGAGGACACAATTTTTTCTGTATTTGAATATACTCTTGTGACTTTATTAACATAATCCTTTATAGCCCATTAATTCATATGTAAAATATTCAGATGCCAGATAATCCTCCAACACAAAGCCCAGACCATATTTTACATATTTCCCCAAGGCTTCATAAATACATATCTGTCCACAATGGCCGAGTTGACAGCTGGCTATTCTGGGATCCTGACGATCTGCATTGATGGAAAAAAAAATGTGAAAAGGCAAGCAGTCTCTGAGTTATTTCTTGCATGAGACATTATATTATCACATTTTTATTTAATGGGTCACCATATGAAAAAGACCTCAGGCCAGTCACATCAAAGCACTGATCACTGTCTGTATGTATGTTGCTTCTAAAGCCTCCTCAGGTTCTACTTTCCTCTGTAACAATATTGAGGTCAAAGGTGTCAAGAAGAAGCTTCATGCCATCCAGTAACGTCACACAGACACCAATTTGTTGCGAGTTGTAACGGACTGGGAAAATCCACCGAACCGAAAGGTGGAATTCATAATCCTATCGTATGACTGAATGATATGACAGGATATTTTCACAGCAAATATACTTCAACATGGAATAATCAGCACAGTGCTTTGGCAGCTCCGCTGAAATTAACTGAGTTTATAAAAGTCAAACGTTGCACAAAAAAAAAGGGACGGAAGTACGTCAGAGTACTAGGTACGACCTCAAGCTTTAGTCACAAATGTCTGAATCAATAATCTCAGTAAACAGGATTTTTTTTATTTTTGCAAATGTTTGACTTTTCAACTATTCTAGCTTTTTCTTGTAAATATGTGAAGTAATTTTTAGTAAAAATGTTCTCTTCTGGAATTTTACTTTTATCTGCAACGGCCCAAATACTGACATACTGTCCTTTCACACTACTCTGTTGGTCTGTTCCATAAAATCCTAAAGGAATACGTTAAAGTTTGTGGTTTAGACCGTTCAAAATGTCAAACAGTTAAGAGGTGTGAATACCTTTGCAATGTGCTGTAAAGTGACAGAGTACGTAGAAATAGAAAAATCGTGTATTGATCGCAGCAACCTTCACATGGCCAGTCGGTTCATCTGTCCAGCTTGTGGGCCTGTCACTACTCAGGGTTAAGGAGAGAGATCTCACACTCCTCTAAAGGCTATCAAATGAAAAGAGCTGTCATGATGGGAAAGAAAACTATAGCAAAATAAATACCCTGAGTTGTATCGGTTTTCTCTCTAGAGTTCAGTTTGATCAATAATTGATCCCTGAGGCTTTATGGACCAAGCAATTTGTCTAAAAATAACAGGGACTCAGTCAGGTGTATGAGGCGCCACATTGATCCCAGCCCGCTGACAGCTGTTGCGCAATAATGGGTCTGGTTTGGCTGTGAATGTCTATAAGTATTTGCTTTGGGCAATTATTAAAAAAAAAATAGGGAACCACCTGATCATCAGGAATATAATAACCTAAGAGTTCAGCCTGAGTTATTGTTTACCTCCATGATAAAGTTTAGGTTTTACAATACTAACAGGTGAAGACATAATCCAGTCTGTTTGTACTCAAGCAGTTTGGAGGATTAAATATCCTGTAGAACACAACAAAACAGTGAAATGGACAATCTAACAAGAAAACTGTAAGCCTAAAATTTACCCCTGCCCAGACACAAACCTCTATGTGAGTTAACCCTGAGAATCAGGGAAATTCTGATAAGAGTCGGAGCCAAACCAGAGCTGAACTCCAGTCCTGGAAGCAACAGCAGTTGTTCAGTTGGCAGTAGGCGTCATAATTTCCTGCCAGGAAATTATGATGGTACGGTAACCTCTGGAAAAAATATGGTTTGTGGTATTACAGTATTAAGATAGCAGCTCTAAAATGCATTATTTTACATTTTCATTAGCATTCTGTGATGTGCATGCACAGAGAAATTGCTTTTAAATGTTTGCTGAATTCTGGGCTGATCTTCGTCCTCCGACATGCCTGCTGCTGCCAGAGTTCAAGCAGAACAAGCAGGACAGACGTGTGAATTTAACTAGAATTTCCAGTGAAGAAAAGGTCAGGTGGGAGTTTCAGGAGTTTCTGCTCCTACCAACTACACCATGAATTGGACGTATTGCTTCTAATCCCTGAAGCTCCTCCTCTTCCTGCTGCTGGAATCAAAGTGGATCAATGCATTGTGGTGTACATAGTTCTTCCACCAGCATCCTGTAGTTTAGTCCTTAAGGCACAACACAGCCATAATCAGGACCAATAGCCCTTCAGGATCACAATTAGCCAGCTTGTAGTCATGTCCTTCATGTGCTAATAGCTTGTATTGATTCCTCTCATGTACGGGAAAACATCACCATCACATAAATGTAGAGAGGAAGATTTAAAGACACAACTGACAAACTGAATTCAAAGCCTACAGTTCATGGAAGTGCTTCTTGTGTCCCATGCCTCAATTTGACAAGCATTGAATTTGTTCCTGCATGGTTTGTTTACCAGTTTGAATGAAAGAAACAAAAAAGATATGCCATTAGTTTGCCCAATGATTGCAAAGTGCAGTCATTATTCTGTCTCAGCAGGAGACAAAAACAAAATGTTCCCAGACAAAAGTAGTGGAAACTGATTCTTAAAGGTATTGACAGGTACAGACACAACATCACCAAATGTTCCAGAAGCTCCTTCAAAGAAAAAAACTAACATTGAGGAGAACTTGTTTGGAGAGAAAATAGATTTAATTTTTATTTATCTCAAACATATGAGTGGAGTTAGACATAGAAAGAGAAATGTATTGATGGTGCAGGCTGCTATGTAAAACATTAAGGGGCAGTATCATGTAAAATTGACCTTTTTAGCTTTGCACAATGTTATAATGTCTCAGTGCAAATCTTTATCTATATGGGTGCATAATTACTGTGGAGGTGGTTCCATGGCCTCACCAGCCTCTGCATGAGGTGCCTCTGGTTTTCCAGGGTCATCATGGCTCTCTGGTAGAGAAGCCGCTCCATATAGAGAGACGACAGTCCTCAGTGCAATTGTTCAACTCCCAGCCACAGACTACTTGCCCTCTGTCTTTCCTGTCTCTCTGCCTTACTTCCTGTCTGTTTACTGTTAAATAAAGGCCACCAGATTCATTAAACATTTTTTAAGAACCGTTTTAGATATATAAAGATACAGTGGCACATCATGCTAACAGCACTCTCTCATTTGGTCATTTTCATCGATGAGTTAAAAAGGTCATCATGTACAAATACACATCCTGGAGGAACTTCTTCCTGTTCCACCAAATACAACACTTAGCCTCTAGTCAGGCTCAGGAAGATGTGTAAGGACTCTGCAATGGGTCTCTATGTGAAACATTTACCACCAGGGTTAACTTGGCTGACCTCAAAACCAATTAGTTGGCCCCTAATAAGCTGTTTGCAGACTTGTTTGCCATAATAGGCTATCATGCTTTCATCATCTGAAACCAGTTGTGTGTATGGCAGCATCTTATCAAAGTCATTCAGTGCACTGATGATCGGCCGCACTTTGTAGATAGGATCCTCTGTCGCTGTTACGTTATTCACCGGATGAATTGAGGCCATTACCTCCCTGAAGTGGCTTCTTCTCAAGATGGCTTCATATGACCAATACTTGTGTTTCTGTGGCAAAGACCCGGAGCCAGAGGTGAGCAGAACACATCAACATGAACGATTCGACAGGGTCAGGTTCAGCTTCTATCATCAATGTACTGCTGTCGGGTCATAGGTCACAAATTCTGATCCATTGGATGTGGCTGCTGGTCGCTGTAATGTTTGAAGGGTTTGCACATGGGCATTTTATTTCACTGCACTGTGGAGTATTAGCATCATCATGGGGTTATTTCAGGTCCAAAATATCGAAATCATGCAATAGTTTTAAGCTTTGCGAACAAACACACAAAATGAAAAGAATAGTACAGTAAATTCTGTCAAAAGAAAACGTGTCATTGCATCTATTGCATGTCATGTAGAGAGTAGTCTCCTTCTCATTTGCCAGTCAGTCAGTCAGTTCAGTAGCTTTGGAATGATTGGGATTATGGGCAGTTTTGACAGTAATACTGTGACATAGCAGCATGGGAAGAAGAACTTCAGTTATCAGACGCCTCTCCTTTAAAACCAGATCCCAGTTTTTGTCCTTAAGCCAGACTCCCTGACTACTTTTAAGAAACTTTAGTAGCTTTGATTATCTTGAGCTGTCGATGTAGGATTCAACTATTACTTATGCTAGTGTTTATTTTTCCATAACAAATATGACCAAAAATAATCTGTGAATAATCAGTGGAAATGTGGTACATGACCTCGAGCATCACTGATTCCTGAAGCTTTTGCAGACTGACATGTTGTGATCCACAGATGATTGTGTTTCTCACCGGTTGGCATTTAAATCATTTTAGTGTAATTTGTGCTCCCATTTATTTCTAATGTGACTGTTATTTGAACTGGACTGTTACTAGTTAATGTGGTTTGCAAATTAAAAACAAAAAGAAAATGTATTGAAGTGCTTTGGAAATATCCAACCTGTGACACGACTGTTACTGTTCAGTGGTTTTAGTCATTAAATTGACTTTTGTTTCCCTAATTTGCATTTAAGGTGATTTTTGTTTTTGAATCTGTAATGGTTTGTTGTTAGAAACACTATCAAGCATAAAATAGCAATTACCTAAAAGGTTTCCAGTTGCTCTAATGCCTTTGTTATTTAGTGCTGGCTTTTAGTGGTTTCACTGCTTAATGCTTATCTAATTTCTGCTTGGCACAAGTTTTCATTTCAGCTTTTGCTGTAGTTAATAAACACATACACTGGTACAAACACACAGCATGAATACCACACATTTACACTTCAATCTCACAGCATTGACTCAATAAGAACATTAATCTCTGCTGTTTGCCTTAAAACAGTGGCCAGCCACACTTTTCAATTAATTTGGGTAATGATTATCTGAACATTTGGGGCAGAGATGGAGAAGTTACAAAATTCTGTATCAAGTAAAAGTAAACATACTTTGATGCAATTTTACTTAAATATAAGTAAAATTATGTTTACTTATATATAAATTTCTTAGAATGCTTATAAACAGAATAATGGAGAAGCCATGTTGCAATGATCTTAAAGGGACAGAGGCCCAATCTGAAGGTGTCAAATTGGGAAGTAAATTCTTTATAAGTTAGGTTTGATATTTACAGCAGGTTCATAGCACAAGCAAGCAACAGCACCATGTGCCTGGAAAAAAAACATAATAAAACCCATTTAAACTGAAGGTTGAAGTATTTTGTTAATAACTCTTGTGTTGATTCAATGTGTGCAAGGACAGCCAGGCACTCATGACACAAAAACTGAGAGCTGTTTGGTTGTTACATTCTGCCCTGACTTGTTGACTTTCATCAAAATGGTCAAACCGACCTTCTGATGTACAATTTTAAATGTTAAATGTTAATGAAACAGCTTCCAATACAAAAAAAGGAAATAAAAATAAATGGAACATGATCAAAAGTGCAGATCTGCATTTCTGCTAAATTTCTTGTAAGATAACACCTGTGCATTTCTCAAGCCAAGACACACACGTCTACAAACACACCCCCTCCTGCACACACAGATACACCAGCTTATGGGGATTTGCTTTGCATCTCCCTCAGGTAGTTGTATCTACTTGACCATATAAACACACTTTGGCCCTTGGGAAGACATGTGTAAGAGAAGTACACACACACACAAAATCACTGACAAAAGCTACACTTTGATACTGATGGTCCTTAACTGGGGCTGGAATGAGCTAAAAGAAGACACGAGCGTGAGTGTGTGTTAGCCTGTAACTTGAGCTTCTGTATGAAAGTTAGTTTGTATTTTTACAAAAAGCTCAAGAATTAATACCCTTTTCTCTAGCAACCTGAGGAGATTTTTAGCAACTTGAATGTTGAAAATAACCGTCCTATGGGGTGACATGCTATGAATTTTCAAATATTGTTAAACCAGCCTGGATGAAAACAGAGGCAGAGTTAAACAATAAAGAGACTGAAATTATATTGCAATTTTTGTTAGTGATACTGACCTCTCAAAGCAATTTCACTCTAGAGCTGTATTCCCCAAGCCGAACTCAAACTGTCACAGTGATACATTTTCTGATGATGTCAGACATGAAGTCAATCGTTTGAATTTGTTTCTTAGACCAGAACCCAGGACCTCCATTATTATTATTATTATTATTATTATTATTATTATTATTATTATTATTATTATTATTATTATTATTATTATTATTATCACAGTTCTGATTACTGACACTCTCAGTGAGTGGCGGTTTCTGACATGTCAGAAACCGACATGAGTTTTAATCTTTTATTTTATTTTTTGTTTTTACAAAAAAAAAATGAAATCACAGGAACCCAGAGGAGAACAGAACCAGGAGTCCAGGGTCAAAGAACAAAAGGGAATTAATGGGAAAGTAAGAAAGAGAAAATAGAAGGACCCAACAAATAGTGACCGAGAATTAATCACATCTATGCTGGGGAGGTTGATTACTGAACAGAGAACAGATGGATGATTAGAAACAGGTTGCAGGTGTGAAGGAAGAGAGCAGAAGGCAGGCTGAGGAGGCAGAAAGAGAGAAAGAAAGAGAGAGATGCTTGTGGAAGAAAACCCATTTTTGAGCCTAGTCATTAAAAACAATTCTACCCAATACTAAGGACTTGCAGGGAACCCATCTTAATTTGATGAATGATTTTTAAATCTCTAAGAAAATGATCTCACATTATTCTGGTATTTATGAATAGGAATAATTGTAGTTATCTTAATGTACCTAAAACAAGAAAAGTTGCATAAATACATAAACATGGTGACACTGTAAATCAATGTAATGCCTGGTTTTTTCCTGTGTTCTCATCATGAACTGAGATTGCAGTTTATCTCACCATGATGACTGATCTGTAGTCATTTCTGAATTACGGTTTAAATACATATGTTAAAGATATAGAAATTCTCATAGAAAAATATATAAATGTTGAAATTTGTTTTCCCTTTCTAAATAAAAACCAAAAAAATGAAGGGGGCACCCCGGGTGTCATGGAGCCCTTCCTGAAAACTGATCAAAGTCAGATGAAATGAAACCAGCATTACAGAACTGCCATCCTCACGCTGGCAGCCAAAAAACAGTCGATGGTTTCAGCAGTGTCTGTTTTCTTCCATCTGATCTTCCCACTCAAGCTCAATGAGCACAAACCGAACTGATGAAGTCATGTTCGCAGTCATTTCTTTTGTTTTTCTGGGTGAAAACAAGCAACACAAAACAGAGCAGGGAGAACGACGAAATTCTCTTTCAAATATTTGGCGTAGCAAAAAAAAAAAAAAGCAGAATTCATCCGCAGCAGTTGATATCCGCTGATTTTCCAAAGAGTGTCTGTTAAATATGACCCAGGGTTTCACCAAACTATGTTTACCTGGTCATTTTACCACCATGTGCAGTGAACATTACACCACCACAGAGTGATTCCATCAGCACATTTGCATCTCAAAGTAACACACACTGAATCATCTGAAATGGTTCTGCTGTACGATCTGCCTCGCAGGGACAGCAGATCCTCTCATCTCACCTCAGATTTGTTCGTCCCAATTCAAACATTTACAAACGGGACACAAACAAAGCGCTCATCTTCTCAGGGTTTCATCTTGGCAGCAGTGTGATGCATAATATTAATGCATATGAAGCATGACCTAAGGAGTCCTCAGAGTTCATGCACAATGTAATCCTTAAACATTAAAATTCAATGTTTGTTTTCTTTTTTTCTTTTTTTTTCACGTCAGAAGCAACAGGTTTTGAGCTCAATGTCTGCAGGAAGTTGAGCTGTTTGTTGTGGACATTCTGCCTCCTGCCACTCGCCATCAATTAAACACCAATTAGCCTGTAAAAGCCGCTCCGGCTCAAACTTTGCCTACATTTGAATTTTCTCCCTATAGAGAATGAAAAGTTTCCTCCCAGGCGGGCGGCGGGCGGCGGGCGCTGATGGAGCGTCTGGCGGCCGGAGCGCGCGCCAACAGCCGGGAGAGAAACAGAGAGAGAGAGGCAGAGAGAGAGAGAGAGAGAGAGAGAGAGAGAGAGAGAGAGACAGAGAGAGAGAGAGAGAGAGTCCGTGTCTCAGTCCACGGACACAAGGAGACGAGACAAACAGGACGGCGGGCGGAGGACAACGCGGACAGGTGGACTCACCAGTTCGAGTCGTCGGGTCGGGACTGGGTCTGGGTCTGCTCACCGTCTCCAAGAGCGCAAGTGGAAACTGCGCACGCATGTGCAGGGAAGCTGCCGCACGCGCAGCCGCCGTGGAGCCAGTCCAGTACCGGGGCTCCGCGCCGTTTACAAGGGAGGGAGGTGAGCTGTGGGTGAGGCTGTGGAGTTCTGACAGGTTCGGACAGACAGTGAAGTAATAACAGTTAAACCCACCTCCAAATAAATCCCACTCAGGTGCAGCTCTTTGGACATTAGTAGGTCAGTTTGAAACATCATTTTATTTCAATGAAAACCCAACATGTCACAGGAAACGGGAATGTTTCACTTTCAGAATCTAAGAATGTTCCGCACAGAATGTGATGCTATGAAATGACTGTGAAACTGCTGACCAGACGGTCATTCCTGAAGAAGCTGGCCGTTCACAGAACTCCTGCATCCAAGCATGCTATTGGAAAGTTGAGTGGAAGAAAAATGTTTGATATAAAAATACCCAAGAAACAGCAAGAGCTTTGAAAGGATTGAGAAGCAAAGCTCCCGAGTTCAGCCAATCCTGAATCAGGAACATTTTAGTTTAAAGAGTGGAGAACATGCTGTTTGAGGTCCAGCATGATGCTTCCATTTGTTTTTAGCTGACATGGAGCAATCCTATTATAGAGCAGAATAACCTCTACTGCAGAGGAGACTTCAAAGTCCAGCAGGCCCCTGAGGCTCCAGGAGTCACACAAGATCAAATCAGCAGGACTTTGACTTCTTGAACCAGAGGGTAATTATGACCCTTAGACCTGCTGCAGTGATGAGACACATGAATAAACTGCTGCATCACAGATCCCACAGTGTTAGTGTTTGATGTCCATCACTTCAACACACTTTTATTTATTGTTGAAAACAAAATGTCCCCTTTTACTCTCTAAAATGTAACATGAGATGTAAGATGCAGCAGTGCCTCTTAGTTTCTGTCGTCTGTGGCCTCACTGCGGCTCTCCTCACTGGTTTGAGAAGCGACACACTGGAATTCTGAGGTCAGACTGACAGAAGTGATGGTTGTGCTTTTCTGATCAGCAGGGAAATATAAATGTAAGTTACACATCTACTGACTCTACGGTGTAGGTTCTGTGTTTGTGTGGCTTTGCCTGTTTTGTACATGTATTTCAGCTGTGTTATCTGTGCTAACATTTTATGTTTTGAGTTGTCCAGCCCGGTTCGGCTTTGCCCTCTTTAAATTTAGCAGCTGGGTTCGGTTTGCAGTTCCTCATGTGGTTCTACAGCGGTGACAGCTAGCACTTGTTGGGATCTGGGTTTCAGCATTCCTCTCAGTTCCCCCAGTTCTCCATCAGATGGCGTCAGGGAGCACAGCTGGCTGGGTAGGCATCAGGAAACCTGCACATCATGGAGCCTCATCAGGTCAGGAGGAGTCTGCTCCCAGTCTGTCGGCGCCTGAGTGTTGACCTGCAGTGGTAACGCCACGCCCATGTGGTCCTGAGCGGGACTCAGCTTATGGCTCTCCTTTCATTCTGTGACTTGTCTCGCTCTGTGCTTCTTCTTCAAGGTTACTCCAGGTAGTGTACACAGTTAAGAAAAGAGCGGCTGCCATTTCTGCAGACCCCTCACATCCTGGACACAGTCGGTGTCAGGTCAGCGAATCAGAGCTAAAATCAGCCACCACAGAGACAGTTTGTTTTTGGTTTGATGAACACTTTGCAACCCGAGTCAGCTACTCTGCTCTCAAACAAGATCATTTACAGTACCACATTATCCATGATGTTGTTTAAGAAGAAATGATACAGATACATACTGTTTCTTTTATCCCTTCTTTTCTTTCCTCTACAGTTTGGATATTACACAAACCTCCAGGGGCAGTGGTTTGTTGTGCTTTGGTACAATAACAATGAAAGCATTCTGATTCTGATTATATTTAATGTCTGTGCACTGCGAGAAAATAAAACAGAGGTTAAATTCCTGTTTCTGCACACAATCTTTTCCAAGAAAGTTTGATTCTGATTCTGAACCTGGGTTAAATGTCCTCGTGTGAAGCTTCCCAAATGTAATTGCTTAACTTTGCCTTGCATAAAGCAGCCATTCCTAAGCAGATGAATTTTTTTCAGAAACTAGAGACATGAAGGCACAATAGTGACTGCGCTCTGCCGGTGAACAACCGAGAGAAATTTGCTGTGATGATGAGTTTGAAAATCTTCATGGCACAGCGAGGAGAGGTTAAAGCAAGCAATGAAGCACAGATGACAGAGTGCGCCGAGTTACAGAGCCGAAGACGACGTACAGAGATTCCTCAGGTTTTGTCCTGCACCATAATGAAATATCTGACTCTCAGAAGCCAAATATCAATAGGTCTGTGAGCTCAGGGCAAAAAATATGACAGACGAGAGAAACAGATCAGTCTGTGAGCAGTAAATGTGTTTACACCACTCCAGGCAAGTTTATTATTACACGGCACAAGAAAAGCTAACTCTACGATGGTGTATCAGGACCATTCTGCACAGGAGAAACATTTCCACTAAAATCTCTGAAAATTTTCTAGAAAAAACTGAAATTCTTAGATTCATCTCAGAATTTTCTTTCTAGAAAATTTCTGAGATGAATCTAGAAATTTCATAGATGTTTTTGGTTGAAATTTACTCCTTTTTCTCTATTTATGAAGGCTTTCAAAAACCTAATAATGCAGTGCTGATATGCTGTCACACAATTCAAGACATTTTTAAAACACATTAAAATGTGTCGAAGATTTTTCATAAACAGCAAAGTCGCTTTGTGAGACACTGACGCTGTCATGGACATGGCAATGTTGCACAATCTGCACTTCAGTTCAAGTGTCTGACTCTGCGCTCATATAAAAAGTGTGTTAAGAAACACTGACTGGTATTACAAGATAAGAAACTGATGGCAGCTTTAGACAAGACGGCTCTTTCTACAAAGAGAAGGTCATTATCTGCAAATTGACTCCAAATCTGCAGAGAGAGGGTTGATTGTTCTGGTTGGAGATTCTCCTGGTAGTTACCTCCACTGCTCCACTTCTTGTAGCCGCTCCATAACCATTCTTTGAAAAACTATTGAAGCTGTTGAAGTCTGACATCTGAACACAGAGTTATGGTTTTGTCATACTCTTTCTTTTGTCCTGAAATATTTTTCCAAATGTGTCTTCAGTAGTTTTATTCAAATCTTAATTGAATAAAGACATTGGTAGTCTTAGTTGGCTTATTTGATGTGCGGTCCATTCAAACAACTTTAAAAGAAAAAAACACCGTGCATCTTTAAGAGGACTTCCTTTACTTATCAATTCTCCACATTCCAAAAACAGATGGCCACGTTTACATATTTAAAGGAAAAATAAAGTCCTCTTTTATTGTGGAAAATTTTGCAGAGAAAGCTTGTTGTGAAAGAATCAAACGTTTCTGGCCTAAATCAATATTCTGTGGTGACCTCCGACCTCTAGCCTGTCTGCCTCCTGACCGAGGATCTGAACAAATCTTCTGAAAAAGAATTGAGCAGTGACTGCTGCTGGGACAGACACCTGAACATTGTCCTTGTTCCATCTTTCTCTTCTCATCCATTTCAGACTCAAAGTCTAAAAATAATATAATTGACACTGATAATTTGCTGTCCACTCAGGGTTGCTCTCACTGTCTATATATATATATATATATATATATATATATATATATATATATATATATATATATATATATATATATATATATATATATATATATATATATAAGCATCAAGGTTTTAGTATGTTGTACAAGCACAGTGCGATGTGACCATATGATTTTTAAAACTGCCAAATGTGTTCTGAGTTTAAGTCATATTTGTTTAATATGTAATTTTCTTGCTGTATGTTTTGAACAACTGCAAACTAAATCCACCTGCAGGTATAAATAAAGTAATCCGTACTAATCTTCAGTCCTCCGGTGAGGCTTACCTGCTGCAGGTGAGGCATCCAGTCTTCAGATCATCTTAACACCAAACTGCAGAAAATCCGTCCAAAATTGTTTGGAGTTCATTTTGTTTGATATTCCTGTAGACATGATCTGTTAGGCAACAACAGAACCAGAAATAAGTCCTGCTTCTCAACAGGCTATGCATCAGAATATAATTTGCATGATTAGAGGCATTAATATTATTCACATAATTACGACAGGATTACACGCGCATTGCATTCTAATAAGGCTTCTAAACTCTGAGTAACATGCACTGTGAAACATTTTCCACTTACTCAGACGGACAGAAATTAAAAGCCAAATATTAATCTGAGCTACTTTGCCAGCATATTTTATGGAAAGTGTCCCAGTAACTCTGTAACTATGTTTTAATAAAACGATGATGAAAAGGAGAAAAGAGATTGTTATTCTTTTTTTTCTTTCGTGTGACATATAAAATGTCAGGATTCTCTTGGTGGAAGCTGCAGCAGAGGTTGATAACATCACATCAACCTCAGACCAGCCGTCAGAGTCCCGCCTGTCTGCTGCTCAGCGCCGTCAGTAAAGGATCATCTGCTGCCTTTCTGTTCCTATAGCCATAATATGTTATTGAATTAATTCATTTATGATTCACGATAAGAATTAGATTTCATATAAGAGATTTTAAAAAAAAGAAGCTTTTTTTAAATAACGAATAATCAAAACTCTTCATTCATTAATGATAAAAATTAGACACCAAGAATGAAGCACTTTAGACATATTTAGCTGCTCTGGATCAGATTATTAATGTCATGTAAATGATGAGGAACTGGCTCAGCTACAGCAGCAACAGAGGGAACGCAGTTTGATTACGAGCTAAAAAGAAACACTAAGTGACCCGACTGTTAAGTCAAGAGGCCAGCAAAATCACAAACTGCTGTAGTTTGTGATTTTTAAAACAACACATCCAGGTTTTATTTATGGTGGGTTTTCTGGTTTGTTGGTCACAATGACTTGAATCCTGTCATGTCTGTCTGAATTCTCCTGCTTCCCCTCACATCAACAGCTTGACAGTTAAAAACTAAGAGATCCAACAGCCGTCACCATCTTCCCTGTTGCTGCCAGTTCCCATGATGCTCCTGTGCTCTGGCCCTGCTGCCTCTGCTGGCAGCCTCCTGCTCTGACTCACTCACTGTGACATCATTTGTTGTCGTCCATGTCACAAGCACATGTGCAAAATGGTTTATCTAGCATTATTTTATTGGATATAAATTAATAATAATAAAAAGAGTTGTTGTTTTTTTTCATAAAGAAACTGGCTGTTTGTAACTTTCCTCAGCCTCATCACCGGGGCATGAAGGCAGACCTCTGATCTCTCTTTGAGATGTTCTGAAAACCACACAACATTTTGGTGTTTTGCTCATTTTCCTCTGAATAATGTCTCTCTCTCATGTGTACTTTTCCTCTGTCCCTAAAACTTGCTTGCTCCTCCTCATAAGTATATTTTCTGAAACGCTTCATTCGCTCGCTGGCAGTCTGGGTGTATTCAGCCGAATCGTTTCCTTCTGGCTGTCGCTGACGTCCTCTGGCTGTTCCTTCAGCTAAGTATGCTGGCTGTAAACTTCCCACGTCTCCTTGAAGGTGAACTCTTCAGAGCCCCGTTGTTCAGATATTCATTTGTCTGTTTAGGGGTTCAGTAGAGCGGAGATCTGTAGGAAGCGTCCAACGTATTCACTTTCTATTTCTAAACAAATGAGTCTTCGAAAAATGAATAGAAACACCATTTCATGTAGCACACATTCCGAGTGCCTACATTTGCATGACATCCTACTCCAACCGGCGCCAATTATCTTGTAACTCTACCTGCTGTGGAGAATCACCTCCAGCTGCTCAATGGCCTGAAATGATGAGAAGGCAAAAATCAGTTGAAAAGCAAAATTATTTGGTCCGTGTCTCACATGATGGTGAAGCAGGAATGAGGCAGGAAGGTGAAAATAAACACTCTTAAGAGAATCTAAAGGTCCAGTAAGGAATCAGAACTAATGCAAGAAGAGGAACACAAGTAAACTAGTAATAAGAATTATTATCATTATTTCCATATGGCTTGTATATCACAAGTTACACACTGATATCTGTTCTACATCGGAGTGTAGCTGCATTAACTCATGTCCGTAAAATTTTTTTTTGAATTATTATTTAGCACCATGAAGATAAATAAATAATGCTTTCCTTTCTGTAGTTATATCCTATTTCCTTCAGCTCCTAATATTCCTTCCAGACTCCATTCCTAGTTTTCTCTCCTTTCCAGACACATATAATTCACAGTTCATCAGTCTATGTTCTATATTTTCTTTTCCTCCACATCGCTCCCATTTATCATTGTTATTCCTCCCAATGAAACAACATGACATTTAAACACATATTCCCTTCACTCAATATCACCATTATTATTATTTCTTCCCCTCTTTTTTGTCTCACTAACATTTTTAATCAATCCTAACTTTTATCATTTCGACAGATGCCTTCCTTTCTCATCTTCGTTCCATCTATTTTGCCAACCAAAATGGTCAGATATCAATTAGTTTACAAAAATTCAAACTCTAAAGAGAACCCAGTCAAATACAGACTGAGAACGAGAAACCAAAGTCCTGAAGAACATGACGGCTCGGTTGTTTGTTAAGTAGGAGAAGGAGAATGGCGTCCGACAATCTCAGTCACGGCAAGAGAGTTTTAGCACACACTGTGAAATTACTCAGGAAAAGACGAAGATGGGGACGGTGCCAAAAAGCATTCTGAGGAGACAAAAAGTCCTGGAGGCTTTGAAGGAAGGAAGAAAATGAGGAGACAGATAAGATGAAAGAGGAAACAAGCAGAAGAGGAAAGAAAAAGCTTCCAGGGGAGAGCGACCAAAAGGCACTTATTGTGAAAACAGGCATTTAAAGAGAACAAGGGTTCAGAAGGTGGAGAGAGATGTTGTCTGACGGCAACTTTGCAGTCTTTTGATTTCCTTTGCTGCCTGTTAGCAGGGAAAAAAAGGAAATGACCTCGTCCCGATTTTATCCAGAAGTATTTTTGTAAGAACTAATTTGGCTTGCAATAATCAATGTGATATTTTATTTATTTATATTTTTGTTTGTTTCATTTTTTATATTACAGCCACAAACATATTTTTTAAACAGTGGGCCTCAACCTTATAGCAGACTCACCTATTGACTTTTTTTGTAGAATGTAACTAAAATGTGTGTGAGATTTTAGTCAGGTTCCCTTTTATATTGATGTTTTCAGGGAACATTTCAAAATATTAGAAAGAAAATGCAGCTGAAAAAACATCCTCCTTCTACTCCCTGACTTCTTCTTCATCGTTTTTGCCAGCAGTGACATCCAGCTGTTGACCTCGTGACTTGTGATGGGGAAAAAAATCTGTTGCAGTTTTGCGAAATGATTCTATTTCTACATTACGACAAAATCATTTCCAACGCAAAAAACGTGAGCATTTCCATTAAGAATATTTACGTTTGTAATTTCAATTTGCGAAATTATATGGTTAATGGAAACACGGCCACTGTCATTTTTTATCCACTTTGCCAAAAATATATTTGTCCGTCACACAAGTGGGACAGCCACACTGAGAAACCACAGAGAACAGGAGGTCAGATCTTTCTTGTTTCCTTTCTTCTCCTCTTCCAGTGTTACTTTCACACACCTGCACACTGAATGACAGCCACCTGCAGATCCGCGCACACTGAGACGAACACAAGGTCATCAGCAGCAGAGGAAATACCACGGCCAATCAGCAGCGGCCTTCTGCCATTTCTCTGAAGAGCCTTTAGTACTTTACGCTGTCATGCACGGCTCGGCACGGCGGGTCTCCCTCACTGATCACTGACTCGCAGCCGCCATCACCTCGCCAGCACTCACAATGGCGAGGTGTTGCTCTTTCCCCAACAAAGCCTGGTGGCAAACTGAAATGCTGACATCAAAAAGACACACAATGGGACTCGGAAAGGGCCGTTTCTGTTCAAAATGCCACCTCATTTAAAACGGTCTGTGTCTGATAATGTTGCAGCTGTCCCAGTTAAAAGCTTCCAATCCGAAAGGCAATTATGGAGCCGATGGAGGGGGTTGACGGTCGGGATAATTGCACTGATTTAATTTTCTGTTGACCCAACCAGAACACTCTGTGAAATGCCGCACCTAACAGCAGGCTGCTTTATGATAATGTGGTACTAGATCATATTTCATAGTCGTGTTTACAGATTGTTGAAGTGTCCATTGACTAGAAATGGAGGCAAAATAGAGGGAATGAATGATTTACTGTAAAATCAGCAACTTAATGGCTACGTTTAAAGGGCTGCGCCTGTACTCAGAATCTGGAGTTACAAAACGTGACCAACGCTTTTCAAACTCTATTCATCAAACTTGAAATCTATGATTCATACACTCTACTAGCCCCATAAAACTAATGCTGCTAATATCTGCTCAGATGCCCAGTCATGAAATCACTTAATATCACGCTTAATGCAATGCCACGAACATGTGAACTGACCGAGAGTCACACCGTTCCGGATGCCAGAAGTTTGACACTGAAATGGACAACATTTAAATTTAACTGACAGACAGCTTATCTCTAAATATGAAGACAAAATGCACAAAGGAAAGTTATGTATCCAACCCAGAACGAGCAGAACTCTATCTGTTAACATGAACCATACAGTTCATGGTATTAAATTAAATTAAATTGGCAAAAATCAATTTGCTTAATGGAAACACGGAATTTTGAAATAAAAAAAAAAAGGAAGGAAAAAAATTTTTATTTTTGCGTTATAGGATGAGGGATTTCACTTTTTCAATGCTTGAAAAAGACAACAAGGTCTCCTCTGATTGCCTGGTGGATGATGAGCACTAGCACAATTCATAATTTAGCACCATGGCTGAATTATGAATATATCTCATGTAACTGTTGATAAGGATGTGATTTTCATTTCATTTCTCATTTCACTGAAACATCACCGTTGTGAAATTATTTTCCCCACATTCAGGTATTGTGAACTCCGTCCCCTTGACTCCAACTTTTAATTTTCTTACATATTTCAAAATTAAAATCCAGCTAAGTAACAGTGATGGTCACAACAGTGATTCACTGAAAGCTGAAGTCTTTCACAATGTTCAATGATCTTATTTTCCATGAGAAAATGAAGCTCTCGAGTGTTTCACGCTTCCAGAAAGCACAATATACCACCACTAATGACACTGGGCCTCACTACTGGAAGTGACTCATCAATGACCTTTAGTGGTGATACTTTGTTCTCAAGAAATTGGTCATTTGCTGGACAAATTGCAGCTCTTTGTGTCCATGAACACAGAGACTCAGAAAACAAGTAGAGTCTCAGGAAGCCAATTTAAGCCGGAGTGAGAGCAGACTGTGCTGGGAGGCAGCAGAGTGCTGCTGCTCCCCCTCAGTTCTACTGTCATGCATCCATCCCATGGCAGAGTCCTCATAAACACATTTCAGAGATCGACACAAGTTACACAGTGGCAAACATGTGCACCTTTTAGCACATCAGCATATATGACACCAAGTTTTTCCTGTCGAATTTAAAAGAGAACTTGTCGACCTGATGGAACAGAAGCATACATTCTTCAGCAATTGAATCAGTAAATCGAGCGTCTTCAACACAAGCCTATATGTATAAACATAGTTGTTATTTAATCAAGAAATGAGAAAGCGGTGCAGGGCAACGTGTATTCAGAACATTTCACTTTCCAGTGTGTGCAGACGTAAGTGATTATTTAGAAACAAGTTTCTCCCAAAGTTTTCAAACCAATCAAACTTTTTCACCTGATGCAAACTTTTTTAACAGCCTCTAACTTTTATTGTTTGGGCTGATTGATGATCTATATTTGACTAACTGATAAAAACAGGGATGCTTGATATACAGGCATATACAACAGCATCCACCAGTGTTGTTGTTTCTTGACATATTGGTATCAATCATTAATGCTCTTCTGACTCTTCCTTCCTGGACGTGTTTGTTTGTTACATCGGGAACCCCAACAGTGATCCACAGCATGAAGCTGCATCCAGCTCTGCAGGCTGAAGCATGAAGGAAACAATAACTGTGTGTGTTTCGGTCTGCTGCATCATCCACAGGAGAGAGCGCCCTGCTTTGTGCAGAACAGAGGGGTGTGCACTGCATTCCAATTAATCAGCACATGGGGCTCTGAGTGGCACCACACACTTGTTTTGAGCCTCTGCTGTTCATGTGCAACGTTGTGCACATTACCCTCTAAATGTCACAGTCTCTGGCATAGGAATGTAGTGGACAACAGGGAACTCTTTTGAGCCATTTTCTCTTTAATAACACCAGAAATGGGGAAGTAGGACAGAATTATAAGATAAATGATTTCTGCGCCATTTTGATGTTTAACTTTTAGCATCAGCTTTCCAGTAGGAGTGCATTTGGAGATCTGAGAAATTGATGTTACCACAGAAGAACTGTTTGAACTATTCAATACCTGTAGGATAAGAAGATAAAAGCGTTGTTTCAGCAGTACTGATTAGATTGCTGCATGTCTGATGTCTCTTCTGTCTGCGTTTTGAAGTTTTTGATAATGGGACCTTTTTAATTGCTTTCTGTATCACCAACTGAAGCAAATAATGAATGTTGTGGATACTGTTCCAGCCGCATAATCATTTCTCTGAGATACAATGGAGTAATTAAAGATGCTTTTCTCCTCCTGTCGCCTGCCTCCACTGATAAGACATCCAAAGATCAGCTTTTCACACTGGAATCACTGGGATGAGAACATTTGCAAGGGTGGTTTTTGATGTCTATTATTTATGTCCTTTCTCCTGGTTGTCAGCTGTGTGCTATACAACTGATTGTTATGTGGGTTTCTGTTACACAAAATGAATCAAGATGAAGCACCGAATAAAAACTCTTAAAAGAGTTTTGTATTCACAGCAGCCATGCTTTGTTCGTTTGTTTCCAGAGAAAGTTTGGTGCGTTCTGCAGGTGTGAATGCACAATCACACTCTGAGGGGGACCAAAAAAACATGAACTCAGTCCCGTCTCCAGACCTGGGTGGTTAGTTCAGTTGAAGTGAATTCTGGTGCACTTCAACTGAACGCCAATCTAAAACATTATATATTTTAAATATTGGCCTGGCGGCTGGTGAAGGCATGGTGGAAGGATGTGCCTTTGAGGTAAGTGGGGCTTTAACTCTTGCATTTGAGGTTTAGGAGCTCAACACCTGGATGGTTGGACAGAACAAGACGGAGGAGAGACGTGGCGTGTCGCTGCTAAATACAGTCAATGTGTCCACATTGTCAGTTTATCACTTGGCCTCTTCAGCTCAGCTGGCTCACTTTTTGCATTATCCATTTTGAACAAATATAAATCCTTTATTTTCATGCTTCTGTTTTGCACTTTTTAGATCTGAAAGTGCAAAACACTTTGACTGATGGAGGGAAAAAGAGACAGAGAGGGTAAGGCTGATTCAGCTGTGTCAAACAGACTCCTCTGGTTCAGTAATTATTCCCTTCACATGGCTTGGTTTAACAGCAGAGTTGAGCAGGTGAATTGAATAGACAATGTGAGCTGCTCTGCCTCTGGCATTGAACCCTCACCCTCCTCTCCCTCTTGCATTTCCTTCGCCCAATCTGCAAAGAAAGCCAGTTAAAAAGTGGAGCTGCAGTCTCATTAACTGCTGAGATGAGGCTGTCCCAATCATCACACATCAAAGTTGGAACCTGTCAGGGGTGGGATGGTGGAGAACTGTTGCCATGGAGACCCAGTGCAGTTGCAGCCCAACCTGGTTTTTTAAGAGAGAGCTTGTTTTGTGTGTGTGTGCTGTGAGGAACCCGTGTGTGCTCTTTCAAGCTCTCAGGTTCATTTTTCATCTTCCTGCCTGTTATGTAATGCTCCAGTGTCTGCTTCTAAATGCTGGCGTCACTTGTTTCTCTAAGATGAAGCTGAAATGCTAAGCAGCAGCTGGATGGACAAGGAAAGAGACATGGTGATGTCAGAAATTCCCCTCCGTTCTTGTAACACAAACGTCTCTGTATTTAAATGAAACGTGTTTGATCAGATCAAAATAAAGGGGTGTGTAATTGGGAACTGCATGTTTTACAAATCAAAATCTGAAAAGTGTGGTGAGCATTTGTGTGCAGCATCTCCAAGTTAATATACTTTGTTGAACCATCTTTTGTTGTGGCTCCAGCTGCAGGTTTAAATAAACCTCTGCCAGGTTAGAGGAGGACGTTCTTTTTTTTCTTGTTTTTGTTTATATCTCAAATTTAGTCAGATTAGACGGAGAGCGAAGGTGAATTTATTATATATGTGGAATTTGACTATCCTATTCTAATGTACCTATTCCTGTACCTTACTAGGATCCCTCATTACTTGTAAATTCTTACCTTTATTGTTTACTAAAGTAACTCAAAACTGACAGGAGTAATAATAAATGCACATCTACAGAAAGTTAACCAATGAAAATCAGACATTGTTTTTGAATTGTAATAGAACAGAATCATTTGAAAAGAAACTAATGAAAGAAGCCTGGGTAAAAATGATGGTTCCTCTGGAAAAGAAAAAGGAACATGTTAGTGGCCACAGTGCCACACTGTACTGTGTCCCCTGACACACTGCATGGTGGGAAAGGTTCCACATAATTCCCCGAGCTCAGTGAGTCACCAGGTCCTGCTGGGCGTCATCTGAACACAGCTTTCACTCATTTAGACGTCTCTCCAGGCGCGTGCAGAGGGAGGGGCCAAAGGGGGCTTGAGCCCCTGCCTCTTTTATCCTCCATGCCCCTAATGCCCTTTTGAGTTTCTTCTTGATTTTTATGGGTTGTTGCTGTGTTGTTGTGTTTTAAGACCTTGTTCAATGTGCCCTTTTTTAACTTTGAGCCCCTGCCCCTCCAAAGGTCTCTGCACGGCCCTGCGTCTCCCCTCCACTCACCTCGCTCCTGCTAATTTATGAATAGTGATCTGCACTTACAGACGACACCTCTGACATATTCGTCTGCTGTCATCTGTCCCCCTTCTCCCCCCGCTGTGTGCACCGGCGTTCCTCGGCAGCCTGTTGGCAACGTGTTGCACCTTGCAGTCTGTTTTAATCTGTTCCTGCCTCCAAGCGTGTGTGACCAGCCTGCCTCCTCCATCTCTGTCCCTCTGTGAAATTAAAATGGTGCTGACTTGCAGTGAGTTGCTGATTATTCGTCCCCACGCTGCCAGTGAAGGGACCCACAGACTGCTGCTCTGCAGCTCGGTTGGAGCATTATCCTCTCTGTGCACCTGCCCCCCACCGCTCTGCACTGCTCTGTCCTAGAAGACAGTTCTGACCTGACGCCTCACCGGCTGGTTCTCTCTGTCAGCTGCGTCTGCCTGCAGGCATGAAAACTCAGACCCCATTAAAGAGACGAGAGGACAGACGGCAGCGCGGGTCCACTTGGGCCTGGCTACAACTAAGATCCAATCTTCACTGAGCGTACAGCATTAGCTGCTAATGTTTTAGCTTTCACTTTGTTGCTGTTTGACATTTAGCGGCGCCCTGCTGATGTGTGAGCTGTTTGCAGGCACAAGCCACATGAGGGCAGTAAAATATACAGCAGGAGTTTTTTACCTGCAGCTTCCTGCTGGGAGGTTTGAGGAAGATCAACAACAGCTCTGTCACTTGCACCTGGGGTCGCGCTGGGGGTCTGCTCTAGATCTTTAACCCGCTTGAATTCAGGGTGTAACTGCAGATTTTTCTGATTATTTTCTGTTGTTCTCATGTTAAACATTAAATAAAGTTCTCACATTCTGAGGGGATTTGTGTAACTGGATCCTTTCTGCGTTGTGCTGGTTCTATTCAATGATCAGGTTTGTCTTTAAAGGATGGTTCCTTCATTTATACTGACGAGAACAACATACAGAAAACAATCGCGTTATAGGCTGCCTGCTCCAAGTCCTACATAAACAAAAGTACATAACAGAAAAATGAACTTAATAAATCTCTAAATAAACTGGATGCATTTAAATGAAAGACATGACAAAAAGGGGAGAACCTAAGGGACGCAAACATTTCAAAGACAATACCACTTCATCTCCCAGTGGCTGAGATATGAACAAAGTTTACTTTAGTTGTGGATTTTGATGTTGGATTCTTTAATCTCATTCTTCCCTCGGTTTCCGCTCCTCATGTACACACAACAGCTGCACTGTTTTTTTTTTTTGTCTTGCTGCCTGCAGCCATCAGCAGGGACAGCACTAAACTGACATCAAATTCCTCTAACAGCGTCTCTAACAATCTTCTGTGATCATGCAATGAGCCGCTGGAAATGAAAAGCTCTCCGAAACGCCGTGGTCTCTGGTGAGCTACGGTTCCCATAGCAACCAAAAGGACAGAGATTCTCAATCATCCAAGTCCCCCAAACCTTCAGGTCTGACTGCTTGCATCTAACCCAGCATTGTGTACTCAGTCAAAGCATGTTCTGTGTAATGATCTAATGGTTTTATTCACCTTACATTCATCTTCTTCTTCATCTTGAAAAAAGTCTCATCATCATCATCATGTATGTTGATTCCGAGCAGCTCAGAAGACGAGGACTTGTCAGAAGATCAACGCGTCACGATGAGGAGGAGATAAGACGACAGCTGACTTTATAGAGATATTCAAAGATAGTCACTGTAGCTCAGGGCTGCACCCTGAACAGAGCCATTGTTTTTCATTGGGTGACAAAAAATGTTGCAACGTGAAAAGGAGTCAAAAGAAACACAAAAATCAGTCAGCAGGTTAAAATGAACTTAAACACGACACGTCATGACACTACATCAAGACCAAAGTCAGTATAGAACTAAATATCTAGCACACACAAAATGAGGACTAATACAACTAGCAGGCAAAACTGCAACAAACCTGGAGAAGACTTTTCAGATCAGAAGTGTTTTTTGAAGAACATCAGGTCAGCTGGTTGTGCTCCTGTACTCTGTGTCAGAGGATCTGCTGTTCTGCTGATTACGCCTGGTTTTGAACAAAACAACTTTTTCCTTAAGTGTTTTCAGTCAGTTTTTCCATCTCACACATTGACTCCTTAAAACCAGTTGATTAAAAACTACAGTCACTGTTTTACTGACGGTGATGCATTTGACAGAAAAAAGGTGGGATTGTCTACAAACCGACTAACAACCAGGACCAGGACAACTGGTGTGTTATTTGGTGATCAAATCTAAGCATGTAAAAAAAATCACATGTGGGGAACCTCAGAGTCCTGTTCTTGGTTCACTCTGCTTTTCTTGAACCATTGGCTGAAATTATGGAACACATTTTATGATATATGCTGATGGAATGCAATTTTATATTTGTGCCATCACTGGCCGAAGTCATTCTCTAGAATGACTTCGGACATTTAGAAGAAGCTCCAAAACCAGGACCGTCCTGCTTTCTGGATCAGTGGGGTTCGCTTTAGTCACAGACCCACAATACTGACAAAACAAAACTCCACTGAAATGCAGATATCACTGAGAGGAACAACGTGGTCAGTATCACATTTTGAGACTTCTAACAAATCCTATTCATACAGAGTTGGGTGTCGAGGCATAACTGTCTGCATGGATGGTAATCATATTCAACTATGTGCCACTAAATAAAGTAACAACATTTTTTAGGCCAAAATAATGAGCTGATAACACACGGTGAAATTTGATTCTCTCACTATTCTGGCACTTCAAAAATAATTTTAATAATCCTAACTGACAAAACAGACAAAGGTTAAGTCTGATTTAAAATCACACTGTCATTTTTCACATGGTATGCAAATATCTCATTTCAAATGATGCACAGCAGAACTTGGTTCTTTACAATCTTGGAGTTAGCTTAATTATAATCCATTATTCAGCAAACATAGTTTGCTCCACAGTTTTGTTCACTTCTAAAATGTAAAAGTGAACAAAAAGGCGGGTTTTTTTTCTAAAAAATAAAAATAAAATGAAGAAACAATTTGTCTTGACCAAATAGATCAAGTGACAAGAATTCAAAAATTGACAGTGACAAGGGAAATTTACGTTAAAAGCCTCAAACATCATCCAGAGACGCTTGTGGTGACTGTGGGACTGAGCCCTGCTCATGAGTGCAGATGTTTGGCTGTAAGTGCTGCTCCTCTCAGCAGCGTGGCTGCAGCTGTCCAAGCCTGGAAGACAACAACCTCCAGATTCACCAGGCAATTTATGAGATGATTAAACCGACACTCTCTGCTTCCCTTTCAGGAGCCAGCGTAATTAAATTGATATCAACAACACCCAGTGGCAAAAAGCTACGGCTGCAGCAGCATCCATGGTTTCAGACAGACCTCCACACACATCGTCTTTAAACCCTCCTGTTGTCTTCGGGTCATTTTGACCCGAAGACAACAGGAGGTTATTCTTATTTTTTTCGTCAAGTTCACATTTGAATTGCTCCAGCAGAAAATTCCATCTGAGTTGTGAACACTGTAGGTCTGATTCAGGACTGTTAGATTTCAAGTTGCTGTATGCAGTTGCAATTAAAAAAATGTTTTATAAGGGCTTGTCCTCGGGTCTGTTCAACCCGAGGGCAACAGGAGGGGGGGGAAATTTGAAAAGATATCAGTTTTACGGAGATCAGTGATGCCATTCCATACTGTTTGCCTGTCCAGCTGTAATTTCCTTAGTCTTCCGGTCAGTCTGACCTGAGGCCTGGGTTTGGTTATCTTTATTTCTTTTGTAAAGTTCACATTTGAATTGCTTGAGCCTAAACTTCCCCCTGAGTTGTGCACACCGTAGTTCTGATGCAGGACTGTTAGATTAAAGTTTCTGTATGAAGCTGCAATTGAAAAACATATTTTTTAAGGGCTTGTCCTCGGTCGACATGAGCCAAGGACAACAGGAGGGTTTTAAGCCAGTCCTCCTGGAACACTGGAGGAACTTAACTCTGAGTGGCAGGAAGTACCAAATATAGATGAACGTCAGACAAGCTTTTAGTGTAAAACCAATTCTCCCGTCCACTTCAGCACGATGTGTGACTTTGTGTTGGTCTATCAGCTAACCTCATTCAGCCCCAAAATATTGAAGTTTATCCTTGTGATGTGATAAAATGTGGAAAAATTCAATTGGTGTTTACAGTTTTCAAAACATTATGAATTTCAGAAATGAGCTGAAATGGAGCAATTTATGGACAGACAAAAAGATTAAAACAACATATTAGAATTGTAAATATGGAATTGTGTCCATATTGTTTTCCAGTGTTATTATTAGGGAAGTCGTTGTTCAGCTCAAATGGGTTACACTCACAAATACCAGCTAAAACTTTAATGTGTAATAAAGAAGTCTCAGTCCAGCCACGAAGCCCACTCTTGTTTTTGGGTGTTTTTGGTGCCTGGCTTCCCCTCAGTGTCTCATTAACCATTGTTGACTTCTAAATCTGCTGCAGCCTGTTTCCTCCCACCTAATGATATTGTGCAGCTGTCTCTGCGTCTCGTGGTGCTGCTCTTTGGTCTCTGTCTTTTTCTGCAGCGCTCTCCTTTGATGTGGCAGGTATTCAGACACTTCCAGTTAACTTGGATCCACGCTGTGCGCAGTGAGGGAGCGCGCCAGCTGAGCTATTGTAGCTCCACTTCTCCAAAGATAATTCATGTCATGTTTCACAGAATAACAGAAGCAATCGAAAGCTTCGGTTTGAAATTCTAAACAATTTGTCTGACAATGTGCAGGTTAGCGACAACCACTCGACAGATTTACACCAAACTTGGCACAGATGTTTAAGACCACACACTGAGTCCATATCTTTAATATGATTATGAAGTGGGCATGGCTTATATGCTGCCCCACATTTGACCTTTGATCTCAGTGAACTCAAATGTTAATGTAGCAGTTACACCAGCTGCTGATCGAATCACAGCCTGGTGAGCATCACAGCAGGACAAAATGAAATTAGCGGTGCTAGTGTTGACATCAGATCTTAACAGCTAACAGGATGACTCACCAGTGGGCATGAAATATAATGCAATAGGCAATTCAGATGTATAGGTTTTGAGTTGAACAACAGACAGGGTTAGGGTAAGTTAAGTGTATGACCTACCCTGCCATGGTGAGCAGAAGCACTGAAAACCAAACAATCCATGATGATTATAAAGATTTTCTATAATAAAAATTTCTTTCAGATTTGAAGCACTGAGTTAAATTCAAAGGTTATTTAAAGTTTGAAAGAGAAACTGTCTAAACTTTCCACAGTCATGTGAACAAAGGCAAAAAGTTTTGGTAGACAGCGCCATCTGCTGGTAGACTGAAAAACACCACAAACACGCCGCAAGTGAAATATTCAGTGATTTGATTAAAATGACATGTTCAGTTCATTTGACCAATCCAAAAAAAATTACCTGCAAGAATAATAGAACTGCAGATTATGGATCACAAAGAGGCATAATCTTTATAGTCCATAAAGATTATGGACCTTAAAGAATATGTTCCATTATATTCAATTGAAGGTCTGTATGACCAACTTACAATTTTTAGGACATTTACATGAGAAAATGACCTCCATGGTCATAATCAACAAAAGAGTTTAAGGGAATCTCCTGTCATCAGCTGCCTTTGGAATTACAGCTGACTTGAGTCTTCCTCCTCAGATTGCTTCAACTCAATAATTAGAGCACATTTTACTCCTGCCTGGGTCTAAGCATCAGGCAGTAGTATGTAGACTATCACTTTAGTCCAGGTTAAACGTTTTGTAGTTTTAATGAGAACCTAGTTGATTCAGAACTTTAGTTCCCATCAGTCACTGGTTTCATTCAGAATCAACAAAATCCAGAGGAAACTGCATCAATATCTAGTTTATCCACATGACAAGTCAAAAAAGAAGCTGATCATCTAGCTACTTCCTGTTTATTTCTTTGTGGTTTGCACCAGTAGTAACATCCAGTTGTTTTGACTTATGATGCAAACAAAAAATTTTCCATCGCAGTTTTGCAAAATAAACCAACTTATCCCAGAGCCAAAACTTTTTAACATGGCAATTTTGGTGCAAAATTGCCATGTTATAATTCAAGTTTTATTTTCAAAATGTCAAATTAGCAATTTTATGGTCATTGGAAACGCAACTATTGTCTTCAATCTGATTTAAAAAGAAGAAACAAATCTGAGCAGATCTCAAACTGGAGCAAACACACACACACACACACACACACACACACACAAATATAAGTTCAGCACTTTATTGGCTCAACAATAGGAGTGGTCTGAATGGAACATCATACAGTACAGTAAATGTAACATGAAGCTGAAGGTCCCAAAACACATCTGAGCTGTTTGGAAATGTAACGTGTGAAGCCAAAGCTGAGGTTAAAAGGTAGATCAAGTGCTAAAACAGACAAGATAAACGACATTGGACCAGGAAATACACTGAGCCCAAACAACAAAACGACAGCGTCTTCAAGCACAATGAAAACCTAAAACACTCTTGAGTTTTCTTGGTCTGGAGATAAGATGAACATTTCAAAGAGAAGCCAAATTTGTACTGTAAATACATTTACTAAAAACTGTTTTAAACTAGTGGGGGAGTTGATGGGGCACCAGTTTGTAATGGGCACCACAGGAGGGGCAGCGCTGGGGCTCGCCCTCATGAAGCCAGAACCAGATGATGGAGGTGTTGTCTTCCTCACCTGCACAGAGATAATAAAAACATGAGGCACAAGTCTGGAAGCTGAGGCTCCTGAACAGCTTCTGTCATGTTAGAAATGTATTTGAATTCTGTTATCGTGACTTACAGATGCAGCCCACGACCCTCTTGTTCGTGATGGAGGGAACCAGGTGAGGGTCCGACTTGGAGCCAGCATAGCTCTTTGGCTTCAACATGCTGTAAGGATCCTGCAAGGAGAAGAGGAAGATGATGATGAAGGTGGGTCTAATGGTCTCATCAGGAGTTCAGTCTCAGCTGGGTTCAGGGTTCTGAAAACATGACATCATCAAATAGAGGGTTTTCTTAGAAATGGATGATGTAATTAAGATAAGAGCAAGTAGCGTCATGGAAACAACGAGCTACGCACTGAGAAATCAGCTGGCAGCTGGAATCTGAGGCTAGATAATAAATCTAATAATAAATTACAACGGAGAGCCGATCCATGCACTGGATGTGGAACTCTGATCCAGAATCTCTCAGCATTGATTGATTGATTTTCAGTCACTCTCATGGTGAGTGGCATCACCTAACTCACTCTTTGGTGACCTAGCAACAACCTGTTGCATCACTTGCACAGCAGCAGTTTCAAGTTTCATCACAGAGCCTCATGACCGTTGAAAATTAAAGACCAACAGGAAGTGACATCACCAGTTTGGCTGTGTTTCAGACATTTAAAATAAAAAAGCTAATCAATAATTATCAGTCCTGACTGATATGAAATACTTGTATCGTGATAAATTTTCCACCGTATTGCTCAGTATGACTAGAATCAGAACATTTTCAGCTTGAACAGCCCTGGTGGAGCGTTGCAGCTCTGTGCTGAACGGGGAAAAGTTTGAACACAAGAACCAAACATAAAAAGGGAAGTTACTCTGATACAGCTACTGTTCTCTCAGTCATGGTGTGATACTGGTTATGATCCTAGCATATAATTAATAATCACTCACACGAACATTTCTATATTCTTTGCACGAAATGTTGAATAAACATTCATGTTGTTTCCACATATCTCCAATGTCCGCTGGACTTCGAGTTGCGCTGTGTCAGCTGTTTGGACGCACAGAGGTGAATCCGCGCCGTCACATTCAACAGGATGCGTTTTCGCTTCCAGTCGGGGAAAACGTCTGATTTAGATCGGAGCGGCCATGACGATCTACCGTAACACAACACTACAAGCTGATCAGTTACGATTACAAAATCGTAACTGATCATCTTAGAACGGCCAACGTTCTAAGATTTATTTTGTTTATCAGTTCCATTGTTAAGTGTTCTTTAGAAAATAAAGTGCATCTAACTTTGGCAGGCAATTGCATGCATTGTTACGTAATCCCCATTAAATCAGTGTAAAGAGGTCTTCAAACAATATTATCCTTTATCACAATCATTTTTAAGACAATCGCTCAGCAAACCTGAAAACTAAGCAGCTAGGATATATATCTATCTCTTAAAGCAATTATTTTACAGAATATAGTTTCATCCAAGTGTAAAGCATAGCTGTAATGTGATGTTACCTTTCCCTCCTTCATGGCCTTCATGATGACCTTCTCCAGCCCAGTGGCCTGCTCCTCATCAGTGGGAATGCCTGGGAGCAGCAACATGACAAAGGAGGAAACTCAGGATGTACCACAGAACCTCTCACGCATAATTTCACAGAACTATGAATGAACTACAAGAAACTATGAGTCAAATCCAAACAGTTATGTTCATAACAGCGATAAAAACGCCCTCGATAAGAAACCCAGCTCCCGTTTGGATCATGAAGGTGAAGCAGATGACTAACGGAACCACCGAACCTCCTCATCTATCTGAACCCAGTTTGACCTCTTTGCTGTCACTAATGCTAACCAGCAGGTTAGCCCCTAGCTTTATTGAAGAACATCTGGATATTCAAAACCAGCTGAACACACAAAATAAACAGAAAATGAACTTATTACAACCTAAGAGATTCAGCGGGGTTTTACTACAAGAACTGAACGTGTCCTGGCAGAACTTGGAAGAGAAAACGTTCCGCGGACAGACGGACTAGCCTAGCTTAACACTTCAGTCTGTTATGTGAATGGTTGTGTCCGTGTCGGCCTCACCTCCAGCCGCCATGCTGCGGCTCAGAGCCGGAGCCCGGACAGCCCGGCCGGTGGTCACGGCTCTCAGCCCGGAGCGGAGCAGTAACCTTGCAGCCATTTCTCCTTCAACGTACGGTTGTCACCCAGCAAAGACCAATGGACTTCTTCCTCTGAAGAAGCTGTTCTTCTACTTTATTTTTTTATTCGCGCCCCCTGCTGGTCTGGTCCATCAAAGTACTTCCAGGGCTCTTCATAATCTCATTCTCCACCTTCTTATATTCTGTTTTCAGTTTGTGTTATGTAACAAAAAACATGTTTTATTTTTAATCAGGATTTTCTCCTTATCCACTTCTGTTCTTTAAAATCAGAAGTCCATTCTTTTTCTATTCCCTTTGCTTTTCCCTTCATTATCTCATTTATGCTGCTTATCAAAACATAATACACTTTCATTGTCTCCTCAACTATCACATTTATTATTATGATAAATAAATTATATTATGTCATAAATTAAGATTTACTTAAGTAGGTATAACCTACTCAGTCTGCCATCATTAGATCTTCCCTTCTGTTTATTTCTCCATAGTTCCTTGTTAGATTTTTCTTTTTTTTACAATCGCCTTCCTTTCTTATTTTCATTCCATCTTTTTTGTATTTCTATTTCTTTTCCTTTAATTATTGATTTACCCTCTCTTGAATCTACACTATTTTCTTCTCTTGCAACAAGTTTTTTGGGTGTTTCACTTTGAATAATCTGGCAGAACTGTCTATTCTGCCCCTGAATAAATTGTATTTCTGAAAGATCTTCTGTTATGTCTTGTATCTTGTAAGTTTTCCAGGTCTGCCTTTGAATTTATGCAGTTTCACCCTATCTACTGTAACTTACTCCACCCACTAATGATTATCTCTGTTGTAAATGCAGATAATTGATTATTGTTTCAGCGTACATCATTCAAAATCTAGAATTATAGAATTTGTATGTCTACATCCTATCCATCAATATATTTTTTAAGTTGATTATATAGGCTACCTTAAACAAGTTAAAAACTCCTCCAACGCAATGGAATTAAAACAATTATCCAAGAAACGGGTTACTGCCAGAACCTGACATCTTGTTCTCTTGCTCTTTGTCAGGAGAACTTAGTGGGATGAAAGCTGCACTGAGTGAAGCTTTGTGGAAAACCAGAACAGGTCTCACATCTTGAAGCAAAATCCAAAACCCAGCTTCTCCTTCTTGTTGACAAATGTGTTGGTTGACAATACGACTTTGAATCTATTTTATTATAACAGCTTGAGAGTAAAATCTGATTGTAGAATGTTTAAGGAATTTTCTAATATGCACATATTTACACCTGGCTTAACAGTGCAACTTTCAATTCTTCCTGTCATGTCTTTGCATGTGTACCATTAACTGTAACATATTGATCAGATTAGACATGTAATGAATAGTGCCAAAGAGACATGCATAGGAGTTCTTAATGTTTATTGGTTGAGTAACATTAAAGTGGACCCATTTTGATAGCGTACAGTACATAATCCAGAGTAAACTGCCTGAGTCTTCCAAACATATTATATCTGTGTGGAAATGTAACATGTAAAGCAAAGACTGATGAGGTCAGCAGGTAGATCAAGTAGAATAGCAGAACAAGACGAGTGGACCAGGAAGTACGCCAAGCTGGAAACACCCTGCAGGGCGTGGATAATCTCACTCTTCTTGTTCTGATGGAGGACTGAATATTTCAACAACAACAAAAAAAGCTAAAAAAGGGTACAGAGGAGAATCTGTACAGGTTACAGGGCCGGAGGCTAGTGGGGGAGATGATGGGGCACCAGTTTGTAATGGGCACCACAGGAGGGGCAGCGCTGGGGCTCGCCCTCATGAAGCCAGAACCAGATAATGGAGGTGTTGTCTTCCTCACCTGCACAGAGGATGAAGGCAAACATTGTTATTATGAGTGTATGTGTAATCATTCTCCACAGCGAGCTGCTACAGGAGGACTTACAGATGCAGCCCACAATCCTCTTGTTAGTGATGGAGGGAACCAGGTGAGGGTCCGACTTGGAGCCAGCATAGCTCTTTGGCTTCAACATGCTGTAAGGATCCTGCAAGGAGAAGAGGAAGATGCTAAGTATGTGAAGATGTAAAAGAAATTGTTTTTGTTCATGTTTTATCAATCATAACCCCTGCTACAAATGTATACACCTGACTCTACACATGCAGAACCCCACAGAATATTTTTTTAATTTGTCAGGTTTTTTTATGTCACGTTTCTCAACAAGCTCAACAGGGTCTTCTTTCCCAGCTAATTCTGCCAAGCCTGTTCCCTCGGCTGTGGTTTCGCTGGATTGGAGTCTCGTTCATCCATTCATGCGCATCATCTAGGTATCTGGCTACCTTCAGAGAGTCATAGTTTTCTATGTCATGTTTCTGCACTGCTGATTATAGCACTCACTGTTCCCTCCTTCATGGCCTTCATGATGGCCTTCTCCAGTCCCGTGGCCTGCTCCTCATCAGTGGGAATGCCTGGTGGAGCAGCAAATTATTCACTTATGTATCTCAGGCAGCATTCATTTTAGTGACATACAGTGATGGTGACAATAATGACATCATACAACCGTTTTTTTTAACTAAGTTGTTCTGCAAATGTAATGCTACACTTTAATTACTTTGATTCAAGTAAAAATCAAGAATTCTTTCAAGTCAGAGATCTTGAAACAACAAATTGTGTTTCTGTGTTCAACCTAAATGACATTTATTTAAAATCACTGAGATCAAAACCTCTTTCAGAAGAGAGACCTGGGCAAGAAAGGAGGCAGCACACATTCCCATAGATAACAAAAAACAGACATTAGAAATATATAAATGCCAACAGTTACACAATGAAGGGCAGTCATAAGAATTTAAGATTTAAAACAACTGATACTGTTGACAGTGTATTTATTGCCAGGTTTGTAAAACATTGCAAAAAGCATTCAGTGAAACAAGTTGACCATTTTAGTCGTCACAATTCTCATCATCATCTGTTCTCTCAAATACATATCACAATATGTTCTGAAAATATAGCTGCAATATGTTGAGCACCAGTCATCAGCTGTTTGCTCTATATTCAATGTGACGTCTCTCATGAAACCAAAATATTATTTGAAAATCTACTTCATGTTTTTCAAAACTAGCCGAAATAAACACAAGCTCATACTTGTTCTGATGATTAAACGCTGCGGCTTTTTAGAACAGGAAGCAAACTAGATGGAACGATATGAAGAGAAATGGACAGTTTCCTGTAGCTCGGGTCTATGAAGGAGCAAACAGAAAGCGGTCCGCCGACAAGAATTTCATTTGTTCTAACAACGGCTAATTTCTCATTTCAGCGGCTCTTCTCTGTGTTCCTGTCGACCAAAGTCCCGTCCTCACCTCCAGCAGACATGCAGCGCCTCAGAGCCGGGGCCCGGGCAGCCCGGCAGCTCGACGCGGATCTGAACGCGGTGCGGAGCAGTAACCTTGACGCCATGTTTCCCTGTTGCCTCTTCTTCGTGGTTTTGTTTGGGCGGGCTGACTGACTCAAAGGCGCACTGCTGCCACCTTCTGTTTGTTTTTATACTAGTCGGTCTGTGTGAGCTGAGAGCGTTTTTCAAGAGGGGCCCGCGGCCGCCAGGATCTTCACAATGTTGAAGATAAGAGGAAAAAATGCACAACTAAAAATACTGACTTCGTTTTTTCTTTAGAAATAAACTTTTAATTATGTTTTTATCATAAAAGCTACTCTGTTTTTTAATCAATATTATAAGCTATAATATAATAATTTATTGAAATGTTATTTGCCACACTCATCTTTCTGACTGACTGCTAGTCAAAAAGCATAGCTAGCAAGTGTGAAATAGACACGTTTCTCAGAAGAAAAAGACAGAAGAAACCGTCCAGCAGTCCTTCACTGAAAGACTGCTGAAAAAAACCCTACAAACTCACAGGAAACTAAAAGCAGCATGTTAAAAATAATGTGATGTTGAACAGTGAATAAAAGTGTGAAAAAGATCATTCTAAAAGTTTATGTTTGTTTTCATATTTTGTGGCATTGTCTGTGTTTTCACAAAGGGGGTCCAAGGCCAAGCATAAATGCTGTTTGGTGGGTGGTGGACGTCTCTTACTTGGAATATGAAAACTATTTTGTTCATGATAAAATCAGTGAGAGGCATCAAGTTGCTTTCAAGACAAATGTAGCTAAAACTAATTTTTCATAAAAAAAAAATAAATTCATGTTTAGCATGCAAAGGACAAATTAAATATCTTTTCTTTTTTCCTCATTTAGCGAAAATAACATGTAGCTGCAGCCATCAAGGCAGGTGATAAGATACAATGCAGCAGGCTGAATGGGAGGCAATGCTAGACACAGATGCTGTACTAAAAATGAAACCTCAGACATCTGGAGATGCCAAAGAGCTGTGCCGGGTGAAGAGAAGTGATCTGCACAGTGAGATGAAAATAATTTTATTAGCCTACCTGCAAATAGTTTAAGCAGTCAAACTGATGTATTCTTGCTTACTTTCTCCAGGCAACATGCACAGTACAGTGCATGCTGTACCTAATTCAAACAAAGAGGTATAAAGTACATCTCCAGATTGACCCTACACTATTTCATGCATATCTCAAACTAAGAAACTACAACAACATTAGAACACGTTTAAACAGAACCACAGCTGCACGTTTCTGCTAAACATTGTACATTAATGTCCAACTTCAGCAGGAGGCAGCAGCAGTCCCCTTTCTGCCAGACTGCCTCAGGGCAGCTGTCGCTACAAAGCAGAAGCATGTCAATGTGTGCATGAATGGGAATGACTAATTTCATGGTAAAGCGTATTTGAAAAGTCCTGTACAAGTCTGATTTCATGTCATTTGAAACACAGATTGTTTGGTGATTTTCCTTTTTCCGGTGGGCATTATGGTACATTTATTCCTGCCCTGAAACGGCCCTTTATTTATTGCACAAGTGAAGTCACGGTTCCCACAGAAGGAATCTGTGAAAAATATGTCCATTAAGTTGAGGAACTTAAAACTAACAGTTGACCTGAGTCGTTTCAGATTAGTTGTATTTTTACTAAACATTGTTCTTCCGCAATCAAATTCATTTGATTTGAACAAAACCTTTAACAAGAAACAGACAGTTTCCTTTAAGGGAACATTGCAGAGTGAGACTGACGCTCACTCTGGTAACAGTTTATTCATTTATTTTCCAAGCGGGTGGAAAAACAAAGACAATCAGAAAGTTAATAATTCATTTTCATATCAGGACTGCCACTGTTTAGTCATTGAGGAGCTCCACGTAGTTGGCAGGGAACAGGCCGAAGTTTCCATCAGGTCCATAGCCTCTCCACCAGCCTTCATCCAGCATCTCTATCTCTGTTATGATGTCATCGGGGTCAAAGGTGATCTCAGTATCATCAGCTGTGGACGACAGGCAAATCCAGGTATGAGGGGAAGAAATGGAAAGTTTAATAGTCCAGATTCTGTTATCTTTAATTGTTTTCTTTAACTTTTTGAATTGCATGCTTTTGTGACTGATCTGTCAGATAACATTCAAGCAACAATCTGGACACACACAGATGAAACCAGGAGTTCACACACACTACTTTAAAGACATCTCAGCTTGAGTTCACCTGGAGTCAACAAAATTATTTCTATTTACTAAATGCCAGAATAATTAGAGTTTTTTTTTTTTTTTTTCATTCTTCGGTGTTTGTAGGGTTCACATTTACTGAGAAGTGCCTTTAAAGTGTCAGGTGGGATAAAGGAGTAAAATCAAAGTGCAGACAGTGGAACAGGACGACAGATGAGCCACAATTTCATGAATGAAGTCCAAAACATTTACAAAAGCTGGAACCCAGAACATGAAACCGGGGTCAACATGGAGTAACAGAACAGGGAGCAAACAGTGGGGGATAGTTTGAACTGTAAACTGTAAAGGAACTCTGCAGCAGCATCAGAATCTTCGGTATCAGCACAGACCCAACATTAAGACAAGCATGATGTGTTTCCTTACCAGCCTGGTAGTCATACAAAGCCCTGGCTCTGTACAGCTGCTGTTCTCCATCATCTGGATTATTATAGTCCTGAGACTAAAATTCAAAAACATAAAAATATTTCATTAAAGGCTCCAAACACAGAGAAATCTGTGCAAATGATGTGGAAACCATGACTGCAAGCTGAAAGCACATAAACCCCATCACTGTCAGCCAGACCTGGGTTTCCAGGTATGATCCGCCCTCTGACACACGGAGCAGACTCACCTCTGTTGGATAATGGTAAATATTCTCATACAGATTGTCAGCAGTGCCAACTGGATCTGGATCCTGGTACATATCCTGCTGAACTGGACTTTCAGCTGTGGGAGAATGACAGGAATGAAAAAACATGGCAACAAAGTTATAACAGAGAAAACATTTTCCAGATCCAGAGGAGAGTTCTGTGGTCGTACAAAAGGTTGTTGAGTCTGGAAGAAGAACCTGAAGAACCACAATGTCTCTCTTCTCATTGGTTTGGAGTCATGCTTTAATCTGCCTTGCTAAATAATTTCTATAAATTTTTTAACAACCGCAAATGACACTGTATGTTGTGGGAGAAACTGATTTTTGCTTATGAATGAAATATTTAGTTTGGAACTATGATAATTATAAATATGTGAATAACATGTGGGAGTTTGATAAACAAACTCCCACATTTTTTCTACATGATAGGCTAAACCTAAATGTTGGTGTGTAACTTTTTACAGTGATGCTGCAGTAAACTCATGAGTAAGCATCAATTGTCAGTAGCAATTTCTTTAACCAGTTGGCTCCTTCAGTGTGGAGATTAAAAATGTTATTTTCTTTTCTATTAGATGCCATTTCACAGCAGACTAACTGGGTTTCCTGGCACTGGAAACTCTAAATGTGCTATTTCTGGAAGAAAACCTTATTAGAGGTTGACTTTCTTTTAAATGAGGCCTGAAAGGTGAGTGGCGTGAACTGATATTGAGGTTTTCCTGTCAAACTCACCGATCCCAAATACACAAATGATGCATTTTGGGTTGTAAGAGGTCAACATGATGTTTGGTGATGTTACCTGGAGTCATTTCATCTGCATCATCATCAAACTCATCTGACCATTCTGCCTCCTCAGTGGAAATGTCCTCTATATTTAGACAGGAGAAAAAGTGAGACATTCAACTCAACATAGCAAAAAGACAAATTATCCAAACACAAACTAACTAGTTACATTCAAAAATACAAGTTCAGTGCAGAAAACTGCTGCAATATTTCTAGCAGCCATTTGCTGACAGCTGACATCATTTTGATCAAGGCTAATCATACCTGCATGGAAGTGATCATGATTAAATTACTGACACCTGCAGATATAGAGTTCAACAGGAAGTGTGTCTGACCTGCAGGCTTCTCATGTGAAGTCACCGTCTCTTGGAGGCGGGGCGAGAAAGCTGCAGCAGGAAGTGAAGGCAGTTCAGGTGTGGCTGAGGAGAAGGGGTTGGTCACTGGGTGGTGGGCATCCGGCGGAGGAGTCTTGGTCACTGGGTGGTGGACGTCCGGCGGAGGAGTCTGAGGCTTCGCCGCTTCTTCAGGCTCAAATGATTTCTGAGACAAAAACGCACTTTGGAGCTTCCCTGAGGGGAAAACAGGAACATCAACCATTCATTCTGCTACAGGTGGTTTAGTGTCAGCAGAGGTACTGTAGTAACTAGTTATATTTAGTCAATTACATTTACTTGAGTAACTTTCTTTTGAAAAAAATGTACCTTTAGAAGTATTTTTACTACGCTGCACATTCTGCTTTTACTTGAGTCATTTAATTATGAAGTCACTCTTAATTCAGTAAAACTTTTGGATTCTTTACCCACTGAATGAAGAATAAACATGTTTCACCAAAACTTCACCAGACACAAACACAGACCTGCAGTTATTGTTAAACCTTCATATGTTTTACATTAAAAGAAATTGATTTGGAAAATTTTTCTTTTGCTGGATTTAGCTATTGTTTTTTCCCTTTTTGTTTCTTATATGAATTATTGTCATTTTAGTCCTTAAAATACCAAAATTTCTTTATATTTTGGCCCATCTGATTATGTAACATTTAAATATTAAATGGCTGATAAATTGATCAGTTACTCTGGGTCTTGAATAGACTTTTTACCAAATACTGTTTCACTCTTCCTTGAGTCATTTCTTGGACGGCTATTTTTTATGGTTACTTGAGTAAAAATATGTTGTGACTGTTACTTGAGTACAGTTTGTGGTTCCTCTGCCCGCCTCTGAGTGTCAGCTTGTTGTGTTTCTGACCTGGTCGGGGTGCAGCAGGAGATGGTGTGTTGGCCTCAAAGCTCTGCTCCCTCTGCTTGAAGATGTCTCTGGGATTGAACGCTCTCTGAGAAATCAGTGACTTTGCCTCCTGTGAGTGAAGGAAAAGACACATGACCTTTTAGAATCTGAAAATCTAAAGGAGAGTTTATCTGCAATGGTCCATTTAGATGTAAAGACAAACAGCCAATCACAAACCATTAAGTGATCTAACGCATCCAAAAAAGTGCTGGATATTATAATGATTTTACAGTTTGATGCTTAAACTGCAATTTGTATCTCCGATTTCAGAATGTTCTGAACTTGTCACTATGGAGTTGTTTTCTAATCCTACTGGGTAAAGTGGTGTTTTGAATTGTTAAAGGGGCAGTACTATGTATTTTTTCTGCACATGTTGCCCTTTTATGTAATTATATTACAATCTGTTTTTATAAAAATTCTTTACAGTACATATCAAATATGACAAAGGAAATTTTGCTTCCTGAATCAATGACTTGAAATTGGACCTCTGTCTCTTTATAAACTCCTGCTCTTTCTGAAACTCCTCCTTCAGGAAGTCATCACAACATGGCTCCTCTATTAAAGATTCTATAATGAGCTGAGTGGCTGCACAGTTTGCTAACAGCTGGTGGCTAGTCTGAAGGAACTCGGTGAGGGAGGGCTGCTCTGTGAGGCAGAAGCTCACAGAGGATGAGCTTTGCATTGACGAGGTGCACGTGGGTGTTTTGCACAGCTGAATGGTTGCCATGGAGATAAAACATGCACTGAACTACCAAGGTAACACACCAGGTATGGTTTTGATTAGGGAATAACTTTATAACATGATGTGGAGGACAGAAAGTTTGATTTTACATAATACTGCCTCGAAACATTTGGAAAAACAGCAGAGTCCGACTTGGACACAAACAATTGCCAAATTGACTCAAATATTTAGTCATCTGTCTTCACACACATGTGAAGACATCCTCCTGATCCACAGGGTTTAATGTGATGCTAAGTATGTCGCATAGCATCCGCATGGTTTTATGGGGGTTCTTGACCATCTTCCAGAAGTGCATATGAAAGGTCAGACATTGATGTTGGACGGGAAGACCTAACCTCATTGTTAGCTGCAGCATTAACAGTTGCTATCATTGGATCTGTAGAGTTAAGCCCAACTCCTGAAAGACAACTCCACTCCGCAGTACAGTCTAGTAAGTATGGTTTAGATGGCAACTGCCACACCCCAACAGTGGCATAATTCATTTCTAACGAGTACATGTCTTTCATCTGCTCTAGAGCACAATGACACGGCTGAGCTTGATGGAATGATTAGTAGTCATGAAATTTCAAGATGTATTCCACAGGTGGCATTGTGTCATGATACCAAGCTGGAATTTTCTGAGCTCTGGAGAGCAACCTATTCTTTTGCAAACGTTTGAGAAGCATGTCTGCATGTCTACCTGCTGGATTCTGTATGCCTGTGTTCATGGAAGGGATTTGAATACCCTGATTCAGAGGTTAGTGAAAACAAGTGTTTTTAATGAGCTACGGCTAGTGAGACATACTCACGTTAGCTTTCTGCACAGATGCTGCAGCATTGATCCCTGTTACCTTCTTCAAATTTTCCTGCTCATTCTACAACAGGAACAGGAAAGTTAAAGACATTATCTGCAACATAAGAAGAACATAAGAATTGAAAAAAATTGAACCATCACATGTAAATGCCTTGGAGCTCTCACTCTGACCCAATAACTCTAATAACAGGAAACATTGACTGGGGGTAGACTGATGAGGAAAAGATAATCCACACCGTGGACATGTAAGACTGAACTTGTCTTTACTTACTGTACTTGTCTTGTTTTCACATCCTCAGTTGGCCCTTTCATACTTTTTGCCTTTTTAATTGTTTATGAATCACTGAACGGGTCTCCATTAAAATACATTAAAGACCTGTTGCTGTATCAACCGTCCTGACCACTCAGGTCTTCTGGTTCAAGCCTGCTTTGTCTCCTCACCAGTCGCTGTTGCTCCCTTTCTCTTTCCTCTTCATCTCTTTTTCTCTGAAGGTTCCTGCCATGTACAAGCACACAAACATCCCCACTGAGCGTCTTTAGCTGCTTGGTTTGCACGTTACTGTGTAGCTCTAACTCACCTCTCTAGCTCAATCTGATGAGCTCTCTCCTTCGTTCTTCTCTCCCTCTCTTTTGCCTGTTTCTCATCCAACTCCTTCCTTTCCTTCTCTGCCTTCTGCCTCTCCTGCTCCGCTCTCTTTCTCTCCTCCTTTCGACGTAATTCCTCATCCCGCTGGGAAAAGACATTGGTCACATTTATACCAGATGCAGATGCTTGTGTCTGTAAGACTGCTGGTTGTGTATGAAGGAACAAACCTGAGCCTGGTCCCAGAAGTTATCCTTGTTAGTTTGCTGGATCTCTTCTGCAGCATTGATTTTTTTGTAGACAGAACCCTGGAATACAAGCATATTAGAAATCAATGAACATGTTGTGACAATTTCTACATTTCCTGGAAAAATGTACTAAGCACAAAGATTAGTACACAAAAACAAATGCAAAACCAATGTAGGTGTTGTGGTGAGTTTTACACAGTGTGAAAAGTTTGGGGAAATAAATACCATATATGATATTGGTAAATATTGATAAATACTGCCATAACAGCAGTTTTATTGTTGGGTATTGCAACAGTGACTCTACAGTTCTGCCTGACAAATCAACCCTCCAGCTGCAGCTGATCCAGAACCCTGCTGCTGGAGTTCTGACTAAAACCAGGAAGACAGAACATCAACCAGTTACAGTCCTCTGACTGAGAGAATAGACTTTATAATACTGTTAGTTTATAAATCTCTGAATGTTTTAGCACCACAATATGTTAAAGATCTGCTGTTGTCGAACCTTACAGACTCTTTAGGTCTTCTGGTTCTGGCTCTGCTCAGAATCCAGAACCAGAACATGGAGAAGCAGCATTCAGCTTCTATGCACCACACATCTGGAACAAACTTCCAGAAAACTGGGAAACAGCTGAAACACTGAGTTTCTTTCTCTCTAGACTGAAAGCCCACCTGTCCAGGTGCTTTACAACCATAATAAATGGAACATTGACCAACATTTTAATTTATAGTGATAACATTGATGATGGCACAGATCAAAATGTAAAGTTTGTCACTGTTTTCTCAATTGATGACTGTATGATGTTTTTATGACTTTTTATTTTGTGTTTTTATGATTTGAAGCACATTTCAGCAGCCTTGTTGCTGAAATGTGCAATACATATTTGATTGATTGATTGATTGATTGATTGATTGATTGATTGATTGATTGATTGATTGATTGATGATTGATTGATTGATTGATTGATTGATTGATTGATTGATTGAATTGATTGATTGATTGATTGATTGATTGATCGATCCATCAGTTGTGATGGCCTGTCGTTCTGTCCAGGGTGAACCAGGCCTCTTGTCCAGTGATGGCTGCAGACTGGCCCCATTGTGTCCTTCTGCCTGCTTAGTCATTTCCACCAATCCCAGTATAAAAACTCATTGCTACTCAGGGTTCCTCACGAAAATCACTATATCATATTGATTACTAGAGTCTACATTAATGATAATACCAACCCAGTAAGAGTATTGGATTGATACTAGTAAGTCTGCTGTTTTAGTTTAATGTTCTGTTTTGAAACTTTCGCTTATTTTTGTATTGTAGTTTTTTAACGCTGCCTGGAAAAAAGATTTTGTTCTGACTCTCTCTCAAATGATTTTTTTTGTACTTTACTTGTGAAAAAATACACAAACACCTGCTTAGTTTTTCATATTAATCTGTTATTGAAGTATTTTGTTGACATAGACTTTGTCCAATTTATATCCCAGGTTTTAATAAAATAATTCAAATGAAGAACCACAAAAAACCTAAGGGTCAGACATTTTATAATATATCAAAATAAAGTAACAAAAAGTATCATTATCAGTATACTGGCATTGTATTTCTTTGGTATCAGATCTTCATCAAAATATGCAGTTCTCCATTACCAGCCGTTCAGCTCAATGGTAACAGCTTAACTCACCGGTCGCTGTTGCTCCCTTTCTCTTTCCTCTTCATCTCTTTTTCTCTGAAGGTTCCTGCCATGTACAAGCACACAAACATCCCACTGAGCGTTTAGCTGCTTGGTTTGCACTTACTGTGTAGCTCTAACTCACCTCTCTAGCTCAATCTGATGAGCTCTCTCCTTCGTACTTCTCTCCCTCTCTTTTGCCTGTTTCTCATCCAACTCCTTCCTTTCCTCTCTGCCTTCTGCCTCTCCTGCTCCTCTCTTTCTCTCCTCCTTTCGACGTAATTCCTCATCCCGCTGAGAAAAGACATTGGTCACATTTATACCAGATGCAGATGCTTGTGTTTGTAAGACTTGCTGGTTGTGTATGAAGGAACAAACCTGAGCCTGGTCCCAGAAGTTATCCTTCTTGGTTTGCTGGATTTCCTCCACAGCATTGACTTTTCTGTACACAGAACCCTGGAATACAAGGAAAGGAGAAATTGGTTGAAAATGTGAAAATTCCCACATTGACCGGCAAAAAGTGCTGAGCACAAAGATTAGTGCTCTAAAAGAATAGTCAAAACAAAGGGTAGAGGTCGAGTCATCACTCGTGAAGCAAAAGTCAGTCTCTTCAGGATGTTGCAATGTTTTTTGTGATTGTTCAGTAATCTACAATTACTGATTTTGCTCCACCTTTTTGTAAAGTTGCAGTCAAAGTTGCAAATTGCCAAGAAATAAAAATTGAAGTTGCAGCACAAAACCTTTTTAAAACTGAAAGTTTATGATTTAGTAAGACTGTTTAAAGTGCAAATTATATTTCCAAGTACTATCTTGAAATATTATCTTTAATACAAATCAAATTATGTCCTGAGGAGTTCTCAATTTCAAAAGAAGAATTCCACATTGGTCATTCAGTGTAACATGAACTGTATAAAAAGTATCAGCAAATTCTACAGAACACCTCAAAATCTCTTTTTCAGAGGAAAACCGGTCTGAGAATCATCCGATCTATGAATGAGTACGTTTTTTGTATAATTTATTCTTTCTTTAGATGGTTGTTCTATATCAGCTTGATTTAGTTAGACAGTCTATAGCTGGCTCTGTTTAGTATTTGGTTTCATCAAATTGAAATGTTTAATTTATGCTTAAGGCTTCCAGTAGAACTTATTCTGGAACTCATGGGATGATGGTGGCGACAGTGGTAGGACTTCATTCTGCAGTTGGCAGGTTGCTGGTTCGATTCCGGCTGTTGTGTCTTGTTGTGTCCGTCTTGCCTGCTGGTGCGTAGCAGCCAGACTCCCTCAGGACTGCTGTGGCTACAACCATCAGCGTGTGAAAGTGTGCATGAATGATTGAATGTAGAGTGAAGCGCTTTGGAGTCCTCTGGACTTGATAAAGTGATAATAAGTACAGGCTATTTATCATGTGTTAGGATTTCACCATGTCTGTAACAAAGTCTGAACAGCAGCTGTGAATTTGCTGACAAAGATGGAACATATGAAGGACTGATAACAAAAGAAACTTTAAGGTTTTGTATGTCCTTGGGAGTTTTGAGTCTCCTCTCACCACCGGTCCTCTTGGTGCATCGATGTAATTTTGCTGTTTGTGAAAGTTAAAGTTGGCTCCGGAGGCTTTTGCAACTTTAGTCAAGATGGCCTCTGGCTCCACGTCCTCCTCTGTGCGAGCGTTTATGGTAACGTGAGCTCCCTAAGATCAATCACATCAAGACGTTAGAGGGAAGGTGACAGGAAGTATAGCTGCTTTCAAACCATCCAATCACAACGTAGCAGAATCACACCTACCTTCAAAAAATTTGCTATGGCGCTGAGATGGTTGGCATACATTCCTTTACGAGAGTCCTTCACCCCTTCACCAGTCTACATAGACAAACAGTCATAATCTGTGTTTTTTCATCAGTTTTTGCATTACTACTGGTAGAAAATAAAAACCTATATCACAATGTTTTTGTGAATTAACTGCAAAGCTGAAACCAGCCTGTCTTGTAGAGGTTAATCAGTTCTGTGAAGTGTTTGCTCTACAAGCTTTTTTAACTTTAGCTTTTTTTGCCACTCTTTGATGTTTTGTCACATGAAACAAATTTTTATCTAACACAAAATATGATAAGTGACGAATGGAGTTTCAAATGATTTGGTTTAGTATCCAATCCAAACAACCTGACCCAAAATAAGAAGCAGATCCCCCAGTTAAAGATGACTTAGTGGTTTCTGTGCAGAAGGAAGTTGAATATAGAGGTCAATGACATTTCTTGGCAGGCTGCTGTACTGTTTTTGAGCAGCCGTGTTACAGACGCTGTTCTGAAAAATCATTTACGATTCATATTAGTGTATGTTACTGCTAAATATTTAAATAAAAGTAAAAAAAATATTCCTCTCTAAATAGCTCATGTTTGGACTCCTGGCTGCAGCTCGTGGGAAAGTGCTGTCCATATGTGCAATTTTTTTTTCTTTTTAAAATTAGGTGTGCGTAATAGTTAGAAAATTACGATAGAACTGATTTTAATAACTTTTTCCTCCCCTTTTGTATTATGGGAATCTGTGTGTGTGTGTGTGTGTGTGTGTGTGTGTGTGTGTGTGTGACTCACCCAGTTTATAAGGACATATTTAGGCAGGCCAGAGTTCGGGTCTGGGACTCGACAGAAGGCATACATAATCTTTCCACTGTTCAGCTCCTCCACCAACTCCTCCAACCCTCCACCTGAACACACACCAGAACAGCAGTCTGTTATTTAACACGACCTTATGTTTTTCTAATACGGTGAGTTCCAACACTGGACCAAGCAGGACCACTATCCTGACGGTTTATATGTTTTCCTATTCCAGCAGACCTGATATGAAGAAAAAGACATTTAAATTACAGATGTAAGATGTGCATCAGCAATCAAACACCTAAGCCCCCAAGCAGCAGGGCTGAGAACAACCACTATAATGCAACATTAGATTTCTGATGCATTTATAGAACAGCCCTTTTGACATCATCGTTCACAATTTATCCTTCTGATTGTAAAAGCTCAAATCCAGTTTCTAAAGTTATGGGAGCCTGCAGGGGACAGTGGATAGAGGAACTGGTGTTTTGTCTGCAGCAATGTGGGCACTGCTCTGATCTCTTGTTGTAAAGAAAGAGTTCAACCAAAAAGTGAAGCTGAAGTGTGCTCAGCACAGTGGGATTATGTTGCTTGAGTTCCCTTGTTGGACTGGACGTCTCAGCAATAACAGGCAGGTTTATGAGAAATGGCAATGTGCTGAAAACACACATTTAAAAAATCCTGGTGAGTGTATCTGCCACTCAGCGTTATTTAGATACAGCGGTTGTGAATCTAAATGAATAGTTTCACAACCGCTGTAAAATTCTAAAATTCCAGTTAGAAGAAAAATACAAACTCATCCAATGTGATATTTTTGAATTACTTCTGGATTCTGTCCCTCACAGTCGAGACGTAGCAACAATAAAGTTTAGAGATCTATCTAGTCTCTGAAAGTGTGGAAACTCAGTGGTGCAGCAGAATCAAATACTTGTTCTCCCTATTGTACATCACAGCGATGTAGATCCACAGATCATCATGACCTCTCACCTCCTGTCTCTGCCAGTCGAAGGTCGTTACTGTTGCCTTCATAGGTAAACAAAGCCCTAAAAGCACAAAATTAACAGATGAGAACTGAAGAAAACAAGAACGTCTTGTTACTTTTGTTTTCAACAGAACCAGTTTACCAGTCCGTGTCCGACTTGGCATCCACCACCTTCTTGTAGGCGGCCATCAGAGCCGAACCGTTCTTGCTCAGGTTGACTGACATTGTAGTCCAGGTTTCCAGAGTCCACAGGGAATCTGATGCTGTCAGAAGACAGAGCAAAGCAGAATGAAAACCTCCACACTTTGAGACAATAAACGCTGACTATTGTGATCATTCAGAAAGATTCTGATCTACGGTGATGTGTCCGACCAGTCAGGTTGGTGGATTTAAACCTGAAGAGTGGCATTCTTACACAAGTTCCTCCCCTCTGACTTCCACACCTCCTCTCATTAGAGAAACACAGCTCTTTTACTCTGACCATCAGAACGCATTTTGCTGACACTGAGTCAGCTTTGATACACTGCAGATATAATGTATCCTGAGACCAGAGTTGGCCTGGCAGCCTCGGTGGAAGTGTCATTGTGTGATCTGAGAGAAAGCAAAAAGGGTGTGACTGGTTGCTATTGTGTGCCATTCTTTAAGCATATAAGGAACACAAGTCCCAAAGACAAGTTTGGACAGAGCTGGCATAAGAGTCTGACACAACAAGGAGTGAAAATAAATGACACTGTGGATGGATGGTCTTCACCTGGTCTGAAAATCAAGTAGATTATAAAAATACAAGAACACCTGATTCATCATTCTGTGTCATAATTTAAGAAAAAAACTTTATTAAGTAACATAATTTCATCGCAGTCAGCTTGCTGATGTGCTGACTTTCAAAAGTTCCTGCATTTGATGTACAAACATCCAGACTGGATTAATTATGCAACTGATCCCACAAAATTAGGAGCTTGTAATTGTTCAAAATGTACTGGGATGCTGAAGCATTAAGTTCCTTTGACTGGAAGAAAAGGACCAAACCCAAAATATGATTCTACACCACTTCTGCTCCAAACTTTACACTTTGAACGAAACACTAATTCAAATTCTAATAAGTACATGTGTACAAAATGGGTTGTTCACATGTACACAAGTGCATTCAAGTCTGAAGACGTATGGAAGAGGTTTCTGTGTGACAGAGCGGTACCAGTAACACTGCACTCATTTCACTCGAGTTTTCTTTTCACTTCCTGGTGTGTTTATTTACCAAATCAGTGGAAAAACACAGAAGCTTCCTTTGTCCACCCAGCAGGGGGCGCTGTGACGCAGTTGAAGCGCCTTGCCTCGGTTTCCACATTTCCAATCAGACACATTATTTTCTTCCCACGGCTTGAGACAGTTGGACAGTATAGACTAGAAAAAATTATAATATACTTTAGAATGGATTATTTGTTGACAAGTTTCTCCATCCAAATTGTTAAAAGGATAAATATAACTGTAAGTGGTAAAATCAATTTGCTCTGTTGATCAGAGGGTTGATCATTTTGGAAGTTATTCCAGTTTTTTTCAGAGTGACTTCCGAGAAAGAGGAAGCATCTGGTGTTTTTATGGTGTGAAGCACTTTGGACTGCCTTGTTGCTGCTGTAGAAATAAACTTCACCCAACCTGAGACTCAGGTGAAGCAGCCATTGGGCTTCAGTCCAGGTTTTCTGCCATCTCTGCATCATTTCCAGAATGTCTGCCTCTGGCTCAGTGGGTTGGGTGACATGCATGGCTGCAGAATGCTGCCAGTCCTGTTCCACTTGTTTTTGACTCAAAGTCAGCTGACTGTACAGAGAAGGCAGCTGGACCTGAGGCTGCAGTAAAGCTGATTCTTTATTCAAATCATGCAGCTGTTTATTAACTACATTTTACTGCAGGTGTGCAGACAATGAGGAAATGTAGCATCAATAAACTGTAACACTTCTTACTACTATTACTTCTGTTATCTCTCACCTATTCAACTGTACTGGCAGAGTGCAATACTATTATAATACATATGAGCACCTTCCTAAAATAATGGCCTGTTTTACACCGAAAGTGATTTTGGGGGAAAAACACTTTTGCGATTTTGGTCTTTGCTATTTCTCTGTCTGTCTGTCTGTCTGTCTGTCTGTCTGTCTGTCTGTCTGTTCAGACATGTCTTCGTTTTTCAGCAAGACAGCAACCCCAAAACAAACAGCCAGAGTTACAATCAAATGGATCACATCTGGTGTTATAACTGGCCTAGTAAAAGTCCAGACTTCAAATAGACTGAGAGTTTGTGGGAAACACGTGGTTCTGAGGCAACCAGCCTGGAACCTGTGAATCTTGTCAGGGCAGACAAGCAAAAGCTTCAGTTGATCTTAATGTCCCATACACTGAAAAAAATAAGTCATTGGATGAACATAAAAAATTATGGAAAGGATTTCCACCTGATTACTTTGCTTTATTTCAGCACCATGTACTTGTGTTACTCCTATTTAATGCAAATGTGTTAGGTCAACCTAATTTATTAAGATTATTCCAATGTAAAGCAAATGTGTTGGCTCAACTTGTTACAATGGTGATTCAATTGGTGATTCTAAATCAAACATGTTGGCTCAACGTAATATATTGTGGTTATTCTTATATAAATTAAATGAGTTGGCAAAACATAATTCATTAAGGTTGTTCTAATTTAAACCAAATATGTTGGCTTAACCAGAATCATGGTAAGGCAATGGATGATTGTAAATCAAATGAGTTGGCTCAACTCCATTCATTAAGGTTATTCAAATTCAAATGAAATGTGTTGGCTCAACATATGTTTTAAAGGTTCCTTTAACTGAGTTACTATAGTGTGACCCAGTGTAATGCAATACAGCCAGCCCAACTGATCTGCAATGTTTAGGACCAAATCATTGATGTAACTTCATTAAGATGAATGTAAATCTAGTTGAAACCACCTTATTTTACAGTGGTACCTTCACACTACCTGATTCAGTAGGTCCAACTCACTAAAAGCAAGTTAGCTCAACAAATATGCTTCATGCTAAAAGACAGCTAGTTAATCGTGTGAAAATCCTTTCCATTATTTCATGACGTTAATTCAAAGACATATTTTCAAGCGTTAATCAAGCATTTTAAGATAGCACTAGGTGAAAGTGTAGGAAGAACACTCAACAATTAGAAAAGGTACAACACAATTGTATTTTGTTATACATCGTTTTTTTACACAGCACAAAACACAGCTGAGTTGGACATTGAAATAAAAAAACAACTACAAAAAGGTTACAGTTTCATTTCCCAGCCAATTCTTTACAACATAAAACATGTCAGTATAGTTGCTCAACTTAGAGAACTGTAACAATATAAATCTTTTCTACTGCAGACTTTAAACACTCATTTTCCATATGAAACTTTGCTCAACTTAGCAGCGAGTTTCATATTGAGAACTTGTGCTTTCTTTGATAAGTTCTTTCCATCCAATTTCATTATTATTTTCTGTATTACTTCAAAGGTATGCTTGAGTTACTGAGCAAGTTGAGTGCTGAACGCACTAAACTTGAGGGTAGCTCAAGTTTAGTGCGTAGATTAGTCCCAGCAGCATCACTATTGCAGAAGATACACTGCCCAAGCTGTTCATAACTTCCACCCCCTCCAGGACAATCCCAACATCCAGATGCACATCGGCAGCCTCTGCTCAAATGACGATTCCGAGGACAGTCTCGGCTTTGGCCATTTCATTCATCAACGTCCTAAGGGAGTTAGGGAAGGGTATTGGGGGGAGACAATTCACATGTAATTAAATAAATAAATTAAGACTGACATTGATTGAGTCACTCATGGACCTTAGTTGGTGAAAGTATTTTAACAACTCTTAGGAGTTCTATTGTAAACACAAAGAGAATTTAACATACCATGTACTCCCTCACCAGCTTCTCTGGATCTTCATTTAGGTACACACAGACATTTGAGGATGCACTCTCGTCTGACCTCAGCAGTGTCTTCCTAAATATGCAGATCAAAAAACAATGAGAACAATCTCAAAACTCCAGCAGTATAGGTTCACACACTTGAAAACATAGCTACATTCAAAGGAAGTCACAACAAAAGTGATCAGTGGCTTGCAGTCTATTTGAAAGATATTTAAAATTGTTAGTATCCCTTCATTATGCCATGACTAAAATGGAGTTTAACATCTCATTTAAACATCTAACTGAAGCTGTTAGAGGTTTAAATAAAGACATGAATATATCACCAAAGAAATATGTGAAAAGTACAGAATGGTCAACACAGTCTATATCCTTCTACTTAAATGAATATGCAAAGCATTCCATGTCTTACAAGTACATGGACAGTCTATGTGTGGGCATGGATAACGTCGCATATGCCGGTGTTTAAGTGTAAAATGTTTTAACAGGTCATATCTACGAGACAGAGAGAGACTACACTCCTTACATTTCCACATCCCCACACAAATAAAGACAAATAAAACAGACTGGCCAAATAAATGTTTAGCTGAACTCTAGCTCTATAAGCTCTCTAACACTACATTCAGTCACTTTAGATCTGGCAAAACTTACTATTAGCCACTGAAATCTGTAACTTGATAGCCGATGAGCCCCTTGACCAGTACTTACGCAGGTGGATTACAGACAGGTGATGTTCTGAAAGAGATCAGATATATTTTCAGCCATTAAAATATGCAATTCATACTGAACTGAGTTGTATCTTTTAGTACAAGTCCCTTGAATGCCTCATGAATATAACCACTGGACACTTGTATGCAAGCACATATGTGCAGAACAATGGTGAATTGAACATGGTAGAAAGCAATAGTAACATAGGTCAAAATGAGCACAAACAATCAACACAAAAAACATCAACATTTCAAAATTAAACCAATGAACTTCAATATTGTTTCTGAGCTACAATTATTTGGGGACAACAAAGAAGAGTCCAAAAAACCCCAACATCTTTACAGCAGAGGAATATGTATTTTAAAGAAAAAAAATAGAAAGCTCAAGTCTGTAATAATGGATAAATCCATTGAGAGTTTTAGCCTGACAAAATATACTAGAAATCCACAACTAACAGGTATTTTAGGAACATTTAACAAAGCTCAGAAAGCAATGCTTTCTGCAGGTTTCACCGACTGAAATGTAGGACTTTTTATTACCATAATTAATTAAGAATCTCGATGATGATAGAAAGGTACCAAAGTGTGTGTGTGTATCTACATTTACCTCCATAGTAACATTACTGAAATAGAATTAAAATAGTTAGAAATAGACTGATGTTAGATCAGTGTGTTAAAAATCCACTAAACCTCCAGGGAGCTCAGGAGGAGCAAAACTGTGACATTTCTGGGGTCCATTTGTGTCTCTGGCAGCAGCTTTGTGACCCTTACACTACATATGGCTCTGCAGAGTACCTAACATGGTGCGGCGATAAATGTAAAGAAAAAGCTATCTGCCTTAACCTAACCGACTTAATCTACAGAACATGAAATAATGTGACACAAGTATGGAACAAGTAGAAAATGGTGCAAATGGTAGAGAAATTTTAAGTTACATATTTTTATATGGATTTAGATGAAAATAGTTTGACTCTTACCTTCTTCAAATTAAGTAGATGCACGCCAGGAATCTCCCCTCTGCCCTTGAAAAAACCCAACAAGGTGCAAGCCAGTTATCTCGCGTGATTTTCCGTAATCTCTTGATGTCGCTGGATCCTCTTCAGCGGGAGATGAGTCTGACACAATAGCGCTTTGGAACTGACGTCACTGTATTTTTTTTTATTAGATTAACTTTGACAAATATTGATATTGAATAAAATAAAAAAACATATATATATATATATATATATATATATATATATATATATATATATATATATATATATATATATATATATATATATATATATATATATATATTGGCACAGCCAAGATACTGCGCAGGACCCTCAAGCTCCCAGGCCTCTGGTAGAGGCCTGGGAGCTTGAGGAATTAGATGTATTCAAGTTGAGATAACGTCATTCAATCACGTTAGTTCAGTTGAGAGAAAAAAACCGATTGTCTCGCGTGTTCTCGCGTGATATCCCGTGATCTCACTCGTTGTCGTCAGCACAATATCAGTCTAACTATAATGAATCATGTTAGCTCAACATGATTCAATTTTATAAATGTGAAGTCGTGGAATATCTTGTTTATCCAACATGATTTTATCACGTTTTCGCTTCAAACCCAACATTATTGTGTGAAAGGTACATGATATTTTTTTGTTAATGTAATACGCCCCGACGTTCTTTTTTTTTTGGCGGAAGCTCTAGCTGACGTAATTGAATCACGTTATCTCACCTTGAATACATTTTATTCCATTTGCGAGAAAAAAACCGATTGTCTCGCGTATTCTCGCGTGATATCCCGTGATTTCCCGTAATCTTGCGTGAACTTGCGTGATATCGCGTGATCTCACTCGTGGTCTTCAGCATAGGATCGGTCTGACTATAATGAATCATGTTTGCTCAACATGATTCAATTTTATAAACGTTGAAGTTGTGGAATATCTTGTTTATGCAACATGATTGTATCATGTTTTTGGCTCAAACATGCAATTATTTAGTTAACAGTACATGATATTCTTTTGTTAATGTGATAACCCCTGAGGTTCCTTTTTTACAGTGTACAGACACCCGGAAGTAGACCCCGTCCTGTCCTGTCCCGCCTGGGGCTGACGGCAGACTCCCCGCTGGGAGGTGCCAGCAGAGCCGGTCTGCGACCTGAGCAGCAGGAAGTGTTTCTCAGCCGGAGACATGCTCTCCTTTCTGCTGCTTCTTCTAACTTTTTTCTCCTGTCGGAGCGGAGGGGACCGGCTCTTCAATGGAAACCAGGACCAGAACCAGAACCAGAACCAGAACCAGGACCTGGACTTGGACCTGGACCTGTCGGCAGTGCTCCGCCGGGTGGACCCCCGCTTTCTGTCCGTCACTATCGACGCCAGTCTGGCATCGGAGGAGAGGTTCATGCTGCTGTTGAGGTGAGGGTCAGAGCTCACACTTTCACTCCGCACCACTCTGCGTCAGATTCACCGGAGAGCCGCTAAAGTCAAGGCTTTGTTCGCTGATCTTCGCCGCTGCGCGCATTCTGGTTTAAAGAGGACAATGGACGCAGGACAGAGACACTCAGCCTCTCATCCGTCACAGTTTCTGATGTTTGAGACATCTGCTGATCTGTCCGCCTTGTCTCCTCTGCAGGTCTCAGAGGATCCGGACTCTGGCCACGGCTCTGAGTCCAGCCTTTCTGAGGTTCGGGGGAACCAAGCAGGACTTCATGGTGTTCAGTCCTCAGAGGAGCCAGCAGCTGGATCCAGGTCTGTTCTTAGCAGTAACATGTCTTAAAGGGACAGTTTTATGTCAAATCCACTTTGTTGAGTTTTATGTCATGTTATGATGTCATTCCCTCCTCAACAACATACTTGGAGTGTTGTCTTGATTCTTTCTTGCATGTTTGAGAAACCCCCCAGTCTCCGTGGCAACCATTCAGTTGGGCAAAACACCAACCGAGCGCCTCAGAGAAGCAGCTCCTCCTCTGAGCTGCAGTTTCCAAGCTTCCCCCTCAAAGAGCAGCCCTCCCCCATTCAGCTCCTTCAGACTAGCCAGCAGCAATTAGCAAACAGCTGGTGGAACTGTGGATCTGCTGATCTCATTACAGGAGCTACTTCTGCAACACTGACGGGCCCAATTTCAATAATATGAAACAGCATTTCTATATCAACAGATTTTTCTATAAAATGACATTATGTGCCTTGAAAATCCAAAACTATCGCCCCTTTAATTGTAATAGATTCAAAATTAAAGCAAATAAATTTTGCTTTAACTTTTTACAAAATTTCTTTTTTTTTCTTTTTTTTTTACTGCTATTACTGAACAAACATAAATGGAAATCCTGGATGCTTTCTTTCATTTATGACAGATTGCACAGTAAACAATGTACACGCTACGTAAACCATTATTTACAGTGGAGATGAGCAGATCCATCCAGAAATATTGATATCAATATCAAGTCGGTATCATTTTCAGGAGGGCGTCTTCATCAATTTTCAAGCTTCTCTTGTCAGATTGATAACAGTTTTCCTCTTGAAATGTTATTTTTAAATAAGTATTGCTGCTATTGTTGGTGATACTGGCCCTGTATTTACTTGGTATTGTATCGATACCATCAGTATCACACTCCTCCAGCTCACAGGACTACAGCGCATTTGCAGAAATAAATGTCATGTTCAGCAGTTTGTGTTCTGATGGCTCCCTTTGGCCAGGAGAACTTGACCCCTGACAAGCGGCTCTCGCCCCCTCAGGTGAGCCCTGCAGCAGTGTCCGGCTGCCCTGGTGGCTGGAGCAGAGGCTGAAGCAGGACTGGGCCCAGCAGCAGCTCATCTTCACCAAGGAGGAGCAGCAGAACCAGTACAACACGGTCCACTTCACGGGTAGGTTCTGGATGTTTGGCCGGCTGTCTTCTGAAGCTGCGGTTGTCTCCTGACGGCCGTCTGTCTCTGTCAGAGCTCACCGTGGACCTGCTGAACTCCTTCAGCAGCTGCTGCGGCCTGGATCTCGTCTTCGGCCTGAACGCGCTGCTCCGGACGGCAGACAACAGCTGGAACAGCAGCAACGCCCGCTCTCTGCTCCGCTACTGCGACTCCAAACAATACCAGATGTCCTGGGAGCTGGGAAACGGTCAGCATCCGCTCTCACAGTTATGTCTCAGACTCCAGCCTCAGTAGCACAGTGAGGGAGCAGGGTGGGCCTCAGGCAGCGGCATGAACTGCTCAGCTGTTCAGGTTCAGCTAACTCAGTCAAACTCACAAAGGAAGGAGACACTGAAAGATTCAAACACCATGTAGCCTTGATCTGCTCACTGTGATGAAACTCAGTCAGTGATTAATTAACGTCTCCGTCTGTGGTGTGTTGAGAACCAGGAAGTTATTATTTCGTCCTCACTCTGCTGAGAGGGCTGAGGAAGGAAGAGGAAGGCGTCTCCATCAGGAAACCTGTCCAGTTCAGAACATGGCGCCTTGCAAAAACAAAATGTGAAATTGTCTCACATTTTGTAATCTTACAATCACAAAATGTAAAGTAAGTTCATCAGGATTTTATGCAATAGCCCAGCACAAAGTGCTACATGCAAATTGTATTTAACTCCCTTTAATCTGATACCCATAAATAAAATCCAGTGCACCCACTGCCTTCAGCAGTCCTCAGTTCAGAGACCTGACACCCGCAACGCTTTAGATCTCACACAAAACCATGAGAGCTTCTGGCTTTTGTTATGTTTCCACAAATATTAAAAGAGCAGTATTGTGTAAAATCCACTTTTTTTTTTCAACTTTACATCATATTATCATTTTATTCCCTCATCATGAACACACCTAGAGTGTTGCGTTGACTCTTTCATACATGTTTGAGGAATCCTTTAATCCCCCATAGTAACCAGATTTACAGATTTGCAGAAACGGCTGCTGTCACCGAGCGCCGACGTTTCCATATGGTTCCACCCTGACGCTGCAACTGAGCTTCCACCCCACAGAGCAGCCCCTCCCCCGCCTCTCCCACTGAGCTCCTTCAGACTAGCCAGAAACTGCACATCTGCTTCTCGGTATTCACTGGTAAAAATGTTTTCAGTCTGTTAGAGGACTGTTGATGTGACAACACACAACGACACACACCTGTGTGGATGGAAATCAGCTGGGAGTCGAGTTCATCCATCTTAGAACGATGATGTTCAAACTTTGGACGGAGTCAGAGTTTAAACTTTACATTTTTCTCTTTCCCAAACAGCAGAGAAAAACTTGAGTTTGAGATGAAAGTGGAAGTTTGTGGTTGTAATGTTGCTGCTGTCGGTTTATCTTTAAGACAGTGAGGAATGTCTGCAGCTCCAAGTTTCAAGTTCCTTTAGAAAACAAAGTCTGTTTGTAACAGAAACAGAAAGCAGGATAGACTTCAGCTCCTTGTTATAGAGAGGAGCTGAATCTGAGCTTTATGGCAATCAGGAAGCCTTCTAAGCTGATTATCAGATGAGCTTCTTCTTTCTCTCTTCCCTTTTTTACAGATTATTGCAGCAAATTTGGAGTAATACTGAAACTTTGTGGTTTCTTATGTGACGTCTGAGTTTCACTTCCGTGTCTCCATGTGGTGAGAGTCTCAGACTGACGGTGTTCTGTGTGTCTGCAGAGCCAAACAGCTTTGAGAAGAAGGCTGGGATCCGTGTGGATGGAAATCAGCTGGGAGTCGATTTCACCCGTCTCAGAAAGATGATGTCAGAGTTCAAACTCTACCGGGACGGCGGACTGTTCGGACCTGATGTGGGCCAGCCGCGGGACCGCAGGGTGGATCTGCTAGAGAGGTCTGCACTGGACGGGGATCTGCGTCATTATAGTGAACTATAATGCTTCTGTTTTCTTCATGAAAATTGCTTTTTTTAAATGAATAATATGGAGAGCATCTATAAAACATGTGCATGTCTCGTTTGCTAATAGAGCAAAATAGAAAAAGCCTTTTATTGAACCTCAGAGGGGAGATTCAGATGTAACAGCAGGATGAAATCATGCAAGTTCACACAAAACAGTGCTTAAACATATACATATAAAAAACAAGATGAATAATAATACTGATATACTATACAACATAAAAGTACTGTGCACTTATTAGAATAGGAATATTGTACTCACAATCCCAGAGATGTACATCTGAGTAGGATGACTTTTAAAAATGTACATAATGTGTGAACATCAAAAAACACAGAAGAATTGATGTGCAATAACAGCAGAAATGATGTTAAAAATGAGCAAAACTGCAAATGGATCACAAATTCCTGCTGGCATTGCTGGGAGTGGTGATGGTTGTAGAGTCTAACCTGCTGAATGCTTCATCTCTGGACTGAAGAAGACGTCAGTGGATCCTCACTCTGCTTTAGTTCAGCTTTATAAATTCACTGACTATTTCCTCCCCATGTTTCCACTGCAGCTTCCTGCAGAGTGGATCCAAGGCCATCAACGCCTGTACCTGGCACCAGTGAGTTGACTGTTGCCGCGCCGACCACAGAAACATCAGCTGCAGCATCACTGCAGAAGGTCTAGTCACATCAGGGTCTTTGGACAGTCAGTGATGTTGGAACTGCTGCAGATGCTGATGGATTCTGGTTCCTCTGGTTTCACACCCTGAGCTCAGCACAGTCCTGTCCTCTGTCTCCTAGTTACTATGTGAACGGCAGAGACACTTCACTAGAGGATTTTCTAGATCCTGAAGTTCTGGACACCCTGGCTTTAAAAACCAACGAAGTTCTGGAGGTAACGGCGTCAGGCTGCAGTCGCTGGGTGGCTGAAGGTTTGATGACAGAGATGTTTCATTGCTTGTTCCTTGTGTGGCTCAGAGAGTACAGCAGGAGTCTCCGGGGAAACCGGTGTGGCTCGGAGAGACGAGCTCGGCTTACGGAGGCGGCGCGCGGGGACTGTCGGACACCTTCGTCTCTGGATTCATGTGAGCACAGAACTATTTAGGAAATAAAGTCTGATTCATTCAGTGATCACTGCTGCTGAGACAGGCTCATGTTGTGGATCAGCTGATGCTCCTGATGCTCATCACAACCAGAAATACTCAGCTGAGTATTTCTGTAGATGACAGAAACTCGTGCTGAAAGTCTGGAGTGAAGAGAGTGAAAAGGAATGGTGAGAGGACAGTGCCCTGTGGTGTTCCTGATTAGACACACAGTCCATCAGCCTCACAAACTGTGTGAGGTAGTCACATATCCAGGTGACTGTGGAGGCGTTCACCTTTGACCTCTGGAGTTTCTCACAGAGCAGATCAGGCTGAATTGTGTTAAATGAACATGATCCTCACAGTGCCGCTGCTTTGACCAGATGACAGTGGGTTTGTTGATGACATCATCAACTCATTTATTACATTTCACTGTCACTCAGTTAATTAGAATCTTGAAAAGTTCATTTCACTCAGTAGCTCAGGAGTTTAATAAGTGAAAGCTATTTTATAGATTAATTCCATTCTGATTGATGTTTTCAAGCCTTTATTTCTGTTAATTATGATAAGATTCTGTTAATGACACATGAGATCATATTACATCAGACCAATAAAAAACATTTTAACATAGAAAGTGTATTTAATTCCTAGTTATACCTGGTTGTTAATCTTAAAAGTTACTTTTAATCTGACAAACAGGACTAATTGGAACAAGATAATGAGTTTCTGAATCTATCTTCACTGATGATGATTGTAATACTCGTTAACTTCACAAGGCATTACTGAAAAGTCTGTACACTTTATCAGGAGGTGTTATGGTTTTATGGTGCAATGGATTTTGGATCCAAATGAGGAAGGAGAGCAGCTGACTGTTCAGCCTCAGTCTCATAAAATGCTAACATAACTGATCAGTGCTGAAGTTCATCCAAAACATCCCAGAAACCTTTTATGAACAAACCTCATATTTTGCTACTGAAAGTCTTTGACTAAAGCTAAAACAACCTGGAAAAAGTGAAGAAAATCATTCAAGAAATAAAGAAGGAGAAAGAGAAGACTGTCAATGAAAAGTTGATTGCAAGAATGTTAGAATGAGGTTCATTTAGAGCTGGATATTTTCAGTTGTGGAAAACAAACAAGTCATCCCAGCCTTGTGGTGTGTGCAGGTGGCTGGATAAGTTGGGCCTGGCAGCCAGGCTGGGCCTGGATGTGGTGATGAGGCAGGTGCTGGTCGGCTCCGGGAGCTACCACATGATCGATGACGACCTGGATCCCCTCCCGGTAAGATGACTGCGCTTCCGAAAACTGAGCTCATGCTGATCACCGTTGTTTCAATCCACTGCGTGTCTTTACAAGGTGACTCAGCGAGTTGATGTAAAAACAATAAAAACGTTACTGAGAAAAAAATAGATCTAGAAGTTGTTGAGAGAGGAATATAAGAGCACGCATAGAATGATCTCTGACTGAATGGATGGCTCTTCTTCCAGGATTACTGGCTGTCGCTCCTGTATAAGAGACTCGTCGGACCGGAGGTGTTGAAGCTGCAGCTCACTTCTGATTCCAGCAGAAGTAAAAGAGTCAGGCTGTATCTGCACTGCGCCAACAGGAAGAGGTACTCACAGAAGCGAGACAGACATGTTCAGGAAGCACGGAGAAACAAACGAATCAAGAGGTCGAGAAAAAGGAAATGTTTGCCGGGTTCAAAGAGGTGAAGCTGGTGTGAAGATCAGCGTTTTCAGGTGAGATCAGGTGAAATGCTGTGTTTTGTGTGTGTGCAGTTACCCCGACGGAGCCGTGGTGCTGATATGGATGAACCTGAGCAGGAAGCCAGTGAGGATCTCACTTCCTGCCCTCGTCTCCAGCAGCACAGTGGACGCTTTTGTCCTCCAGTCCAACCAGCTGGGGGAGGAGGGACTGCAATCCAGGTGTCTCTCTCCTCTCAATACAGCCTTTTTTCCCCCTAACTGAGAGCCAGCGAGTCACGCGGAAGATTTAATTTATTTTTGTCATGTGAGTCATTGATGGCGGTTTAAATCAGAGCACTTTCCCGGAGGAAAGAGGAATGTTTGTGGACAGTAATGGAGCAGATGCTTGTGGCTTTTTTGAGATTTTAAGTTATTTGTTTGGAATCTTTCTGTGCTAAATGGTTAAGTAAAGTCCAAGGCTTTTATTAGCAAAATAGTAAAATGTATTATGCAAATTCCCCCATTTACATTCTTGATGCTTTTTAATTCAGTTCAAAAATATTTCATTACAAAAGGAATTGTAAATATCATATCATCCAAGTTCTTCAAAGAGTGGTAGACGGTGATGCTGTGGGCAGAAGGGTGCACCAGTAGTTGTCTGTGTTGCATCAAAGCTGAACTAACCTCTGACTGAATCGAATTACATCTACATGTAATTCCCTTACGAACAACTGCCTTTGGTCAAAGTGCTGCACGCAAAAAGAACAAATAACAATAATTCCAACATTAAAGAAAATACAAAAACAGCATAAGAGAGAAATAGAAACACAGAAAGGGCCAAAAATGAATCTCTTACTCTGTATTAAAAGCCACTGAGTAAAAATATGTTTTAATTTGAAGTGGCAGCTGAAGGGAATGAAGAATGTTGCTGGGTCTGCTCACCCGCTTCCTTAGCTTTTGTTGCTCTTTTTCACACCTCTGCCTGGCCGTGATCAGAAAGTCGAACAGAGAGACGTTAGAGTTCAGCGTGTCATTAGCAACCGCTGCTAACATGGAGAGACTGATTTCAGCTCATGTGTCCCTTCCTAACTGGAATCAGTCTGATGATTAGAATAAACTCTTTCATCACTTCACCTGTCCTGATGAGCTGATTGAATTGGAATGAAGCCGCCAGAGCAGAAATAAGATCTATAAGACAGAAGACGATGAGGCATTTTCCAGCACCCACCTCTCACTCCATCCTTCTTCCAGGGCAGAGTCTGGAAACAGTTGGGACTAGGTGGATGTGAATCCCACAGCATATGTGCACTGATGCATGTAAAAGCAATGAGAACAGAAATAGGGGAAGGAGGGAGTATATAACCTGACCATCCTGGTGCATTCAGAGTCCTTCTTTTCTCCTGGGTTCCTGACATTACAGTAACATTGTGGACCACTGTGTGCGTTTGGAAGGGTCACTAATTCTTCAGACCACTGGCGGCTGAATGCTTTGGTTCAGTCAGGTCAGCATCAGAAGTGACAAAGGACACAAACACACCAGACTGATGCAGCTGGACCTCTGCTTTCAGCCACATTGCTGATGTCAGCAAAACTAAGACTTTTGTGTTTGACTGAGAGCGCCATCTAATGGTGGACTGCAGTGATCATGTAGGTATGAGCAGGAGTAGGGTGACATCTAGTGGTGACAAAATGAGCTTTAAGGGTTCTAGAGAAGGTTACTGAGGCTGATGCTGATGCCAACCTTGTTATGGATGGTGCATCTTTATGGTCAGTCTCTTTATGGACTACTGGAGCGCTGCTTGACTCTCAACACCCTTGCCTGCATTGCTCTGACTGTGCAATGCGTGTGTTTTGTTTTCCCTGCAGGTCTGTTCAGCTGAATGGAGAGCTGCTGAAGATGGTGGATGATAAAACTCTCCCTAAGCTCAACGGCACTCAGCTTCCTCCAGCAGAGCACCTGAAGCTTCCTCCATACTCCCTGGGGTTCTTCGTCATGATGGATGCGCGGGCGCCGGCCTGCAGCTGAGCGTAGTGCCGAGCCTGGCTAACTGTTGCTGGCTAGTCTGAAGGAGCTGAGTGAAGCTGCTGAACATTCTGGGACCGGACATGAACTTCTGCTGTGCAGTTTCACTCACACAAGGTGCTGCTGGAGTCTCCTGCTCTGAAAACACACACTGTTTGTAATCAATTTCTGCTAACTTTTATGCCATTATGTCTACATGTTTATCCTGATAGAGCTCAGGCTAGCTCACAACTGTACTACTTTTCAAGAGAACATCTTGAAAATCAGTTACTGGAATAAGGGAGAATTTTTATGACAGTTTATGATTTTATACCATTTACAGCTGAGGCTTGTTTCACTTTATTTCATTTGAATAAAGAACATTCAGGTTACATTTACTGGCCTGTATTTGACAAAAATGCTGCAGCTAGAAGTGTACTTCTTATTTTAGTATTAATCCAATTACAAGTATATAGGCTCAGTGTCATGATACCAATACTGATATTAATATTAATACTGATACTCTGAGCTTGAGTGACAGAGCTAAGCCCCTCCCCCTGACTCTGATTGGTTGTTTTTGAACGGGACTGTTGCATTTCTTCAGACAGCTATAGCAGCTCAGGGAGGAAGTGGAAGAGATGGATTGTTTCACAGATCATCTGTCTCAAATTGTACTGTCACAACCTGGTGACAGCTTTAACAAATATGTAAAAATCATATTCTTAAAAAGTTACATAGTGCAGCTTCACCAAACTTAGAATATGAATAAATAGCTGTTTCTGCATTTCATGTCTTGAAAATAAATAATGTTGCACATTTTTTTACAATAATGTAAATCAGTTAGTATACTGATAAAAAAAATCAGCTTTAATTGATAGAAAGAATGATCAATCAATTACCACCTGGGAGGCATGAACCTCGCCTTCCAGATGGAGCAGTTTGTCTATAAGAGGAAAAGCGACGGTATTTATATCATTATCCTGAAGAATGACAACTTTTATCTTAAAAGTTCTACCCTTCAGAGGGCCACATAAATACGTAGAAGAGGCCGGATTTGGCCCGCTGGGCCCCAGAGTGTCAGTTCAGAGTTCTGTTGTTTTATTGTAGTTTGGTCGGTGTCCACACGGGGGCGGGCTTGCTCCGCTCTGCTTTTCTGTGCTCGTTAAACACATGTGAAACAGCAGACACTAGATCAGCAGCACTTCACTGAAGGCTTCACAGTCACTGTGGCTTCAGTACTTTTAATATTTGTTTGCATGTTACATTAGACTACAGCAGAGCAGACGAAATAAACAACAACAAACAAACTGATGTTTCAAAGCTTTATTGGGAGTACATCGGATTTCCAGGAAGCACATTCAGTCCAGCTGAACCATTTGATTGTCAATATTGAAAATTTCAGTTTCAGACTCACTCTTGAAATGTTGCTTGATTTTTGGGCTGTAGTTTCTCAATTCTACCCTGAAAAAAGATTTAGCTTTGATCTAGTTTTGAATTATAATCCTTTGCATTTGGTGTAGGCTATTTATAAATCAGGGCACACAGTTCAAGGTATTGGTTCTGTTGATCATACAAATGTGCTATCAAAGTATTTTGTCGACACCTAAACAGTTTATCTAAATACTGTTGCTGGTCTTAACAAAACATTTGAAGGGAAAAACTACAAAAACATCAGAAGGTCCAAATATATCATATTTAAATAATAAGTATCGGTATAAGTATTGACGATACTGGCTCTGTATTTACTTGGTATCAGATTTATACCAAAATATAATTCCACATTCCAAGTAACCCAGGGAAGAGATATACAAACAAAGTTTTTTGGGGGGGCAATTTATTAACATACATTTGATTACTGTGAATATAATCTCATAGGTCAATTGTCAGCATGAAAAACTGTTAATACATTAAAAACATTGTTCTTAAATTCACCTTTCATAATAACATGTTTAACCCAAAAGTGGACCAATCAGTGGCATCAAGTTCTTAATTCAAATCCATTTATCTTATGCTTTAATTTGTAAGACCCGCTTTTTGAAATGTTACAAGCGTTCCAATAAATTAGAATATCATGTAAAAGAAGATTTAATTTAGTAACTCACTTAAAAAATGGAAACTTAACATGCAAACGATTCACTAGTCATTTATTTTAGACCACACCCTTCACAAGGACAAAAAACCACTAAAGGTGATTGTTTAAAAAACTGGTTGTTCACAATCACAGAGTGCTTTGTCCACGGAAAGTTTGGTGAAAAGAAAAACTGTAGGAAAAAGTGCACAAGCAGCAGAGATGACCAATTCCTTGGAATCTGCTTTTTGAACTAAATCAGTGACATAAATAAACTTTTCTATGATATATTTATCTGAGAGGAATATATACGTGACATTTTTTTGGAACCAGGCGAGCTGAGAGTCTGGGCCCTGGCAGCTGCATGCAGTGACCTCAGTCACTACAATATGAAGGCGGCGCTTAAATTTCACATTGACACTACATTACCCACAGATCCCCGCGTCGAGCCATGTTATAGGAAATCCGCTTGCGGCGGATTATTGTAATCCGACAGAGGGTCTGGACGACACATCGGATCACGATTAAAAAAAAAAAAACAACCAAAGCGCAGCGGCCTGTAACAGATGCAGCTGGTCCGAGAATAAAAGGATAAAGTCGGGATATGATCTGAGGCGCGGCGCCGTGTTGCTGGAGCCAGAGATCGGTGCTGCCCCCCCGGGCCGCTTCATCCGACACACACACGGTGACAGCGGCTCGGCTTTTCTGCAGAGCTCGGGAACGGCTACAGTTAGCTGGACAGAGACATTATCTCCGTCAGCGCCTTCCTCCTATCCGCGTCGGGGTTGAGTCCTGCTCGGCCTGGAAGCTGACTGCGGCTGTCCTCTCTGCCGCTCCGAGACGCCCCGCTGCTAGCGCGGCTAGCCCAGCCCAGCTAGCCTGCTAGCCGGAGAGGAAACTGTCAAGTTTGGTTCGGATTCAGCTCCGTGTCCGCCCGCGGCCAACAGGCAGCGAGGATGTCGACCAAAGACCAAAACAAACTCTCTACCGTTGAACGGCCTATCAAAGGTAGGCGACTTTTCCTCCTGTAAACTTCTCTCCGGGTGCAGGAAGTGAGCGGGGCGGTGGGGGGTACAGGGAAGGGCTAACGGGGGAGCCGGAGCCGCTCAGATGCCCCGCTGGTCACCGCCGCCTGCAACCTGACAGCAGCGGCAGATGTGTGACCTGGAGCGGGCAGCTCTTCTCGGAGACTCGTCCCCCGTTTCCGGGTGAACGTTTCGGTAAAGGGGATGGGGGTCTTCATTTGGTCGGACACCGTCCAGGGTAGTTTTTGCTGGGATAGTTATCGGTGCAGATGTCCTTCAGTTAGCTCCGTTTTCCCACAGTGTCTTTTTTTAAAGACACCTTTGCTTTAAAATGCTTCATTGACGAGCATCGAGCAGATCAAGAGGGGGGAGGGAGACGGGGGGCGTCTCTTTATGTTTATAGGGGAAGAATATAAAGAGATGCCATGAGGGGAACTGCTGCTGCTGCTGCTGCTGCTGCTGCATGAGGAAGTCAGGTGTAGCAGGTGTAGCAGTGAATGAAGGCTGTGCAGCCAGACAGCGGTGAGGTGTGCGGTCAGAAATGGGCCAGAAGAGATTCTCACAGTTTGACCTTAAGTTGGTCAGTAGTTTCACAACAACCTCATAAAATGTAAATGAAATAATGCATTTCATTTAATTGTACTTACCCTTCATTTAACCAGAACAGATGATTTGCAATAATGAAAATTCCATTACATTTACGGTATTCATTCCGTCTTATAAAGAAACAGCAACTAAATTTAGTATTATTTCTCCAGTAAACATGCTGATAATGCAGACTTGAATTACTTGAGAGAGCCTGGGAGTTTAACCCACTGATACCAGCAGGTTTTAATAACTAGTTATCTGCTCTGGTAGAATGTACAGTCAGAGCTTCTACCCTGTAGTTGCATGTATAATAATGATGGTATCATAATTTAATTTCCCTGCCATAATTACCCTTTTTGCACCTGGTAATTTCTTCCCAAACACTCAAATTTGCTCTTTTAAGTAAGACTGAAAGGATTCATTTGAATGATCAATTACTAAAATAATGGTCAACTAATTTAGTAATAAAGTAATTGTTAACTGGAGTGTAAAGACAAAAGAAAGCAATTTGCTGCAAGAACATCACACTCAGAGGCAGCCTGGTAAAACCAGCTCCTAGTTCTCCATTTTACTTGGTCCAGTGGGTCAGGGCTCGGTGTGCCTCACGCGGGACGGACTGCCTCCACCGCCAGGCCATCTAGATGAGTATGAGATCTGCAGAAATCAACACAGGGTCCAAATGTGAGAGAGACAGTCGGAGCAGGGCTGTATGTGGAGGAGTTTGTTGTTCAGACCAGCATCCAGAGTAACAGGAAGTGAAGAAGAGACCAATCAGTCCAGCCGGGTCGTCAACCTGATGGTGCGTCAGATTCAGAGGCATTATGTCAGGTAGGTAGCGGCCATGTTTGATGGACTCAGGACGGGTTAGACAAGCTTATGGAGGCAAATCTGCCTGAAGAACATCAGTCCATTAAAGCTGGAACCTGTAAGCTGCAGGTCGACCCGACCCGATCCGACCCGACCCGACCTGACCTGACCCGTTCTGATTGGCTTCTCACTTTTAGCTCCGTCTCCTCCCGCGTCTACTTTCATCTCTTCATTCGATTATTACTCTGGTCTTCATGAGCCTCTGGTGGTTGTCCTTCACCTTTTCCCATCACAGCAGCTGTTTAATTGTTGCGCTCCACATAATTAGCCTCTTCTGGTTCCCAGAGCGCAGCATCGCCCGGTGAAATGAGGCAGAGAGACGCAATGATCGAGCACGAGAGAGGCAATTTAAAATGCATTTAGTGCTGCAGTGAAAAAGGCTTGCAGATATCCAGCGGCCCGATCTGGCGTGCCTGTCTTTGACTCCAGTGTGCCGCGTCGAACTGATTAGATGTAGGCATAGACTGTATGTTTAACACAAGAAAGGGAGAAAAATAAGGCTTCATGATATCTGGTCATCGCAATATCAGTTTGTGCAATACTAACAGTGCATAGAACTGTTTGGAGTGTAGTAAATGTTTGACTAATATATTCCAGCCGTTATGACAGTCGGACAGAGGATCCTCATGCTGGACAGAGATGCTGCCCAAAACGCTGAAGGTCACAGAGGAATGGAAACACAGATGAGAAAGATAGGAAAGAAGAAAATACGCTGCTATATTTACCAGTTTATCACCGTTGCAAGATTTTCTAATCTCTTGGGGGGGCAAACCAAACAAATTTGCCTTGTAGACAGATTCGTGTTTTTTTTGGCTTGAGAGGCAAACAATAAGTTGCACATAGTTGTGCAGTAGAGAATAAGTTCCTTTAGCAGTTTTCTGAAGTCGACAGCGTAGCCATGTTCACTAGCGATTCCTCCAGGATGTTGTGATGTTCTTTGTGATTGTTGTGGCCTAAAATGACTGATTTTTGCAGCACTTTTTTTGAAATGTTGCAAGTCAAAAGTTGCAGCTTATTTAAGCTTTACTTTTGGCATAACCTGATCTTACTAAAAAGTGAAATCGCCTCACATGACGTTCTCAAAAATGACACAGGATTTTAACATGGTTGGTGCTTAAAGTGAACATTTTCAGGATCCTTCTTGAAATGGCAGTTTGACAACAAATTAAATGCTGTCCTGAGGAGAGGTCAAAGTGCAAAGGAATAATTCCATATTGTCTCATCCTGGTTAATGAACTGTAGACACAGTAGAAGCAAATCCTTCAAAGCATCTCAGAAAAAAAGTCTGATATTAACATTTTGAGTAACTTATACTGTCAGGTTTGGCTTTCAAGATACTGTGGGGAACAGGAAGTTGAATTTGAGATGGGATTGGTCAAGATCAGCTGAATTGCAGTGATTGATCAAGAAAAGAAGGAAATACAAAACACATTAAGGTGATTGGTCAGATTTACAGAACAATTAGGACGACTGAGTGTGTGCAATTGTGAGTTGCAATTTTAATAGTGTAGCTTTCTGGAGGAAGTGAGTAACATGGATAATAATAATAATAATAGTAGTAGTATTAATAATATGCTTTGTCAGATGAGACCGCGATTGAACCTTAAAAAAAAAAGAAAATCCAGATTTTCCAAAAAATTAAATCTCGAAAAACCAAGAATTGGATGAATTAAAATGCATTTACAGTCCAGCCCTAGTTTGATGGTGATATGAATCTAAAGTTTTATCATGATAGTTTGTGGCGATTGTTTAATGGTAAAAGTAGCAATAAGACATATTACAGTTTTTTTATTTTATTTTTTTAAAAGAACTATATGGTTATGATTGCATGGCACATCATTCACAGCTCCACAGGCCTAATTAAATCCTGCTCTTGAAAAACATTGAGTTTGTGAAATACTTCTTTAGGACAAAAGTCACATGAAGAAGTGAGATTTGTATCACTGAAACAGAGGAACTGCATTTAATCATGTTTTCAAATGCATTTATATCTATTGATACACTTTAATGGAGCCAACGGTGGATAAAAATAATAATCCAGACCATACAGACAGTCTGAAGGGAATTTCCTTAGAACTTGGGATTTCTTAGGCAATTCCAATTAATTATTATTAATTGGAATTTATCATGACAATAAATCAAAATCTTAATGTAATTATTAATTAATTAATCATATTCATGATAAGTGTTACGCTTAAATGCCCACCTCTTTTAGTGGGTGTAAAAAGTTTTTCTGGAGCCGCTCTGCTGAATCCTGGCAGAGCGGTCTCTGGTGATACTGCCGTGAAAACAGCGCGGCGGCCACGCTGACGCATCGCTGCCTCCAGCCTCCAGCCTCCAGCTTACTTACTGATGGTAATCCAATCAGTCCTGCCTTTTGCCTTGCCCGCTGTGTATAATGATTGTCTCTGCATCCATGATTGATGAGGCCCGCCCAGTGAGGAGCAGGGGGCGTGTCCTCTGTGACACTCCGTTCAGGGATCAGGGCTCAGCTGGCGCCTAGCAACAACAGGTTGGGGTAAGTGTCATGTTTTCCCTCATTTCCACCCGTTCCTGTCCACACAGCAGCAAAGTCATGCTGCTTCTTGCTCTCTCTGCCACTCCAGAGAGTGTTGCAACATGTCAGGCAGCCGTCTGCCCCATATTCTCCTGGAACGCTCCAGCAGCGGTTCAGCTCTGAAGGCCCAGGTGTTTCTGACACAGCACCAGATTGATGGGAGCCCAGGCTCCCTGGATGACTTCACCAGCAATAAGTCGCTTGTTTGGCTTTCACTTTTATTTTACCAGGAAGACAAAAACTCACTGAGATAAAAATAATAATAATCTCATTACCAGAGTTTTCTGGGCTTTTTTTCCTACTTTAAAATAAGTAGCTTGAAGCACTGTTCAGTGAGATTTGTCAAAAATCAGCATTTCTGTTTTACTTTTATTTAATGTGAAAGATAAAAGGATGTCTAGTTTTTAACTGAAATGATGTCAAAATGAGCTTGTGCTCACTTTCAAAGGCTAAAAAAACTGCAGGAAGGTACTCTGACTTCCTCCCACAGTCCAAAAACATGCCTGTCTCCTTAGGTGTGTGTGTGTGAGACAAATTGACCCAAGGGGAAGAATATTCATTGAAAACAAATCTGCTCTCAAAATGGGGCCTTGAGGCTCTCCATAAGTCAAGAGAAGTTATTTTTGAGCTGAATGGGTGTGGACAATAGATGTGGGCATTTTGTTGCTGTTTACCACCATTCAGTATGAAAATCACAAGTGCAACAAAAAACAGATTTGCTCTGTTTTATGCACAGTGGTATGAAATGGCTTGTTTTAACATAACATCAGTTATGGATAATATTCCCTCCCCATCAAACTAATGATGTTTAAATCTTTCTAAGGATTATTTCTACATACATGTTCAGTCAGTTGATATGAGTGATCTATTGCACAGTTCACAGGAATAGTCAAAGTGTACTGTTTGGAGTCAAGTGGTAAATGTTTAAAATTCCTCAGGAAGAAAAGAACAAGCCTAAACTCGAGCTGTCCTCCAGGCTGAGCTAACCGTCACATTTTGACAGCGACACAAAGTTTTAATATGCCACCCATTTCCACGTTGTCCTGAAGAACCGTAGAAAAGCCGGTAGTGGCTCAGAGCCTTTTAAATGAGCTCACAGTCAGCGTGAGGTTTGTCTTTTAAACACCCAGACCCGTTAAATTACATTAGCATGCCTCAAAAATGAGCAACATTTTAGTGGCATGCTAAAACATTTACTAAAACATTTATTGATGGAATAAATGTTTAGTAATCATTTATTCTATCAATTTTTTGGGGGAAAAGATTTTGGCACATTATGCAGATTTTTTGATACAACTTCTACCCTATTTTATTTAATATAAATACAATAGTACAAATAAACCGTTTCTTTTTAAATTAAAAAAAGTAACATTTTATTGCCGAATATACAGTAAGCTATCTTTTAGTGAATCATTGATCACATGCAGCAAAGGATGCATCTGTAGCTAAAAAATCCTTCCAACATCAACATGTGAAAAGTTCAGACCTTTCTGCTTTTCTTATCAATACAGGCTGATCTGTTCTTGGATTAACAAATTAATAATTGGACAGTAAAATGTACTCAATAGGAGCTAGTAGAACACATTTGCACACTAAATATGTTCTACTATCAGTACAGTTTGGTCTTGCATGTTTGAGTTTGTATGATGAACCAATTACTAAATTTGTCGACAATTATTTCAATAATTGATTTCTCACAATAAATCAGATTAATCGATCAGCTCTAAGTGAAACTGAAGTGCCTTGGAGCAATGCTAGCATTAGCTGTTAGTTTGTTTGCCAAGCAGCCAATCCAGAAGCGTCCTTCATTTTCCACGCTGCTGATTGGCTGTACCCCCAAGAGCATTTTTTAGGAAGACCGTCATATTTGACGTTTGTCTATTGATGCATGTTTAGGTAAATTTGGTGTTGAATTGTTAAAATCAGCAGTTCTTAGCGTTTTTAAAGGGGATATCAAGTTTCCGCTAAACACATAGCATCAGAGTGTATGACTGCTGCACAAAGACACAAATACTCTAAAAATTCTGCTTATAATCAAATGTGCCTCACAAGTAGCCACTTGGATAAAGTAGTGCTTCTGCATAACAAGGCAGTGCACAATAGTTTGATATTGTTGAAATGTATTGTGCTGTCTTTAGACAATTATGGAAAATTCAAAAAGTTCAAAAAGTAAAACGATGTCAAACATAATCACTTCCTTTACTGATATCACCCTAAATCCCAATCTTTAAAAGAGTTCTGGTTCCCCGACAGTGAAACTCCAACCCCCTAACAATGTGGAGCAGGCTCTGCTCCTGTTTCTGCCGCCCTGCAGCTCACTTCTCAGAGTCCTGCTGCTTGAACGCTGTTGGACTTCCTGCAGCCTCCCTCGCCTCAGCAGAAGCTAACATGTTAAAGTTCCTGATGGTCCAGATAAGTTCTATCAGCTGCTGCAGTTTCCTGCCTGTGAGGCCATTTTGATGCAGATGCTTCACACCGTCTACAGATTTTCTCTAGAACACGACACAGGTCTCTTAACAGCTGTCAGTCTTCATTATACTCTGACAATGTGAAGCCACACCACAAAACTGAAACCACACAATTTGCAAAACACATCAATGTGCGTCTGCACTGAATGTGGGTGTTGCTGGCTCTGAGACGAGCCTGTAGGGTTTAGAGTCCGTCGCTGAGAGCAGAGGTACCAACAGACGGAGACTTCAGCCAACCAGGCGCTGCAGTTGATCCATAACCAACTTCCTGGATGAAGAGCGCTGAGCCAATCACAGCGGGGGTCTGCTGCAGTTCATGATCAGGTGGTTTCAGATGGTCACTGAAGCAGCAGCCACTGTCAGCTAATTTGCGCTTGTGTTAAGAGAAATATTTCCAAGGAGTTAGTTTTTTTTCTGTCATAGTAATTGTAAAAATAGTCAATAATTTAAAGAGAATAGCATGAAGTAAAAATAAAAACATCTTAACGTCATTTTGCAAGATTTCTTTTGAAAATAAAAAAAAAATCAAATATGTGTCACTGCACCAACAAAAAGCAAGAGGAAAGAGTAATAAATTAGAGATTTACATGAACTTTTTCTATAGTGTTGTACAGACCATTAATACCTGGAGTTAATCTCATAGAAGATGTCATTATTCTAAAAATTATACCAGGAAGTGGTCTGTAGCACAGGGCATTCTGGGTAAATGCAACCAAAACAAACACGTGAGTCTTGATGTTGTTCTTGGTGCAGCGCCACCACAGGTGGGGAGGACTTTTCACATTTTCTGCTGAAAATGTAACAAATGTTGCAACTTTGGTCCCAAATGGAACTGAGACTACTGGATTATCGGGTATAAAGACTTGGATCATAAAAGCGGTCACAGTGGAGTTCATGATTACGACTGAAAGTGAGCTGGGTTTGTACGGTGGCCATTGAGAACCCAAGCTGAACAAAAAGCAATAACAAAAGACCAAAAGCTGAGTAGTGTTTTACTGAAGTTGTTTACTGAAGGGTGATGAAGTCTGCCTCTGTCCCTCCAGTCGTTGATTATTTGACTACCACTTCCTCCTGCGGTCGATGAAGCCTTTTCCTCTCGCTTGTGATTTTTATTTTCCTCTACAGACTCGAGGCTGGCTTCACAGGTTGCTCTGTTCAGGCCACCTCTACACTGGACTGCTTTCTGCCCTGCTGGTGATGAACCAGTTCAGGAGCCAGCGGCATGATTGGCTGGATGTGTGCGACCTGGTTTTCTTTCATTAAACTAGACCACAGTGTGTGTGTTTGATGTATAGGGAAGTTTTCTTTCAGTGAATTGTGTGTGTGACATCAGTTTTCAACAAAATGTCAGTTTTGTTTTAGAAAACAGTTTCATTTGTTGTATTTGTACATGTTGTGTGTGGTGGGGCGTGTCAGCAGTCTAGGTCCTCCATGTGAACTGTGATTACCATCATGTTCTGCTTAGAAAAAGCAGAAATCTCCTGACAAACAGGGAGGTGTTCACATTCAGAGCAGCTCAGTTCCTCTCCATCAATAAACACATGGTTCAGGGAGTTCATGCGCTTTATTCAAAGCTTTATCATATTCTGTCAACAATAAGAACATGAGAAATAAACAATGAGATAACTGTGTATATTGAAGATTAGAAATGGGAATGAGCTGGAGTGTTTTATCCTTCATTGTTGTTTTAACCTGAATGCAGTCTTTCTATTTTTAAAACAAATGAACTGAAAACTAGACAGCAACTGAAAACCATTCAACTCCTGTTTTAAATACAAATTGCTATTTAAAAAGTGGCCTAATATCTCATGTTTTATCCAGATAATGGAATATGTTGATGTTTGAATTCATGAGATGAGATTTCAGAGACTGAGTCAACTGAAAATCAAATTTTTTTCCACAAATATGTTAAAAGTTCAAGGCATCTCAAACTTTCTTGAATCTCTAAATCGTGTGGAATATTCCAGTCCAGGGTTCTCCTTGTTTTCACGATGTCTTTATGAAGGCAAACTGAATGTATTTCTGTTGTTTTTCAGATCTAAAGTCTTATTGTAGATTTTGAACTACATCTGTTCATTTTTAGATGAGGTTCCTTTAATAAAAACTTTGAAACAGCCGTTTAGTTTAGCGCTGACAGGAAGCTAAGCCTTCTTATTCCAAGCTTTGGTATGCAATGGCATTTTGAATTTTTCTAGATTTTTGTGTATTGGTTGACAATACCACAGGTGCACCGATCTGATACTAATATCAGAATCAGTCCCAGTACGCGGAAAAAAAATTGTACATTGTGTCTGATCCATCGAGGTACATCTATTCAGTTTCATTCTATGCTTTGTGCCCTGAGCAACATCATGTCATTATGTTTAGTATTCCTAACTGCACTAACTGAATGATTTGAACGAAGGTTCTTGCAGTTTATTTTTACTGCATGTTTGACAAAGGTGGTTTTATGGCTGTTCTCCTGATTGTTCTGGCTGAACAGGTTGGAGTTGTTGTTTTGAAATGTTTGACCAATCTTGTGAAACTATTGGTGTATGTAGGTGTGTTCTACTGGTGCAGTGTTATCAAATAAATTTGTAACATTTCTTTGTTTTAACTAAACAAACATTTTAAGTCAATTCAGTACTGTATCGGATCAGTATCGGCTGCTACTAAACCTCATATATTTGTATCTGTATCGGAAATGAAAAAAGAAGTAATCTGATTTTTTAACAGGAGAAAACGCTGTGAACTGTTACACATGTAACTAAACATGGAAAAACAAATTAGGCAAAATAAAAAATATTCAATATTTGTGAAAACTTCTGAGCCATCAGACTGTCATGTTGGATAGTATATTCATATGCTACAAATAGGAATGCACCGATAAAAGAATCCGACATTAATATTGATATGTCAATATTCTACATATATTTCACTACTGTTTTGGCACCTTTGGGGGAAAACCCCAACCAGAAACAAAAATAGATATTAATGACTCATATCAGTCCAATTTTATTTATCAGACCGATATGGATATGTTAAAAATTGACTAATATCAGCCAATACCGATGTTGTGCCGATATATCCCTAGCTATAGATTTATTTACAGATTTATTACCGGGTATTGACATTTGCATATATTTACACTGTACTTTACACATGATGAATAAGAGGTTTTATAGCTGCAATAAAGATACAAATTTGACCACATAATAATTTTATTACCAATACCTGAAATTACTTTGCAGTTGAAACTGTGAAAATTTAGTGTAGGGCAACACTGAAGTAACTTAGCTTCAACGTCCTACTGCTCATCAAAACTCTCATGCAGCCTTTATAGTTTATATGATGAGCTCAGCAGGCTCCAGTTCTACCAGGTATTTGCCAGTTGCTGCTGCCGCTAGTCTGAGGGAATTGTGCAAAATTTGTGTTTGAATTAGTCAAATAGTGTCCTTTCTGGTTTTGATTCTTTGACTTGACCAATCAAAACACTTCAAAGAATCAGTGACTATCTCTTCATTGCGGGGAAAAAAAAGTTCACAACTTGCAGAGCAAGAAACGGAATGAAATGAAAAGTACACACATGCTCATACTTGGTGGTCACTGAGGCGGGAAAGAATTTGGTGTGTAAGAGCAAGAAAGCTGTTAGGGCTGTTCTTGAACAGCATCGTTCTGGCATCAATTTTTATTTTTAAGGCACACGTGTCAAACTGACCTGCATGTTTAATAATAGTTAATTTTGAGAAGGACTCGTGGAATGCTGGAATTGCTATTTATTAATATTTGAAGAGTTGGTTGATGGGTAGTTTTATGAATACATTCTGCCACAATGAGCCCTCTCACATTTCTCATCTTGACATGGCCCAAAGTGGCTTTGCTGCCGGTGCTATCAGACCCAAATAGCACCGGTGCTCAATGTCTAACTTGATCTGAACCCTCACCCTTAGACAGGTGTTGTAAATTAGCCCTTAAACAACAACAATACAGAATATTGAGTCAGATTATTTGGTTAAGGTGGAAATTCTACTTCTAGTGTTACTGTGATGTTTATGTAATGGGAACTAAGCACTATAATAAACTTCACCATGGAGATGGGGACATCCTCCTCCGAATAAAGTTATTGACAAAACATGCAATGTCACTGAACAGTGTTAGATTATATTAAACTGATTTTGTATCAAAATCTTTGCAAACTACATTTTCATAGTTTCATTTTCTGCAACGTTGAACTAAAACTTGTACTTTTTTACCAAAGCAAAGTCCCATAGTCCACAGGTTTATCAGTATATTTATCAGGAATCGTATTGCTGTTCACTAGAGTTCATGTTATTTACTGTGACCTCTGTGTAGCGCTCCACCCTGGAAGCTGCGGGATATTTTCATGAGCAGCCAGTGAAACATGATGATCGCAGTATTCTGTTCAGTTTTACTCTTTGTATTTCCAGAATTGTTGAGATGACGGACATCCCATTAAATCAAGTATCAGGAACGTCTTGAATAAAGCCAGTAGCTGTTGCTGGTGTGCTGTCACACACACACACCAGTTTTTAGGATTTTCACACACTGCTCGAGGCAGTGCAGATTATTGTGTTCACCTGCCAAATCTGTGCAGGGAGCACACAGCTCTGCAGAGTGGAGGAGGGTTAGTGGTATGGGCTGCTGCCATTAACTCTGTTTTAGTTGAAGTTCAGTTCCCACGCTCAAGTGTGACGAATGCCTTCATTGTGTTCTGAAGGAGGCGATGTTCTAAAAGCAACATTGGGCACTTGGTTACTGAGATGAGGTGTGGTATGTTTACAGTCAGGGGTCCAATAAACAGTCTGCTCTACTGGCACTGTACCAATAAAAGGCTGCTTCAGAAGAAATAAGATCTTTTAGCTTTGCCGCTGCCTCCTCCATGTGATCTGACAGATTTGTCTGTGAAACTGGTATTTTCCAGGAATCGAGCTGCTTGGTATTTCCTCTGGGGCTGGGCTGCGCCGCGCCACACTGCCAGAGTGTCTGGTCAAGCCTCAGCTTGCCGCCGTAGCTCATTGACTTGATTACAGCTCTATGAAAAGGTCTGAACACCACAATGACTTCCAACAGACCGACAAAGTACAGCAGCAGCCACTTTATGGCCTGCACAGGCATTCCTGGTTCACACTTAAACATCGCTGAACTTTGTTCTACCTGAAACGGAGAGAAGACACTCTGAAATGATGTAATCAGAATGAAATGATCAGACTGAATGGATGCTCATGGGAAATAAGGTGGTGACTGAAGGGTGAGTGTGGGGGGATGGAGTTGAAGAGAAATGTGCCTTTGGAACAAAATTGGGTAGAAGAAACGAATGACAAACCAAACCGGTTAGGTGAAGTCATTTTAGTTTACGCTATAAGATTTTTGTCGCCATTTTCTCCTTCTGATCATCCTGAGAGATTCCTGCCATGTGTGGTGTGTTAGTGTTCTAGTCCGCTCAGAAAGACGTCGTCATGTGGAAACTCTCAGGTTTGGAAAATCAGCCAGCATTTTCCAAATCTTGTCGTTTGAACAAGGCATTAGCTTTCTGTCTGAAAGCTGAGTGATGTGACCCGAAGTGGTAAAAAGAAAAAAAAAACACACAGGATGAAAAGAAAAGCAACTCTTCACCCGTCCTCCTTCTCTGATCTAACAGTGCAGCTTTCGTACAAAAGTTAAGGTACAGAAGGTTTGAAATAAGAACTGTTGCTTTATGTTTGGGGTAAAATGCAAATGCTGAGGATAATCCCAATGTAGCATAAAGTTGTTGAACGGTAATAACAGCTCAGAGTTCAACGTGGATTAAGGGAGATTGTAACACTTGTTCCTTTGGTCTATTTAACTCCTTGATGTTTGAAGACAAAGTTCTCAAAATGTTGTTCGATATACCCGTGTGTGTTGATTGAAAATGCTGGAAGAATATCAGGGACTTTGTGAGTTAAACAGATGTCTTTTGTTACGTCTTATCTCACCACTTTGGTAGTTTGTAACATTAAGACCAAAAAAAAGCAACTATAAAGGCAACTGGTTGAGCCGACTCTCAACCTTATCAGCTTGGTGTTGCATATAAAACTGTTCCACAGCCTGCCACTGTCATGATAAATTAAAATGAGCTCAAAAATCTCCATTCTAATATTTTTTGAAGGCCAATTTTGGTCAGAGCCATAATAATCCATTTTAGTTTTAGTTATGTTTGGCTTTATTTCCATTTTATTTGTTTTTGGTTGTTTTGCATATTTAAAATGTCTTCCAGTTCCAGTGTTGTGTACAAAATAATGCTCCCTTATTCTTTGAGAGAACAAACCTGTGTTATTATGCCGATAGCAGTATACTACTTAAAAAATGGACTCAAAAAACATGAATTTCTGGGACAATTCTTTATTCTGACCGTTTTCCTGTGAGCGTTCTACTGTGCGACGGCGAGTGTGTGGTGGTAAAAATAGACTCGGACGAGTCTGAGCCAACCTCCAAGCAGTAAAGTAAACCAGAGTACATGTGGTCTGAAGAGATGTGTTCAGGAGTGTTGTGGCATCATTAGATGAAGGAAGCTAACCCCCGATGGAGAAATGATGCTCCATAGTACGATGAAGCCATTTTCCTCATTCCTCATGGAGCTTGAGCAAGAATGGGTGAGGATCTGAAGTTGTGGCAGCTGCCGTGCTGAAAGCATCTTTGTGGCATTCAGGTGCTTTGTCTCTGTGTCCTTGTGGAGGATACTTCCTGCTGCAGCTCTGTTTTCAAAGCATTTCTAAAGAGCTGCATCCTCGAGCAGAACCCACTCATTCAGAGGACGGAGCTGCCTTGGCATCAGGCGTTTCACAGAACAGTTCCATCGAAATAACTTCTTGAGTGAAGCAAAATTTATAAAGAGCCATTTGATATGTGATAAGCTTTGAGATGTTTCATTGAAATCCATCCAGAAAATAACGTGTTTTCTGCCTCAGCTTGGGGTCTCAGTTTGGGTAAGAGCTCTTCCTGCCTCTGTAAGGTAAAGCATCTGAGCAGGAACCGCTCCATTGCTCATGTCCTGTCCTCACAGTGAACCCTGGGTTTATCAGTGTGTTTGTATCGTTGACGTCAGAGCCTCACCCCCCTGCCTTTCTCCCCCACTATGTTTGCAGCGGTGCCATATCCTCCCGGTACACGCCTGTCGGTCAAAGATCTGTGTGCGGATGGGAAGGAAGGGAAGCCCAACCTGGAGACGCTGAAGGCCCATCTGGTGAAGGAGGGCCGGCTGGAGGAGGAAGCAGCCCTGCGGATCATCAACGAGGGAGCCAGCATCCTGCGCCAGGAGAAATGCATGCTGGAAGTGGAGGCGCCCATCACAGGTACACCAGCCTGCATTCTCTGTATCTATGAACGCCCTGAAAACTAGATCTGTTGGTGGTGAACAAATTTGTTTTATTTCTACTCCCATTTGGTCTTTCCATTCACTTTAGTAACTGCATTAATGCATAACCCAGACATTTTCCCTAAGCCTAAATTTTACTAATTAATTCAGAACTTTAATCTTAAATAAAACCTAATTGACATAAGCTGGTCAAGGTTTTATTTGCTTTCAACCAAAGCAATGCTAAACAGCTGGACTTTATCCTTGATTTAAAGGGTCTTACTGTTTCAGCTGTTATGCAGTTTTCTGGACGGGTCCTGCTGCAGCAAAGACACAGATAGGCTCTTCCCCTTATTGAATAAATGAAGTAATCATTTAAATTTAGTAATTTAAATATAGTGTCACCTTCTTGGAGCTCAGGCTTTCTGCACTAAGCATATTCCTTGAAGTCTTCCACCTTTTTTGCAAATAATGTAGACATATTAAACTTGATCTCAGTATAATAACCAAACATCTATCTGTCTGGAGTTAGTTGTTGAAACAAGGATCCAACCAGTTTTTTGTTTTTTTTCATGGAAATAATAAAAGCCTTTGATGTAACTCTACACCTTTCCTTCAGCCAGTAGACACTGATCTCTGATATGCAAATGATCCCACCTTGCCTGGCTGCAGCTTCCAGTTTGTTCAGACACACTCCACTTTGTTTCTGTCATACACACACCAACATGGATCTGTCTGAAACCTTTGCAATGTATTTATGACTTAAACAAAATAGGAAATATTCCAAGTAAATGTTTTGTCTCCCATTTTCCATTTGACAGCAAAATACCAAATCATAGAAATAGTCCTCCTGGATTCCACGGGTTTTCACTTGAGAGCTGATGCCGAGTTTTCTATATGTTTGGAGAAGCTGAACCCAGCTGTGTGTGTGTGTGTGTGTGTGTGTCCAGTGTGTGGGGACGTCCACGGCCAGTTCTTTGACCTGATGAAGCTTTTCGAGGTGGGCGGCTCACCCAGCAACACCCGCTATCTGTTCCTCGGAGACTATGTGGACCGAGGATACTTCAGTATCGAGGTAGGACTGCCCAGGGCTCCACTTCCTGCCTCCTGCCAGAGGTGCATGGGAAACTAGTTGGTGTAAAATTATAGATCTTAAAGGGAATCAATCTGGATTGGCTCATAGGTACTTTCCAGAAAATATAAATTGGAAATCATCCACAGATCTCAGCTTTTTCTTCATCAATTCATTTCATCCGTCTCATTTAAAGGGCCGGTATCGTGTCTGTCCCAGGGACATAGTGTCAGTTTATAGCACAATCAAGTAACTATGTTACCTTCAACTGTTATAAAAATGCTGTGTGTATTAAATATAATTTAAAAGAAATTTGACAATATTTAACACCTTAAAATTGGGCCTCTGTCTCTTTAAAAACTCCTATTCTTTCTGACACTCCGCCTTCAGGAAGTCATCACAACATGGCTCCTCTGTTAACAACGTTTTTACTTGTGTTTCACTGAGAAGTAGCTCCAATGATGAGCTCATCAGGTGTTTGCTAATTGCTGCTGGCTAGTCTGAAGGAACTGAATGGTAGAGTGGTGGGGGAGGACTGCTCTGTGAGGTGGTATCTAGGAAACTTAGAACTTGCAGCTCTTAGGAGGGGCTTCGTCCTCGTAGGCGGAGCTATGTCCACCCAGGCATTGTGTACAGCTGAATAGTTGCCATGGAGATTAAAGGATTTCTCAAACATGGGCCTCTGTATTGCTTTGAAAGAATCAAAGCAACACTCCAGGTATGTTTTTGATGAGGGAATAATATCATAACATAATGTAAATCTAAAAAAAATCCCGTTTAACCTTCTTCTAGTCATTGAAAAGTGGAGTTTTGTCTGTTTCAGTAAATAAAGCTACAGACACAAAGAACTGTTCCATAATTAGAGGCGTTACACGAGGATGCAACAAGTGATCCTTCACAGCTTTAAATAGTGTAGGAAATGAAAGGTGCTTTGTTAGTCGTTTCACACCCCTGACTGCCAAACTCAGAGCCCCGCCCATACAAACACACTTGGTTAAACACAAGCCTGCCAACGCCTCCCTCTCCGACTGTCTGAGGGTTCTGAGCTGAGGAGTGGACTGTGTGTTTTCTGGCTGGCAGCCTTTCTACAGCTGACTTCCAGGAGCCCAGAGCTCATTAAACAGCTGCTGCTTTCTGTGCTCCTTTAATGGAGACGCAGTTAGAATTCAGACCGACTTGTCATCCAGATCACTCGGTCAGCTTGACCACTGCCCTGTCATCTGCCTATAAAAATACACATGGTGTCAAAACTTTGGAATTTTTGGTTTGACAGATTTAAAATATTCTTTGAACAAACCCTGATGATTTCCTCTGATTGCATGAATTAAATCACCAACAAAGGTAACCATTAACTCCTCGTTCCAAACGGTCTTCCTGCTATAGCTAGCTACAGCAGGGAGCTAATTATAGCTACACAGGGTTTTTCTCTTGTGTCTGAGCCAAATAAATGATAGATTGTTCATCAGTATTTTTTTCCTCCCCTTTGTGTGTCGTTCACACATGAAGACTACATTCACACAGTAGATCAACAACGACCCAAATCAGAACCATCCGATTCTCATTTGTTTTCACTCCCCCAAAAATCAGATCTGTTGGATACAGATCCAATTGTTTTCAAAGTGTTCACCATCTGAACCGTATTGTTGCATTTTGTCTGACTTCTGTCATTGCATCATAAATCTGATCTAGGGGAAGCCAGATGTGGTAAATCAAGACCTGAAAATTACAGTTATGAACTTCTGTCATAAGTTATTTTATTATTATTATCATCCCATCACTCCTGGCTTCAACTTCACACCCAAACAGTCTTCCCTACAGGAGTCGGGATTTATGCTCTGTTGCTATTAGTTGTGCTTACTTCATCTTCCTGTTGCTGAATAATTCTAAATCTATCCCTGGATGGCCATTACTACTGTGATAAGCAGAGCACTGCTGTGTGACGTCAACCTTCTTCTGCACATATGGGAATTAAATCATTCATCAAAAAGTCAGATTTGAGCATCAAGACCTGCTGTGTGAGCGTAGCTGGATTTGAAACCGTCAAGTTTATTTGCACTGCACATTTCAACAGCAAGGCAGCTCAAAGTGATTTACATTATAAAAACCAAAAGTCATAGAAACAACATCAAGTCAACAAGTGAGAAACCAATACCAAACATTACTTTCAGAGGAGTGCTATTATCAGAATCATCAAATATGTTGATCAACGTTCCAGTTATTATGGTTCAAAAGAACTCTAGCATGTGGGGTTTTTAACTTTGAATTAAAGAAACTCAGTGTTCCATCTGTTCTGCAGTTTTCTGGAAGTTTGTTCCAGATATGTGGAGAATAGAAGCTGAATGCTGCTTCTAACATGAGAAAATTAACTGTAGACTAGCTTAGAGCTACTAGCCTTGCAAGCAAAGGACAGAGCAGTTATGTGGAGAAACATAAGGCCTTCAGCTGCTTCCATTCTGCTGCAGGGTTGATGTTTATTTGGGAGATACAGGAGAAATTGAGGAGCTGATACAGAGAAAGCAAAATAACAGTGCTGGTCAGAAGTGAAGCAGAAATTATATCTACTTTAGTACTATCAGAAATGTAAGTTTCTGATAGGTAATCAGTTGATAGGTTAATTTCTATCATAGAATCTAAAAGGATGAAGAAAAGTGTCAATTAGAGTTCAAATGATTAATTGGATGAATCAGTTGTTCAAACAATGAACTAGTTTAGTAATAGATTAGTTAATTAGAGTATAAGAACAAAGTTCCTGGACAATAAGGTCTAAAAAGTCAGAAAAATGTCCATTTTGGCAAAGGCAAGACTGTTTTGGTACATGTTGCTGTGATTTGATTTTCTATAGACTGAGGCAGACTGAAGTGGAGACAGAGAGATGTGGGTCTCAGTTCTGGCGTGCGGATCGGTCCGATAAGCCTTGAACATTCAGAACTCCAGAGTAGTGTTCAAAAGATGAGTGGAGCGGGGTTTCTTCCATCCCATCTCTCTGGTCATTGTGTTTGATCTGATGGTACCTGCTGTCTTATCCTGGTTTGTTTGGGCAGAGAACCGTCTGTGACGTCTGAACCGAACCGTCTGGGCCTCACCATTCTGCTTCCGCCTTCTCTAAAACCACCCGAAAGTCCACGTCCAGTCCGCCGCAGCCTTCCTGCTGCGTCTGCCACCTTTCCCAGCCTGTCTGATTTGACTGCGTGTGAGAACAGATTGAGATGAAGCAGGTGGTTTGAGGCAGCATGTTTGCGTTCTGACTGCTTTGTTCGGCCGCTGATCAGCCCTCCAGTATTTCCAGTCGTCATGTAGACAGGATGTTGATCTCCAGTTGCTCCCGTGGGAGTTTTCTGCAGAGCCTGGCTGCTGATCAATGATCACATCGGCTGAATCCCTGCACCGGTTAATGATTCTGTCCCTCCTGATCCGGTGTTATCCTGGAAACGGTTACAAATGCTTATTAGTGCTTCAGGCTGGTCCGTTCTGTTCTGGTCTTCCTGTGCAGATTGTCAAACTCTGGTTAGACTACAGGTCAGATCAGCTCTGTTCTGGTCTGACTGGTACTTTGAAATACTTCTTCAGTTTTCTTCTGCCGGGTTAGAGCTACAGTTGTACAGTAATGGCTTCCATTCTTCCTACTGGGAGAGAATCACATCCCCTTATCTCCTTCATTATGGAGATTCAGGAGGATCAAATATACAGAAGATTATTTGGATTACTGGGAGAAAAAAAAAAGAATTCAGAATTTATTCTAAAAATTTGTACTTTAATTTTTCCTTTTGGGTCAAGAAAGTGTTTTTGAATTGAATATTGAAATTCTGACTTTTGGTCTCAGAATTTTTTTTTTTTTTTTTGCGCATTTACTCTAATCCTCTTCTCTACGAACTACACAAAAAAAATAACCTATGAAATAAATAGATCTGAATATTTAATTTTTATAAATGCTCAAATATTTATTCAAATCAATAAATATTTAAAAATATTAAAATATTATAAAATTTAGTAAATATAACCTCAATAATGTATTGAAAATAGATTTAATTATTTGGGCCTCAATGAAATGTATTAATTTCATTTTAAAAACTGGATCTAATTATTTCAGTATTTCATGTTGCTGCTGAAACACATCATGAATTGATTTAAATTGTCCACTCGGTGGGCTCTTCTGATTGGTTGCAAGACTGCCTGTAGGAGATCCTTCTGGCCCGCAGCATCACCATCCATGGCGACTTACTTGAAGATATTTGGATGAAATTAGTTTGATTTCCATTTGAGCTGAAGTATTTCTGAACTTCTGGTCCATTTGGTTTTTTTATGGATGGTTGTCATTTGGTCTGTTTCCAGTGAGGAGGAGTCCCATGTAGATCTGATTTCACCGTTTATTGATTACTGAAGTGATTAGAAGGAGGTGAATGAGCAGATGGATCTTCACCGTGGAAACGTCTCTTCAGCTCTGCTGTATTATTATTATTATTATTATTATTTTAAAACTGAACAGAAAAGAGAAGTTGTCAGAAATTTCCACAAAGTGATCCAGACAGAGTGGGAGCTGGAGCAGAAAGTCAGCAACTTGTTATCTTGTTGGACCAACCGTCTCTTCCCATGTGTGTCTGCAGTGTGTGCTGTACCTGTGGGCTTTGAAGATCAACTACCCCGAAACTCTGTTCCTCCTCAGAGGGAACCACGAGTGCCGACATCTCACAGAGTACTTCACCTTCAAGCAGGAGTGTAAGTCCGGCCGCTTGGCTTCCACAGTGAACGGCTGGATCCTCAGGGCGGCAGCGCCGTGTGCTCAGTGTGTGTGTCTGTGTCCTGCAGGTAAGATAAAGTACTCTGAGCAGGTTTATGATGCATGCATGGAGGCGTTCGACTGCCTGCCTCTGGCCGCGCTCCTCAACCAGCAGTTCCTCTGCGTGCATGGAGGCCTGAGCCCTGAAATCACCTGCCTGGACGACATACGAAAGGTGAGAAAACGCTGAAATATAAAGCAAACAGGCTTTGGTCGTTTCAAGTCTCGTTGAATGCACATCTGAGGTTTTCTGTGGGACTCCTAATAACCTGATGAGTGTTTGGCAGTTCAGACCTGACCTGCTCTGTGACAGTAGGGACGACTGAAGGTGCACCAATGAATCTGCTCTGATTTCATTAATTTTGGGAGATTGGTGATCGGTTCATACTTGCATGTGAAGCTGATCTTATCTTCCTCTGCAGAGATTTAAAAATCATCCACTGTCCTCTGTCTGCTGTGAGAAGTTTGACTGACAGACTGGCCCAACAGTCTGTCAGTCAACCCCACCCCACTGCTGCCAACTCAGCTATTTTTTTTTTTACATTTAGTGACATTTCTGACAAAAAAAAAAATTATATCGGCCAAATTTGAAATTGTCAGGTCAGTCTTTTTAAAGGTCGGCCAGAAAACTGCAGTGAGCATCTAGTCAGACCTGCGGTGACATCAGCAACGAGACTCTGCATTGCCCTATAAACTTGGCTGTGAGTTGCATGTCAAAACTGAGTAAAAGGAGATTAGCCTGAGAATGGAGCCTTGATGAACTCCATGTGATCTTTTGTGTGCTCAGATTATGATGGATCAAATCGCACAAAATAGGCTTGTGCTCAACGTGGGGCAGGTCTAGAAAATCTTTCCTCATTTTCCAGTCAGATCCAGTAGTCGTAGTCTGAGTGTTGAGGCAACGCTAAGAGGAAGAATGCCCATTAATTCCTCATCAGCATCGATCTGGTCACAGGGAAGACAGTTTGGGGTTCAAACGGCTAACACTGAGTCATGCTAGTGCAATGATAAACATGACGCACTAGTACGTCTCCTGTTTGTTGCAAGCTGTGACTTTTTCTGTCACCCAATCAACGGACTGAGTTGTGTGACTCCAGTAGCTCCACCCTAACCAGCCTGTTGTACAACTGAAGGGGGAAACACTTCTAATGCAGTTCCACAGTGGCTGAAGGACAACTAGATCAAAGTTCTGGGACGGCCAGCAACTAGAAAACTAGTCTTTGTTAGTGAGGCGCCAACAAACTTGACTGAGCTCTACCGGTTCTGGCAGGAGGAAGGGACCAGAGCTCTTGGTCGTATATAAGAATATAAGATATCCCAAAGAAGGAAACTAAAACCATCAGCGTTGTTGTCTAATTAATGTTTGTGTGCAGCTGGACCGCTTCAAGGAACCCCCTGCATTCGGGCCCATGTGTGACCTGCTGTGGTCAGACCCGGGGGAGGACTACGGCTCGGAAAAGACCCAGGAACACTTCTCCCACAACAGCGTACGAGGCTGCTCTTATTTCTACAGGTACGGCCCTCTGGCAGCCTGACACGCCGTTAATCTGGTCTGATTAAAGCGCTCCCAAACAACGGCTTATCTCCAGATAAGTGACGGCTGGTTAAATCCTCCGCCACACAAATATCGGAAACAAATATTAGCATTCTCCTCTCTGTCTTAATATTTGTACTGAATCTGGCATGTTGAGACCAAACATGGGTCATAAAGGAGACTGAGCCGCTTCTCTCTCTGCCCTCTATTGGTTCAGAGAGAGAGGAGAGAACGGGGAAGGGGCGGTGGGGTTTCAAACTGGAGTCACTTTCAGGATGATGGAAAATAAACCACGTGAGCATTAGATGATGATTTCCAATTCACTTCAGACCCCTGATGTGATCTTGTAACTGATGGTTACAGTAATACAGTTTAGCTGTCGCTTCAGGAAGTTACAATGTTGCAATTGCAACTATTAATGCAAATTCTCATCATTAACAAATTTTGCAGAGTTGCAATTTTCAAATGCAACTTTTCCGTAAATCTAACCAATCACCTCAAAGTTTTCTGTATGTGCCTTTCTGACCAATCACTGAAGCTTGACTGAATTCCGACCAATCCCGTTTGTCCCCTTCTAATTGAATTTCCTGGTTCGTGTCTTGAAAGCCGAACCTGTGAGACGGAAGCATGAGTGACGTTACAGGATAACATTTGCCTTTTTTGTAAAAACCAGTCGGAGATGTTCGGTAGGATTTACCAATATGAAATTCCTCTGTTGCACTTTGACCTCTCCTCAGGACAGGATCTGATTTGTATCAAGGTATCTGTAAATGTCACTTGCACTTCAAACATTCATTCTGTTCAAATCCTGTCTTTTTTGGGAACATTTTGTGCAGCAGTTTCTACTTTTTAGTAAGACCAGGTTATGGCAGAAATAAAGCTTTCACAGAATTTGCAACTTTGATTCTAGCATTTTGAAAATGGTGCGGAAATATCTGAAATGTTATGCCACATCTATCACAAAAAAGTCTGCTCTAATGTTGCCAATGATGAGTGGATTTGCATTAATAGTTGTGATCTCAACAGTGCAGCTTCCTGCTGGTACTGCTAGCTGCATGCAGTGTGCTGTGTGTCCTCAGAGGCCTGCAGTGGTAGAAGTGGGTTAGAAGCCCCCTCCAATGGCCCCCCTAAAGCCTTGACCTTATTAAATCCCTAATTTTAGTACTGCTACCGTCTCTGGTAATCATCTAGTTAAAGCAGCCATCTTTACTGTCATGGCAACCGAGTTGGAGTGGAGGCGAGGCAGCAGTAACCCCCCCATGTTGTTTGTGCAGTTACCCGGCGGTCTGCGACTTCCTGATGAACAACAACCTGCTGTCTGTCATACGGGCTCATGAAGCTCAGGATGCAGGGTGAGTCTGGGTAACCATGCAGTGGGTCCATGTTCTGACTGCTTGTCTTCATCCTGAAATGTCCTCTCCTGATGTCCCGGGGACGTCCCCTCCTGTCGCTGTCCTGCAGGTATCGAATGTACAGGAAAAGTCAGACAACAGGCTTCCCGTCTTTAATTACAATTTTCTCCGCTCCCAACTACCTAGATGTGTACAATAATAAAGGTAGGAGAAGCCCGCGACGGAAACCATGGAGACGGGCTGGAGACCTTGGGTCCCTAGCAACAGAACGAGGAGATGTTGACGTGTTTGTGTTTTGTCCTCAGCTGCGGTGCTGAAATATGAGAACAATGTGATGAACATCCGGCAGTTTAACTGCTCCCCCCACCCCTACTGGCTGCCCAACTTCATGGACGTCTTCACCTGGTCCCTGCCCTTTGTTGGGGAGAAAGGTCAGCCTGCCGACCCCTGCCACACACACACACACACACACACACACACACACACACACACACACACACACACACACACACACACACACACACACACACACACACACACACAGATTGAGACCAAAATTCTTCTGAGCAGCTGTTGAAGGAAGCCACAGAGGGAACTGGCTCAAAATTTTTTTTTTTTTTTTTTTATCCTATGTGTAAAGTCTTAAAGGAGCAGTGTTATGTGAAACTAACTTTTTAGAGCTCTACATCATGTTTTATCAAGAGTTTTGCCTTGATTCGTTGAGTCATGTTTGAGAAATTCTTTCATGTCTATGGCAACTATTTAGCTGTGCTGAACACCTGGGTGGACATAGCCCCGCCTTCCAGGATGAAGCTTCTCTTCTGAGCCGCAGCTTCCACCTCACAGAGCGACTCCCTCACTCAGCTCCTTCAGACTAGCCAGCAGTAATTAGCAAAGACCTAGTGGAGCTGAGCATCAGCTGAGCTCATTAAAGGAACTCCTTCTCACAGCAACGCTGCTAAAACCGTTGTGGTGTTAATAGAGGAGAAATGTTTTGATGACTTCCTGGAGGCAGAGTTTCAGAAAGAGCAGGAGTTTTTAAAGAGACAGAGGCCCAATTTGAAGATGTTAGATTATGAAGTACACTTCATTTAAGTCATATTTGACTTAACTGACATCCGCCACTCACAGACATGTATAGAACTTTCATAACAAATGACAGCCAATAAAGTTACTTGATTTTGACATAAAGTGGAAATATGTGCCTGGAAAACACGCAATACAGCCCATTTAATCACATCAATTTTAGAAGCACTTAAAATAATTTAACCCTCTTTGTAAGTTGTGCTTTATTCTCAAAATACATCAACTGAAATCTTGATGAGAATAACTGAGATGTTTGAGCTTTAATCAGACTCATTTAAATGCAGTGGCCCATTCAAATGAAATCATGTTGGCATCCTTTTGGTTTTCAAAGTCTGTTCTCTGAACTTTTCGGGCAGTCTTCTTAGTTGCCATGATGAGGTCAGGTGTTCCTGGCTGCATCAGACGTACCTGAGACCAGGCCTGGCGCCTCAGGTTTGACCCCAACCTGTTCTAATAGTCCCAAGGTTCTTCTCCAACCACTTTATTCTTTATTAGTCTTGACGTCAGGCGTCGACTTCACTGATCACGTTTCCAGCCTATGCTGCTGCAGTTTTAACCACATACTGCCACCTGCTGGTGTGTTTTCACAGTGACAGAGATGCTGGTGAACGTGCTGAACATCTGCTCCGACGACGAGCTGATGTCCGAAGAGGACGACACGTGTGAGGGTAAGAGTGTGTGTGCAAGGCCTGGCATGCTGCCATGCTGACACACAGCAGGCGTTTAACACTGAATTTGATTAATCAAATATAGCGAGGCCAGATGAGGAAGTGAAAGCCTGGAGGAAGTGGAACTGTTCAACTTCCTCTCTTCCAGCTGCAGAACAACTCAGGCTGCTGCTGCCACCGCCGGCTCTCACACCACCGCAACGCTCTTAGAAGTTTATGAATAATTAATAGCAGAATGGATGATGTAGTAAAATGATCAGCATGGTGAGAAGCTGACAAATCACAATACTGACAGGATGTAAATAAGGGCATCAAACATGTGTGAAGTTGGCAAGACTCTGATCAGCGGGATTTTCTTAATCTCGCTGGACGGGACATCAAGGTGTGAAAGTGTTGGCGGTCGCTAGGGAAACAGCCTTGGGTGATGTGACAGGCCCCGCCCACTTTCTAGTCGGCACTCTGCCCAATGAGGAAAGGCCTTTCGGGTCTCCGTGGCAAGATGCGCTTTTCCACCGTTAAACGAATCTGGAGATGAACACGACCTCAGACTGACCTCTGACCTCTCAGTCAGCTTCACAACATGTTAACAGCAAGGCAGCCTGGTATTTTCATACTTGTGTCTTAAAGGTTTTTATTTAACTGCAATGAAATGATTTAGTTTCACTTTACCACATTTTCTGTTGATGGTCATAAATGTTCACTGTTTAGAGCAGGATAATCAGGATTTTATCAATAATTTGCTGATTAGTTTTGTGGCCAGAGTTGATCAGAAGATGTAGGTGTGTATGTGTGTGTGTGTGTGTGTGTGTGTGTGTATGTGTGTGTGTGTGTGTGTGTGTGGGTGTGTGTGTGTGGGTGGGTGTGTGTGTGTGTGTGAGAGAACTCATCTTGTAGCTTTCTCTATGTTCAGGTGGAGCCCCTGCTGCCAGGAAGGAGGTGATCAGGAACAAGATCCGTGCCATTGGAAAGATGGCGCGCGTCTTCTCTGTGCTCAGGTGGGCCCCCCGCCTTCCATGGCCCCCCCTCTTCCGTGGCCCCCCCTCTTCCATGGCCCCCCCTCTTCCATGGCCCCTCGTCGTTCTGGAGGGAGATCAGTGATGCTTGTTGGCATCTTTCATGTCCAGCGGTTGATGTTTGGACAGAGCTGTCTCTCTCTGCTCCACTTTCCTGCAGAAATAATACTTTGTCCGTTTCAACACGTCCTCCTTTAACTCAGAGGAAGTGTGTCACTCTGCTTCTCATGACCCAGTTCAGTTCAGAATGAACACATGAATAACTCACAGCAGCACAGATCATCCATGAAAGGAGTTTTCCAAACGACGCCTCAGATAAATGCTCATCCTGCCGGTCAGCAGCTGACCTCGGGCAGACAGCTGCAGGCTTTTTGTCCTCTGTGGCTCACCGTTGCTGACATGCTTGAATTGGGCTCTAAACTCTCTTCATGTTCACATGAGGACCAGCGTTGTTTCCTGGAATCCTCCAGCGATGTGAGCAGCTCAGTGTTTCTGTTTGGAGGGAAAAATAATCAAATTGCTGAAAACATTTGATCTGTTCAGAAATGGATCTGAATGGATGTGAAAAGGAACAGACTGCACTGTTGCCCTCTACTGCCCCCTGGTGGCGATAGGCTCTGTATTTTATTTCAGAGCATGAGAGTAAAGGGGCTGAATGGAAGTGTCAGCTGTGGGTTGAATTGTTTTGGGCTCCTGATAAAAAAGTAAACTCAATAGTAAATTTTTCAAATCTCCACACTAATTCTTGGTTCTCTTCAAGTCTGGACTTTGACTAGGTCATTCTAACTCATCAACACTCATTGGAGCTCAGACTGCGTTAAAGATTATTGTGGAGAATATCCATTAGCGCCTTGCTAATGAGTACTTTAGAAAGGCCCTTCAGAACCAGGTCATCTGGGGTCATTCCGGGGTCATTCTGGGGTCATCGGGGTGTCATTCTGTCAGTCAGTCAGTCAGATGTCTGTTTCTGTTCCAGAGAGGAGAATGAGAGCGTGCTGCAGCTGAAGGGACTGACTCCCACCGGGACGCTGCCGCTGGGCGTTCTGTCTGGAGGCCGGCGCACTCTGCAGAGCGGTGAGCCCCGCAGCACACACACACACACACACAAACACACACACACACACACACACAGTCATGAGAGTTAGCTACCACTAACTGCCCCTGTGCCTGTACTCACACCCTGAGACTAACTCTAGCCCCCCTCCCCCCACCCTCCCCATCAACACACAGATTATAGACATGGGGTAGGGGGTGGGGGGGTCTGTCCTGCCATCCTGAAGAGACAAACATCTGACCTAAAGCTGCAGCTTCTGATTATTCTAGTAATGGATTGATTATTCTGATTAGTTATGATGATTAATCGATCAGTCGGAGAACAAACAATGAAAACAAATGATTGTCATTGAATCATTTCAGCTTTTTTTCTGTACAATGTTTGAAATGCATCTAAAGATTCAAATAAACAAATTAAATGAGAAAATCTACATTTTCTTGCCTAAAATGCATAAAGGAAAGAACTTTAGTGAACTTTAGTGAACTTTAGTGAACTCTCCAACATTTGTAGCAAAGCTTTAAAATCAACATGTTGGAAGTTCAGGACTTTCTGCTGGACAGAACATCAAATTCAATCATAATTATAATATATATATATATAAAAAAATACAGTGTAAGGTTAGGTTATTATATTAAGTGATTAATAACTGGACAGCAGAAGATGCAGTTTGGACCAAGTGAAGCTAAAACTTCCAATATTTACAGACAAATAAGTTTTTCTTCTAATGCAAAGAGTTTCTAATTTTTTGTACAGTTTTTGCTAAGTTACTGCAGAATGTCATTAGCAGTAGCTCCAGTTATGATTATTCCAATAGTTGATCAAACTGATTGTATTAGCATGTAGTGCTACTACATGCTAATAGGGTGGTTCTGCTCCGTTTCCATGGAGCCGTGCTGAGGATGGGGGCGGGGCTTAGTGTGATGTTCAGCTCCATGGTAACAGGACTGATGGATTGCATTGATCAAGTGTCTGACTGAATGCATTGATAACGTTCCCACTCTCTCTCTGTTGTTTTGGGCATGGCACTTCTACTCACGCTTACACAGCCACCGTAGAGGCAGAGGAGGCACGAGGTATGCTACCCTTTCTGTCCGTCCGTCCGTCTGTCTGTCTGTCTGTCTGTCCGTCTGTCTGTGTCCAACACTGTCTCTGTCTCTGTGGAACTCTGCCTGTGCTTCTGGAAGCTTCTCTGTCTGGACGGAAAACCTTAGAGCAGCAGCTGAGCTGGAGGGCAGAAACGGGTTCCATGTAGAACCGAGTCCAGAACCTCCACGAGCAGAAGTAGATCTAGTTCAGAACCTGAACTCGTCTGAGCCGGACCGGACCAAACCGGACTGGACCACCCAGCGATGACCTCAGAGCCGTCATCTGTTCACCTGACTGAACCCACTCCAGAACCTTTTTTGCAAGGAAATTTGCAGACATAGAAGCTTGGACTTTAACTGGGCCTTTCAGGTTCACAGTCCTGTTGACGAGCCAAATGCAGCCCCAGTGTCCCCAGTGACACCTGCTGCCGTCTCTAGGGACATTCATCACATCCCTGATCATTTGTCATGGTATATGTATTACAGGATTTTTCATTTACTCCCCAAACTGTCCATACTGTTGGAATTGTTGGTTTTGTTATTTTCACCATTGAACAAATGTGAAAATACGTTACAGTAGAGTTACAGTGTGGTCCAGGTGAACTTGGAGCTCTGATTGCTGCACCATGCAGCTCAGCTTAAAGTTACCTCAGAAAGAAGAAATGGTTCTTATCGCTTTTATCATGATCACAATAGAACCAGATATTGATAAATCGGATCTGATATTCCACAATATGAGTGACTCCTTCACTGCTGCTACGTCTCCTTTGCTTTTGCCACTCCTATTTACGTCTCTGTGTGGTCAGAGAGACGGAGTCGGGATCTGATCCTGCATCATCTGTCTGGGTTCTTGTTTTGGACCCCAAGTCCATCCAGTTGTTTCCTGAGATGGATGGAGGAGCAGATTGTCTCTCTCTGTCTGTCTCTATCTCTCTCTCTCTGTCTGTCTCTCTGTCTCTCTCGGTCTGTCTCTCTCTCTCTCTGTCTCTCTCTCGGTCTGTCTCTCTCACTCTCTGTCTGTTTCTGTCTCTCTCTCTCTGTCTGTCTCTCTGTCTCTCTTTCGGTCTGTCTCTCTCTGTCTCTCTCTCTGTCTTTCTCTCTGTCTCTCTCTCTGTCTCTGTCTGTCTCTCTCTCTGTCTCTCTCTCGGTCTGTCTCTCTCTGTCTCTCTCTCGGTCTGTCTCTCTCTGTCTCTCTCTCGGTCTGTCTCTCTCTCTCTGTCTCTGTCTGCATCCCTGAAGCCTCATTTTCAGAGTTCTGAGCTTTTGAGATGCTAATCAGCTCCCAATTGTAGAAACAATCACTTGTTGCCATGGTTACACGTCCCTAATGTCCAAAAGTGAGAGCAAGCGTCCATCCATCCATCCATCCATCCATCCATCCATCCATCCATCCATCCATCCATCCATCCATCCATCCATCCATCCATCCATCTGCTGGGTGTCTGGATGGATTGTCGCTCTGCTCCAGCGTGCTGCCGTGTCAGAGAACAGAGCTGATGTTCTACAGAGAAGCTTCCAGATGCTGCAGCAGGTTCTAACAGCTGGATGTAAAGTTGCTGTTTAATGAAACTGACTCTCGTTTCCTCCATGCTGTCTTTCTCTGCTCATGAAGTAAGTTTGTCTTTTGGTCACTTTCAAGCAGATTGTTGATGTTGATGGGCAGCAGACATCAGAACAGCGTCTGCTTCTGAAACGGCAGCAGTATTATGGGATGTTCTGCAGCTACAGCACCGACACAAACCGGAGAAACAAAATCACAAAAATCACAAACGTTTCTTTAGCATTTTTTTCAAAATGTTCATTTTTATGTTTTTGCTGATAAAGTTCAGCTTAGTGATTAATCACAGATAAAGACAGCTGTCTGGAGTTGACCTTTGACCTGTCGGTTCAGACCTTCCTAATATGGCTACTGCTGATCTCAGACTGGTTCTGACTCTGCTGCCAGTACTGTGTCTGGTTCTGGTTCTGGTTCTGGTCCTGGTTCTCTAACGGACTTCTCCCTCCCTGCAGCCATCCAAGGCTTCAACCCTCAGCATAAGATCCAGAGCTTTGAGGAGGCTCGGGGTCTGGACCTGATCAACGAGCGGATGCCCCCCCGCCGCGACAGCAAGCAGAACGAGGGCCCCTCCTTCAACAACCTGCCGGCCGGCACCGGGCCCCCCGACAAGAACGGCACCAACGCTCAGGCCTAGCTCCTCCGGCCTCTCTTCCTCTCCTCGTTTGTCCCTCTCTGCTTCCTGTCCCTTGGCCTCCGACCTGCTGGGGGGAGGGAGGGGGACGAGGCGGTCCGGTCCGAGTGCTTATTTATTTTCTCATAGAGTAAATATCATAGTATGAGACTGAACCGAGGAAATCTCAAAGCGACCAGGACTGGATGCTTGCTGGTACTCCACACCACACCTCCGTGCCAGCCGTCTTTCTTTCTGTTTTTTTTTGTTTTTTGTTGTTTTTTTTACCATTGGGGGAGGGGGGGGTGCTGCTCATTCAAATGCTGTGTTTGTCCTCACACATGCACACACACACACACACACACACACACACACACACACACACACACACACACACACACACACACACACACATCCATCGTTTTCTTATGCCAACAATAGTGTGACTGAGCTCTGTGGAGCAAGTATTTACATTTATACTGTATATGGATATTTTAACTGTTCCTGCTTTTCAATGTGATGCTTTTTCTTTTCAGTTTCTTTTGTACAGCACAGAGATGTGGGAGCTAAAGGGTCATTCCGCTACGTTCTGACTCAGAAAGACCTGCTGGGGTCTGCAGGAAGTCTGGCAGTGAGATCTAATCACTAAAACTGATCATTGGAAACAAATGAGTGTTTTTATGAAATGGTGAAATCATGATGACATGAGTCCATCTGGGAGTTGAGACATCGGGTCTTCCTGCAGTCCATTCCACCTTCCATCTCATTTCTGACTTTCAAAATAAAGGTGGAACTTTTTAAGAGCGCTGATGGAATTTGAGGTTTAATAGGAGAGAATTATTCTAAAGAAGAACTTTGATTTGAAAACATTTTAAAAATGTCATTTAAAGCTATTAAACATTCAAGTGAGTTTACAATCTTAAAATAGCCCAAAATCTTGAAATCGATATTACACTGTAAAAAATGTCAATGAAAAGCCTTTAATAAATTCAATAAATTTCTAAAAAATTGTATTTTAGGAAGCTGTATATTCAATCAGATAAAAAGTTTTATTAATCTCTGAAACTGAATGATCTAACAGTCGACGGAGAAAAACAACTTGCATCCTAACATGAGGAGTTCAGGGCTTCCTGTTCAATGATATTTGATCTTATGTGGCTGAAAACCAAAGTTTTAAACCAAACCGATCTGAAAGAGACGATCCGGTCCCAGTTGGTGTGAAGCGTAGCTGGACAGGCTGTGGTGGGATTCTGGAGGGAGAGGTCCAGGGGGGTCTGAGCCTCACCTCTCCTCTCTGAGCGTCTCACAGATTTTTTGTTTTTTTTTTCATTACAGATAAATTTACTTTTTTTTTTTCATGTACTGCAAGGCCTCTTGTTTATGTAGACGTTTCACTCCATTCAATAAAAAAAGCTGAAAAAAATCCATCTTGTGTGTGAATCTGTTTCTACCTGCCGACCCTCACGTCTCCTAGCAACACGGAGCCCCTGCATCTCAGCTGGTCGCCATGGTGAAACCTTGAACAGGAAACCGTGGTAACCACACGCACACTTAAACCTTCAAGTAAACTTACGCTCTTAAATTAAATTTCATCAATCAAGTCAAAGCAGTTTTTATCTGTACAGTCCAACTTCTATCAATGTCAAAAAATGTTCAGAATTTAACTTCAGAGGCAGCTGCTTATTATTTTCAGTTTGATTTCTTGTTTTATCAATACGTTTGGCCACAACCAGCTCTGAGGTTTCATTTCTGATTGACATTCGTTTTCTAGACCGTTTGAAAAACCAATTCCAGCAGGATGGAACGATGAGGCAGCGAAGAGACAGGAATCCAAAGACGACATCAAAGAGTGTCATTATGCAGTCGTAGTTTTGTCTTTTAAGTTTGGATACTACGGCTTATAAGTAATGGAAACCTGTTCATTATGTTAGAAATTACAACATCGCATGAAGATCTTCAGGCTCATCAGACTCAGGCTCTTCAGGCTCATCAGACTCAGGCTCTTCAGGCGAAGAGCCTGTTGAGAATGTTCTGCACTGTGAAAAACAAAATGATGTCCAAAATAAATATGCTCTGTAGAAATATAACACAAGTCAGAAAATACTCTGAACACAACGTCTGTGATGAGACTTGTGAAGAAGACTCACCAAGGTGAACTGATCTGAGTTCAGCTAATGACCTGGACACAGAATTAAAGAAAAGACGCCAAAAACAAGTTTTCAGTTCAACAGATTTATTTGAGCCATATGACACAAACTGAGCACAGGTTCCAGTGACACCCTAATGAGCAAAAACCGCCCCTTTATGTGATTAATACTAACATTAGTGCTCATTAAAAAAGGACTATAGTCTCCAACAAAAATGGTTCACAGTAAAAACACAATCTATAAATAAAGCTGCCTGAAATAAATAAATTCACACTCGGCTTCTGAACGAGGCGGAGTCTCCTTCAGTCGGCCGTCATTCAAGTTATTATAGAGGAGGAAGCTGTCAGAGTTGGATCAGGAAGAGACTGGACTGGTACCATGAAGCTGCTTCCAGTTTCATTGAGTTCAAGCAGGCAGGATGGCTTCTTTAAATCTTAGAGCGCTCTCTTTTGGATTGCCTGTGAACTACAATGTCACAGAGAAAATCTTAATATTACAACCAAACTGCAGGTAGATTTCCACCTGTTCCCTTACAAACTGTGACCCAGTTCAGTTCTATCGCTCAGTTCTGACCTTAGCTTGGATAACGAGAGACACTGTCCTGGTGAGATAATGTGAGCGTTAGGTAAAAAACATGAAAAGAGAAAGCATTTAGGAAAGGACAACTTCAGCAACCAGAATCACTCAGTGACCTTGAGTGATTCTGTGTCTGTGAAACTTTTCTTCCACTTCCATCGTTCACTTTAGGGCAACAGAAGAACCTTGTTTTATTGTTTCTCAAACATTTTGTTTTGTTACTTTACTCATAAAACATTCAGGGACATTTGCTCAAGGTCGTAGCCAGCTTTCAAACAACCTGAAAATGTTCTTCTAACCTTCTTACCTTGTATTATGTTAAAGGCCAGTGTTTTTATTCAGAGGAAAAAAAAAATCTTCCTTTTCTAAAGTTGGATCCTTAATGGACAACAAGTTAGCTTGTTTTAATGTGTCAATGTTTGGAATTAGGCTGACTGCAGAATATTATTTTTAGTTCTAGGGTCATGCATTTAACACTGTTACCACCTACCACTACTACTGCAACTACTATTAATAATAATAATACAGTTAAGGTCAAATTAAAGCATATCTACACTTACTGAAGTACCAGTCAGAGTGGCCCACTGATGTTCTGGGTGTTACTAACACAAAACACTTTGGATCCTAATAGAAACACAGCAGTCCAATCAATTTTGGTCATTTCTAACTGTATGATAAAACTCCACAAGGTTCTCCTGGTAGCTATGTGCATCAGGCTTCATCTGAATATTACTGACTTCAATTCAGAAGCTGAGTTAAAGGTGAGGTCCTCACATGTTAAAGCAGCTGGCTCAGTGAACCAGCAAAGAGTTCACAGAGCAGGAATCTCTCAAAAACCTCGACAAGTTAAAGAAGCTCACTAACAACAGCTAAACTTTTGGATTTTAGGATTTTTTTAGTAATACAACAGAAGCTCATTATTAGTAAGTTTTCTTTACAAGTAAGTGCATTCACATGCTTGTTTTGCTTTTTTTTCCCTCCTGTTTTTTAAAGTGTGACAATCAGAAAGACCTAATACCTGAAAATATATGGTACTGAAAGTGATTAGAATAATGTGATAATATTTCAATATCAATAAATGGGTTGGTTCCTGTGTAAAAAAAAATCTGACATTTCTGTGATTTTCCTGTAAAGTCATGATGTGTGGTTCTGATTTATAAATCCACCACACTGTTCCATATCTACCTTGAGTTTCTATGGTGTATAAAGATGTGCAGCTTGGACAGCAATCACCTCTCCACATCTATTACAGTTCAACTGGCTTGTTACAACATTTCTGAACAATATTTCATGACATTAGACTCACAGTTCTGAGACACCATTCGTATATTATGCAGAAGTTAAATAAGTTTATACTCAATACAGCTTATCCATATAATAATTTGACTTGATCTCATGTTACATCATGCAGACTCTCAGTTTGCTGAATCTTCAAAAAAGCTCCAACAGGATGGCAGGTTAAGCAACTTTCTGATCAGTTCAGCTCATAATCATTGTGGTGTTACTGACTATAGATCGTTACACGTCATCCTAAGATGGTCAGATATTCATTAACTACGGAAAAAATAAAAGGTTTGACATTTATACAACTTGGTCCTTGCATAGTAACATTCTTCATCCTAACACACACTCCATACAACACATTTCCTTTATAGACAAGAAAGGACTTGATGTTCATTTGTTTACGTTTTAACCTATAAAGACTGGACTTTAGATATGCCAACATACATGGCAAAATAAGACAGTAATGCCAGCTCAAGCATCTGCAGGAAGACATTAAGCTGCCTCTCCAGGAGAGAAAAAACCAATACTCTTAAAGTACCACACAGTTAGAATAAAGGGGAAGGAAAGCACGTGTAACACACAACAACAGGTCTTGGATGGAGATAGAAGAGGTTTAACAGACTGAGGGACTGCAGTAGGAAGCAGCTACTGGTCAGCAGTCGGCCTCTTTTGAACACACAGATTAGCAGCAGCTTCACGGTACCAGGAGACCTGAGTTCCTCCTAAAGATAACGGCTGATCTCACTTCAAGATGGTGACCTCTGGAAGTGTAACTCTGAGACTGACTGTCAGATTAACAATGGTTGTGATGATGACGGTGGAGGATATATGATAGGAATGGTTTGCAAGCAGTGGTGGTTATAAGTGCAGTACTGGTAACATGTCAGAGCATCGCTTAAGTTTAGATCTGAGCAGAACTGAGCAGAACTGAGCAGAACTGAGCAGACGTTCTAATCCAGTCTTCCAAGGAGGGAGGGGGCTCATGTTGGTGGGGAGGGGTCTGCTGATTTGCTGATTGGATAGCTGACGTTATGGCCTGTTCTTTGGCTCCTCCTCCTTGCAGAGGAGAGGCTTCATCAAGTATTGGTTAGTAATTAGGTCACTTCCTGTTAGAAAAGTGAGGCTTTTTTCTTCAGTTCATTTCGTCTCCATAATGACAGACGGTCAAACTCGCCAATGGGCATCCCGAACACCTCCTGGAACTCCTCCTGGGACAGATGCCTCTGTCAGGACAGGAAGGGCCTGAGTTGGTTAAAGTGCCTTCAGCTAGCAGACGAGTTTTAATCTAAACCTTTAGCCCTGGAGGCCAAGACTGGTCAGTTTCAACTATTAGGGGGTCACTAAATCCATTCATTTAAAACAGCAAAAATGAGTTTTATCTGCGCAACAATAAACACATTTTTTTCTGAATTGTGTATATCATTAAAGATCCACAACTTTAAATAGACTCCGGACTGTTACCTTAAATCTGGAAACTGACAGTTTCCAAATGACTTGTTTGGAAACTATTTTCTATTTTGTTTGCAAATTCAATTTTTATCTTTTACTATTCCTGAATTGTGGTCAGGGGCCAAACAATATCGTCTCATGGGCCACACTTTGAACAGCCCTGACAGTGCGCTTGATTCATTTTATTTTGTTTTCACAAGCTAAGCTGCCACCAGCAGGCGGATGCTCACCTCCAGCCGGGTCCGGTCCACTCCAGGGGGCAGCTTACAGCGCCCTCTGTGGGTCACAATCAGGGCTTCATATGGATAAATCTGAACAAAGAGCAGAAGATTCGGCCGTCATTTCCCTTCCTTTAATACAGTCAAAATGGAAGCGGAACATGGCTGAAGCTAAACCTCAGTGTGTTTAATGGGATTTATTCTGTGTCATGGTTGAATCCACTTCAGGAGAGTATGGAGAGGCATTAAGATGCAGGATGTAACTTTTATTAAAAAAAATCAACTTTTCACATATTTGTGAAAATTGTCACCACAGTGTAATATGAGACAAACAAGTTGTGAAAAATATCTCCTCCCTGATCGACTACTACTGTCTGAAGAAATGCACCACTCCCTCAGAAACAACCAATCAAAGCCAGGCCTTAGTGCTGTCAATCAGTTCATGTACTCGCTGCTCAATTTCCTAATGGTGGAGAGACAACTCACCATTACAGGAAATGTAATGATGAGAGCAGGGGGGAGGATCTGAGCAGAGAGTAAATGAGGATGATTGACAGCGCTAAGACCCACTTCCTGGCTCTGATTGGTCATGTCTGACCGAGTGACGTATTTCTGTAGATGGCAGAAGGACTGCAGAAGGAGTTGGATCTTTTTCATAGATCATGTTGTGCTGAGAAAACATGTTGACAGTTATGACAAATATGTAATGAAAATATGTGGTTTATAAAAGTTGTTTGAAGATTGTTTGCATGTGGAGGAAGGTGGTCTGCTCAAAGGAGACTGAAATGTTACCATCCTCACTATGAAACATGATAGAGGCAGCATCATGCTGTGGGGATGCTTTTATTCAGCAGAAACAGGGAAGCTGGCCAGAGCTGATGGACAGATGGATGGATATACAGAAGAACTCCTAATAGAGGCTGCAGAAGACATTCTTATGCTAGGATGGGCTAGTCAAAGTCCACATCTAGATCCAGTCTGCAGTCTGCACTGTGGCAGGACTGGAACATTAATATTCACAGACACTCTCCAAATCTCAGTGGAATAAGTTCATATTTGCAACCTGACAACACCCTTAAAGCTTTTTGTGCTCTAGGTGTATGTGCGCATGTGTTTGTGTGAAAGTATTAGTTACTATTTATAAGTTCTACATTTCCATCAGCAACGGAAAGAAGATTAGGGAAATGTAGTTTCCTTTACTTTCTAACTTGTTTCCCTTTAAACATGTTAAAAGTTTCTTTTTAATTTGTTTCTGAAGAATTTAACTCAAAGCATTGATGTGTATAGGAAATGCGTTTTGTACTTTTTGTTTCTTAGAAGGCAGTAAAATCTTACAATCCATCTTCTCAGTTATTGAATTTCATTCTACCAATCACCCAATAAGGTACAAATTTGTTTCCTGTTTCTCCTAATTGCTGCTAAAGTGACTTTAGATTTTAAAATGCAAAAGCTTTAATAATAGGGCTATTAAAAGCCTTAATAGCTCTATTGGACAGGGCTATTGGACACACCCTGTCCAACTGCTGCTCTGAAATCAGTGTTCATGAACACAGACCCAGAGGCTGGTCTGGATTTAACCCTTTCAGCAGGCCTCACCTTCTGCTCCAGGATGCTCGGCAAGGAATTCCCTCTATCCATGCGATCTCTCCGGCTCTCTCCATTCTACACACACACACACACGCACACACACATTTCAGACACACCCTGTCCAATAGCTGCTAAAATATAAGCTACACAAAGAGCATGGCAGAGGAAGCTGAGCAGAGTCACATGTTAGATTCCTGTTAGGTTCTGAAGCAGCTAAAGCTAAAGGTTAGCTATCGTTTCCTGCAGTTTCTCTCCAGACTGCATGTTGCAGCTCCCGTCAAGTCTAATGTGTCAGAAACTAGATGTTTTATATCATAATTTAAATGTAAAAGAATGATTGCTTGTGTTGCTACACAAAAATAAGTTAAGTAGGGCTGCAACTAACAACTATTTTAATAATCCATTGCTTTATCAATTATTCTGTTGATTGATTATTCTGACACTCAATCAGAGAAAAAATTGTCACAATCTGTAGATTTTTTATTTAATTGCTTAAGCATATTTCATGCAATATTAAAAATACATTAAAAGATGCAAATAATTCTCCTAATTTAAAATATAAATTTTATTGTATAAAATGCAATAACAGAATTCATTTAGCATCGCTTGATCAATTGTACAAACGATGCGTCTGCAGCTAAAGAAACACTTTGATCATCAACACGTGAAGCTCAGGCCTTTCTGCTGGACACAGTGTGGGACTGGTCTGATGATTATTTCTCTGATTAATTAATTAGTAATTGGATAGCAAAATGTACTTGATAGGAGATTGTTTATTCTTGCAGAATTTGAAGCGGGTGAAACTAAAAGTGACACTTGAGTTCTGGATGGAACATATTTACTGAAAACGATGTCTTTGTAAAATGTATGTATTTTTGTACAGTTTTGAATTAATTGCTGTTCTGAATGTGTTCTTTCAGGAAATGACCATTTTTAGAGTCTGTACACTACAGCTGATGATTAATCCATTACTTAATTAGTTGATGGTTATTTTAAAAAATCAATAACCATCATGATTAATCTGATTAATCCAATTAATTATGTCAGCCCTAAAGTTAAGTTTGCTTTAAAGCCAAAAATAAAAAACATTTCTCAGCTAGATTCTTCTCTTGAACATGAGACAGAAAACCAGAAAGCTGGGAAAGAACTGAACACCGAGATATATAACACTGTAAATAAATGATGACTCAATTAGAAAAGCAAATACTGACTGAAAAGTTGAACTGAAGCAATTAATGAATGCACTTTTATACACCAAATAAATGAGCATCTTAACAGTAAAGAGTTGTTTCTTTAAGCTTAAGTATTCCCTCACACTCCATCCATTATAAGCTGGACAAATGGGGTTCAGACTGGTTCAGAAGTGGTTCAGAAACATGGTGTGAAACGATTGGTGCAGCAGGTCAGCAGCAGGACGTTGACATGGCCATGCACATAAGCACACACATGAACATACACTTACCTGAGCCGCTGCAGGACACCAGGACAGAAGGAGAAAGGACACAGAGAGGTTGAGAACAGGAAGTCATCATCACAGAGTTTCATCAGGACTAGAGGTGTCCCTGAAACTTCCCATGTAAATATAGATCCTTGCAAAAGTATTCACACCCCATATGTAGTATGGATATGTTCCAACCACTAATAATCTAATACGAGCCAGTATAGAGCTGGGATGCAGAAGGGATGGTTTATAAACCTTATAAAAGTTTGTGGTTCAAAGGTTAGCTTCTACTTTTGCTGCTATAACAACACCAACAGAAGACGTATAAAGTGCCTATATATACATTTAATTACGTAGCTACAAAATTTAAACGCAATTAATAGTAATTTGTCTATTTACATGCTTAAGTCCAGAGCAGGAACCTTTGTATTGGCTCCTGCTCTGGATATGTTTAAATCTGATTAACAAGCAACATCCACAAACAGCAGCAATGGACAACAAAGAGGTTTCTCTCTGTCCACTGAGGGTCCATTTCTGCACCTAAGCAATCTGATTGGACTGCTGTTGTTTTCAGGTTGTGCTAAAAGGCTCCCACCTGGCCGTCCTTTATCTCCGTCTGTAGAAAACTCTGCCGACTGCATCTAAGGATAGCAGAACAGGAAGCATTCAGGATACCAGGAGCAAACATGGAGGCTTTTGTCTGACCCTGCCGGCCTGAAGGCCAGCGGCAACACTCACTCTGGTCAGGGCGGAGCGGGACGGAGACTTTGATGCACTTGCTGACACACCTGCTAAGGAGAGGGAAACAACGTGGGGTCTGACAGGTTCTTCAGCTGGAGCGGAGACATGTGAGGCAATCGATGGACTCACTGCTGTGCATGTGTGTTCTGTCTGGCAGAGACTGTGTCTTCCTCCTGATGTGAACGCTTTTCTCCTTCTCCTCCTTCAGGATCAGACGGCCCAGGTTGGACTTGATCTGCAGACAGAACACAGCCGGTGGTGGAGGAAGAGCAGAACACTTCCAGCATTGCTCACAAGCTTACATACATGCAGCCTTTGAGCTGCTATTTTCCAGGGTAATTATTCAGCAGCCTGAATTCAACATTTTTCTACATTTCTTAAGACAACAGTTTGAGGCATAAGCTAGAAGTTATTGGGGTTTTTCACTCATCCAAGTCAAAATTCTACATACAGGCTGAAACATGCAATTGCAATAGTGTCTCTTTTTATCCCTTCAGTTCATGAAACTGTTCCCAGAATCCTTTGAGAAAATTTTGGCCACTACAGGTGAGAATCCAGCCAACAGCTAACTATGTTGTTGGCATGCATGACATTTCTAACAGGTTATCCTACCAAACACTGCATCATAGCTGGCCTTTGAAATATTAACAGTGCACACACTAATACTTCAATTATGTTTGTAATACAATGCATACTGCTGAAATTAAAAAAAAAATTCTTCCAGACATTAGAACTGGTTGTGCAGCTAATGTTTCTGATTTCCACAAAAGGCCAGAATGGTTTAAAAAGTTGTTCTCTCATCATTTTGTAAAAGCTTTTGACATCTAGTCAGGTTATATTGGATATTAAATATTAAATATCATTATATCTGATACTAAGATCGGTTTGATGTCTCAAAAGAATTTCAGCATGTTAGTCAAAACAGTCAAAGATAAAGTGACATAAAAAGTATTCACAGTGAAAGTTTCTACCTAAATGCAGTTTTAAGAGTTATCATTTGCTCTACATTGATTCTCCACTTGTAAAAAACAAAACTCAAACAAAAACAAATCAGATCTATTGAATCAGCTTAAAATGATGTAAACAGTCAGAATGGGGTCCAGACTTTCTCCAGCTCCTGCTCCTGCTCCTGCTCTTCTTCTGTCACATCTTCGAACTCATCTTCTTCCTGAAGTTTCTTCTTCCTCCACTCGATCTCTGTGAAGGTCATCATTGTTAAAAATGCTCATCATGAGTGGGAATGATAAGTGTAGGAATGATAAGTGTGTGTTGTGTGTGTGTGTGTTACCCATAGCAGCCAGTGAAGGTGGGCAGGGCCAGTACTCTGTCTCAATCTTGGAGGGCTGGTTGGGGTCTGGAGGCTGGGCGGCGGGGAACTTGGCAGACTGAATGACCCCGCTGCCCTCTGACGGTTTGTTAAGGTCTGCGGGGCAAAGAAGGGAAGTAGCTGAGTGACAACAGCAGCAACAACTGCTTCATAGAAAAGCGACAGAGAGAAACAAGAGCTCACCCTGTTTGTAGATCGGAGGCTTCCTGTAGATGTTGGAGCCGTTATCTGGAAGTTCAAGAGAAGAACAGATTTATCATATTTACAGTCTGTGGCAGCAGAAGTGTTTATTCAACACCACACACATATCAGTAAGAACTGCTAAACAAATATTAAATTGTTAAAACAACAACATATAATTCATTGATTGAGCACTACCTAGAAAAAATGTCGTCACTGAATTTACTGATACTGTGCTTAGTGTTTAGCTTGAGCTGGGTTTACTTTAGAGTTGTGATGGGAAGTTGCTGCAACGCCCCATGGTTGATGACAGAGGAACTGCATGCTCAAAAAAAATAAATAAATAAATAAAAAGGCTATTTAAATGTAAGATTTAAATTTCCAAGATCAAAGTAGACAACATGTCCTCCCAATATGTATTTGCTGCTTTTACAGTTTGATACCTCATACAAGCATTTTAATGAGTATTGAGGGTTTTATATACGTTCATCTATATCCTTTCCCAAAGACACCACTGCAGACGTTCTCGGGATGGAGTCAGAAAGGAATCCAGAAAATAGACACATTTATTATGTGTGTTCGAGTGTGTTTGTATGTGTGTGCGCACTAGCTACCTGGTCGATGGAAATGCTGCAGGCTGGTGCTTATCTTGCGACCTGCTTGCAGTTGCAGCGTAGATCCTCCAGGGGAGCCACTGTCGCTCTCTGCTCTGCGACCTTTCACCTATACAGGAAGCAGGAACAAGATTAAACACTTTGGTTCCCTCCAATGTTGCAGGAAGCAATATCGAGAACGACCTCGCTGCAGAGATATCCTTGGGATGGCTACAGTACAATACTACAGATGCATTCTGGGCAATTAAAAGCATTTCCAATAGTCAAAAAGTGTCCAACACTTTGACACGAAACTTTGACCTGTTTACACTGGTTTATGGTGTTTTTAATTCAGTCACAAATTATTTGTGGTGGAATTTGTTCAAAAGTCTTGTGGAAATCTCAACACATTTTTGTGAGAATGACGCTCAGCTCCAAAACAGAAGTGCTGTTATATGTTACAGTTACTATGGACTGAAGAGTTCTATTGATGGAAAACATAAGTCATGTTTTTCCACTTGCTTCAGTTCCTGGCCCCCCAGGCAATCTCCAAATCAGTGTCACATTTCTTTATGAGAAACACAAAGCAGCAATTGATGCTGAAGAATCTGATGAAAAAAATCTGAATGAGTGAAACGACCAAACAGCTGAGGGCAAGACCTTCCAGTGAGGCATGGGACAATCAGAACGGTCTCCAGAGGGTCATCTACTGTGTGAAACGTCACAAAATGACCAAAACAAAATTTGACCAAAATACTCATTTACATGCAGTAAGACTGAATACAGCAGGAGTTACAGACACACAAGAAATCTGTCAAAATTCAGTTTCTACAAACAAATGGTAAAAATGTCAATTTACTAGAAAACAATAAGATGTTTAAAAAGCAGTCCCCCACCCCCTCAAAAAAACATGTTCACGTAGTAGCCTATTTAGCTGATAAGGCTCAAATAAAGCCAAATATTTATGTGTTTGGAGGTTTCTTGGAGACAAACAGGAAGAAATAAAGTCCTGAAGGATGCCACATGCTGACTGTGCAGTACTATAAGCTAATGCTACAGCAACTTAAAAAAGTCAATAAAACTGCATCTGCAACAGTGAAGCACTTAGCCTCCAGATGATATAAGCTAAAGCTAACACTAATGCTACCTGTTTAGCTACATGGACACGGAGAGCTATTATGGTAATCTGTCGGTTTGTGCTCTCATGTCGGGATCTGCTTCTTACTTGCAAAGTTCTGAACCCCACAGTGTTCCAATCTACTGTGGTACCAACTACTGAAGGAAAATCTTAATGAGCCAACAGCTCTGACTGATCCTTAACACTGAAGCAATAAAAGAAACTAGTAACCTCTCCACTAGCCCCAAAAAAGAAACATGAAACATTTCCTGTGGTATCAAAAGTAAAGTTTTTTCTCTTTGAAATTCTGTCACAGTTTGTCTTTGAATCAAAACCAGGAGGCTGGCATCAGGTATGCATACAGTGAAGAAGATCTGAGACACCATCCAGCAAGAAAATATTCCTGGAATATCAGAAATGGTAAGACAATGTTTATGGAAACGTATTAAAGCAGAGGAGAAGCAGGAAATGTTACTGTCCTGCTGCACAGGATGTACCACTGGCAACTGGTTAGGAAATTAAACTTATGGTTAGACAATGCCCAAACAGGTCCAATCAAACACACAGCTAGCACACTGTGCAGAAACTTGAATATCTCTGTGTGGATATTATTATAAATATTTTATGTATATGTGCAAAGTATGATGCCATAGTTGTCTTGCAACAAAAAAGTCGTGGACTTGAATCAAAGTTGGGGCCTTGCTGTATGTTCTTATGGTCACATTCATTTTTTTCTAATTCCAGCTTTTTCCTTACAGTTCAAAAACATGCACTACAATAAATGATCACTGGGAGCATGTATGGTTTTCTGTCTGGAGTTGAACTGTCCAAGGTGCATCCTGCCTCTCACCCATTGACTTAAGGCAGAAAACAGTGATGACAGTGGGAACAAACAAGTTACGATTCAAGACTTAATCTGAAGCAAACACATCAGAGGAAGACATAAACTGTAGCATCTAATCAGCTTGTAGCAGATCGTACCTCAGGAGACCTGGAGGGAGACATGGCAGGAGGGGACAGAGAGCGCTGTAAAGACAAAAACATAACCACTTAATGGTTGACAACTCTGGTATGGAGACCTAATTCTCCAAACCTGAAGAAACATTAAGGTTATAGAGCAGTCTAAGTGTTCTTATGCATGCAAAGTTAACAGGTCTCCCATTACTGCTATCCATGTAATGTGTGCGTGCGTGTGCGTCTGTGTGCATGTACCTCTCTGCGTGGCGGGTCGAGTGGTGAGAAGCTCAGGTGGGGCTGATAGGTCATCAGGTCAGGCCTTTCCACCTGCAGGATGGCTTTATCTCTGGGCAGTGCCGCAAGGTCTTTGTAGCCAACCATCTGGTCATTCAGACGAGCCTAAACACACACATGCACACACACAGAGTGTATCAATGCGAGTAAGAGGAGTGTGTTGCAGTCAGAGAATAAAGGAATTTCAGCAACAACAGCAATTTGTATGCTGTTGTAGGCTTTGGAGAGCGCTAGGTCTGCAGCATACAGTCTCTGAGATAGACTCAGGTAGGCTATGAAGCATTTCTGATAATAAAACCCAGAACTAAGCTTGAAGCTACATTACTCAGGTCCTGCACACAGAGGAAAACTGACAGAGATGTCAACTTTTCCAAATCAAAGAAGGAACATGTCTGTGTTGTATTTACCATGATGCCAGTGGCAGGAGACCCCGGTGCACTCGGGCCCCTAGATGATGGAAGGTTAACAGGAGTTAGACGTCCCTCCACCTGCAAGAACAGTCAGAAACATTCTGATGTTTCAACTGTTTCCAAACTCACAAGTCCCAAACATTTTTTTTCCCTTTCAACTGTTACTGATAATACAGGAAGATGATTTACCTTTTGCATGGCTGTAGAGACTCTGCCCTTCTGCTCAGTTTAAACCAGCTGGGGGAGGATAGGAGCACAGACAGAGAGTCAGTGACATCTTCCCTTCCACCCAACATGCCACCAGAGCCTGACATTTTAGCATGAATGAGTTCTGGACTGACTCATCTGGATCCTGATTCTGCATGAGAAGCATATTAATGTCATTTTCTTCCCACAGCTAAACATCGTGAAGGTTGAGATTTTAAAAAGCTCTCTGCTCTTCTCCAACTGCAAAACAGCCTGGTTTTAACCAAAAACAGGAAGCAAAATAGAGGCACAGTTACTTAAAACCATTTGTGATAGAAGAATGCATTCACCATGTGTTCATGACAAAGACTGATTGAAAGGATGGCTGACTAACAGAATATCCATTTTTGATTCCTTCCCTTATAATTTGGCAGGGAGAAAGAAAAAAATGGTAGAAGAAGGGTTAACATTTTATACCAGCTGAACATCACATTGGACAACTTCCGGGACTACCAAACATGTTTCAACCAGTAAAGGCTTCAACTTATTCTGGTCATTGCTGTCCTAATAATCTCATCTCACTTCAGTGGTCAGCCTGGATTTTCTCCCATTGACCTGAATTCTTCCAGAAGAATTTCAACGGGGCCAATCAGTGACTTTGCTTTTCAGCATTGTTTTATAATTGCAGTCTGCCTGTAGTTTTAGCAATGGCGGTGGAGAAAGTGAACAAAACTGTTCAGTCCATGTTGCACAAACAATAAATTCATATTAACAACCTCGTTCAGATCAGCTATTCTCTCATATCTGTTCTCTCTTAGCAGTGGAGGATGGCTATTTACAACACAGGCAATTTTCAGTGCTGTCAATCTGGCATATTACATATGTCATGGTCAAACATGAATATTTGGCAAAATTTATTTGAGTCCACATCTCTCAATAACAAACGACCCAGAACCATCAACTCTTACCAAAGGACATTTTCCTCTAGCAGGAGTGATAACACAACTACATCAACAAAAGGAAACTTCTGATGAAAGAGGAGCAGCGCCTCCTGACACCAAACAGCAAACTATCATAGAAATCAGTGATTAGGTTAGCAATCTACACCAGACTGCATTCAATCTCTGTGGTAACCACCGTCTGTACCATCTAGTGGTGGTGGAAGTCTCCACTGCTTCAGGTTTTAATCAGGCATTAGAATATTGGTTTTGTATCAGAACTGAGCATGTTAATTGCAAGTATTGTCAGTACATTCAACTGGATTCAAAGTCAAATCAACCAGTTAATGTTTTATTCTCAACACTAGCAGCAGGTGTAATTTTGTTATTTACACTTTGCAATTCTTTATTTCTGCAGCTTGGCTCATTTTGTACATGATCAGACCAGTAATTCTAGAAAATTATTTTCTAGAATTACCGTTTGAGGTCCTTCCTGCCACATGTTGACGTGCCTATGAATAAGACACATGATGTTGACAAAACCTAATAGGACTAAATATGACGTGTGTGTGTTTAGTTTCTTACAAGAAAAACATTGAAGTGATGCTCTGTTGATTTAAAATTTCAACAGTATTTCCTATAATCTTGTCACAAACCCAGCCATAAGTCATTGCTAAACGCCTTGCTTAGCAGCATTTGTGGATGATGTGCTCCATCTTAGCTGTGTTACCAGCGCTCCAGTTTCAAACCTTCATTCTCACATGGACAGTTTGTCCCTGAGGTGAAGAGGACATGATGGGGCAAGGAGGCTGAGACGCCATTGAGTCAGTTGCAGGGCTGGCTGTTATCTGAGCTTCCTCTAGGGACAGCTCAGGGTGGTGGTGGCGGGGGGAGGTGTTCACAGTAACTACACCTTATATGTTAAGAACATGAGGGCCTGTCTACTAATGCTTCGCCAGGAGGTTAAAGCTTCCAGACTTCCTGTGAGCAGCTTTTTTTTATTTGCCTCCCTCCTCCCCTCCTGTTTATCAGCTCCTCCAGCCGGGCCAACGCCCAGGCGCTCCTCAACAGTTACTGCTGTGGTTACACTCCTCCCTCCAGAGGGACGACGGCACACAGCCAGCAGCAATCAGAAGCTCATGTCTGCAGCCCAAAGCTGCTGAGGTATCAGCCAGAGAGAAGCTCCCAGCCGTCCTCTCCTGAACCCGACCCGAGCAGACCGGAAAGCAGCTTTCACCAGACACTGTCTGTCCAAAATACCACAACACTTCATGGTGAACAAGCACCTCCATAAACAAACACTTTATCGGGAGAAGAAGAGCTGGAGGAGGAAAGAAACAAAAGATGTGTTTGATGCTAAGGAGGTCATTTGGGGTAGGAATCCATCTCAAACTGTTGGATTAAAGCTAAACTCTCAATGCTAGCTCAAGTTAGCATAAAAATGAAAACAATTAGCTTCTGTGCAGAGCTGGAACAATGAACTGCATTAAATATGAATTGATTTTTGAAATAATCATTAATTAATTTAGTAATCAATTAATTGTTAACTGTTTGATGCAAACTCAAAACACTCATTTGCTTAAAAAATAACACTCAGCATCATAATTAAGTCAAAACTGTACTAAAAAACATCTACATTTTGCAATTGAGTTAAAAAAAAGAAAAAAAAAACCTTTGTGTGTAAATATCTTTTGAACTAATTGGGAGTTTTAGCTTCACCTGGTTCATGTTAACTTCAGAAGAAATGCCAGAGTGTTTCACATGGTGATGTTTTAGCTACAGTTGCATCCTTTGCTACAAATGATCAAGTGTTCATTAAAGGAATACTGTTAATGCATTTTGGGCAGTAAAATGTTGATTTTGTTTAAAAAGGGAATTTGGTTATTTGCATATTTTAATGTATTTCTACTATATACAAAAGGGATAAGTGATTGAATGAAAAACGTGTGGAATGTGCCAATTTGTTAGCCCAATTGACAAACTAATTGTCAGAAAAATTGACAGAATAATCGATTACTAAAGTAATTGCAGGCAGCCCTAATTGTGTGTCAGAGCATCACGTCTTGTAAGCATCAGTAACACACAAATCCCAGCTGCTCTTACGCAGCTTGGGATCTTTCTCCTCAGTTTGTTTTCTGTGGGCAACTTTTTGTTTCTGTAATTTTTTGTTGTCACTATTTAATCCAATTGTTTCAATAGCACTTTTTCTGTATTTGTTGGTCATTTCAAAAATTTTATTAATTCTTTTGATTTGTGTGACTGCACTTCTGGTAGCACTGGTGCTTTGCAAAAGGATGTTCTAGGTTCAAATCCCAGACTGGGGTCTTTCAGTATGAAGTTCACATGTTCTCCCTGTGCATGTGTGTGTTCTTCCTGGGTATTCTGGTTTCCACCGACAGGAAACAGTCAAAAACATCCATGTATTACTTAGAATCTTTAAACTTCCTTTAAGTGTGAGGTGCGGGGTTGCATTGTCCTGTGATGGACTGGCAACCTGTCCAGGGTGAACCCCGTCCTGGCAGAAGATTGTCGTTTAAATAATCTATAATCAATAGGAATATTGATCCCCTGTTGTTTCTCCTTTATATACTAAGGGTTAAAACAACCAAAAGTGAAGCAACAAAGACATGTTTGGGCCAATAAGTTTACAGTAACCTGTAGCTGGTAACTGTAAAGTGGGTAAAACTACTGAGTAATAATTTGTGTGTGTCTGTGTGTGTGTGTGTGTGTGTGTGTGTGTGTGTGTGTGTGTGTGTGTGTGTGTGTGTGTGTGTGTGTGTGTGTGTGTGTGAAGTGTGTCTGACAGTCATCTAAGCAGCTGCTGTCTGGGTGTCTGTACGGCTGATAGTCTTATCACTGAGAGCTTTTAGCTGCCAGAAAGCCAGTGATGGAGCTCAGCTGACAGTGTGTGTGCCATAATGGGACACACACTTACATGAGACCAGCTGAATGTACAAAGTCAGGAAGGAAGGATGTTTCCCACAACATTTCTGGGCCCATTCAACAAATGGGCCCAGCTTGGTCAGTATCTATGGTGAAATCCTGTACTCCACTAAAAACACAGTTGCTTCATCTGTTTCATTTATTTTCATAGCATAAAAAGCTGAGAAAAATGTATGTTCTTACTTTTAATTTGATTAAAACAAGATTGTCTGCTTCAACTCTGCACTAAAAGAGACAGATTTTTTTTTTCTTTATAGTTCAAATGACCTTTCAGTTCTGCTTCACAAATATCCCAGCAGTCACCATGTTTAAACACCTTTTTGTTAGATAATGTGTTTGAAAATAATCAAGAGTGGGTTTAGATTTTAGAAGCAGATGAGATTTGGGACAATTTAATGCATATGATCTGTCTTTGATAAATAAAAAATGAAATGAATCAGCAGATGTGTTTTCAAGAGCTCCTTTGGTATCTCATGAGGAAGATTTGCAGCTTTTATGATTGATTTTACTCAACTTTTGGTTCTTTTGACCTTAGTTTTTGACGCTTTGAGTGAAAGCAAATGAAGGTTAAAATTTTATAGTTAAGAACAATTTCTATATTTTGTTCTTTTAGCTCTCCTGAACTTTTCACATTAAATGAATAAATATTACAAAGCAGTTTTATGTGGATGGCTAATAATATTTTAGATGATTCTGTAACCTATCATCCCCTGAAACCTGAATTGAGCATGAATGAGTTGAGCCAACCTCCCATGAAGCCATCAGGACGGATCCCGTCCAGGTCTGCGGTTGGTGACAGCAGCAGCAGGGTGAACATCTTCTGATGTTCGAACCAGACAAAAGCCCATGTGAAGGCCTTCCCCTCCCAATTAGATGCAATGCACTGCTAAAGTGGCGTTTCAACGCGTCTAATTCATTTTGTTCGGTCCACCCGAGCAGAACCCCGGCCGACGAGGCCCGGAATCTTCACCTGCACGCGCAAACAATCTCCGTTTGGTTTTTTTTCCGGCGATAAACGACGGTGAATAAGAGGCTCGCGGAGGATGCTGCGGGTCATGTGCGCGACGCGGGGATGCGGGAGACGAGAGAGGAGGAAGGACTGGTGAAAGAACAGACGGAGGAGAGGCTGAAGACGGTCCTACCTGGAAACAGCGGCCCCGAACTCAGAGTGAGAACATCCAGCAGAGAAGCCGAGCCGCTCGGGGCGATGAAGGAGGAGCAGAGGAGGCTGTTTTCCTGTTGCTCCGTCGTGGGCCGGTCCACTATGAGCTCGGAAGAGAACAACCAGCAATGCCACCCAGTGGGCACGCGCTCCGTTCTCCTGCAGCTCGCGCACGCTCACCAGTCACAACACAAGCTTGTTTACGTCACCAGGCTGCTGTCCCTGCGCGGGATGTCCTGAGACGGGACGAGCTCATTTACAGCAGTGAGGCGACAAACAGCGGGGCTCTATGGAAAACCACTTTTGCCATAAGTCTGGCTAAAAAAAATTACATAAGAAAACTAATGACACCATTCCATGACGCCTGATATAGCAGCGTGCAACGAGCAGAATAAATATTAAAATGTTCACTATTCAGAAGACAGTCTTAAACGGAAGAGATTTTACTGCGTGACTTTTATCTAGACATTTAGTAAAAGTGCCACTTTTGACGGTCTCCTTTCAGGAGAGTGGTGGCATGGTCAATTCCTGAACATTTGTTGAATTGGCAAGAATTATGCAAACTGCTGCTTTTGTCAAGTCAAAGTGAGGTTTAATTGGACCAGATGCATCGAATTGATGTAGAAGTATTTAAGAAAAAAAATGAATGAGTGAGAATAAGTTGTATACACTGGAGAGCTTGATTACTGAACAAGGAGCAGATGGTGGATTAGAAACAAGTTTCAATTTAATTTACATTTGGAATAAATAAAGTATTTCTGAATTTAATTTGAGGGGGGAGCAGAAAGCATGTTGAGGAGAGAGAAAAGCGCCATAGGGGGCGAGGGAGAGTAAATGCAATAGAAGAAGAAGTCTCGTGACGTCACGGAGTATCATAGTTTAACTCAAAGGCTTAAAACGTTCAGATGACTCACTCTGTGCTCAAATGAGCAATTTATCACTCCAGTAGCTGGAATTTTAAATAGACATTTAACAGGACTACTTGTGGCAGCGTGATAAAGAATACAAAAATATTACACTCCTAATTTAAAGACGGTGTTTTACAACTCCGGTTTAAGCCTGACACTTGGAGTGATACATCTAGCCATATAGACGATCTTTGTTTAGAATAAGATGGCGTCGCATGAGGGACTAGCAGCTCTGGTAGGACTTTAAACAAAAACTGTGGTGTTTTCATGTACTGTGCGTGACGTGTCTGTCTGTGAGCTGGTCCTGGTCAGAGCACACGGAGTCCCTGTGTGGGAAAAACACAGTGGGGTCCGAGTTTAAGCGAAGAACCGCGAGAATTAGCGAAAACACGTGTGAGTGAGGAGCAGACAAATAGGGGTCTGAGAGAAATGTCCAGATTCAGAGGACGTTTCCCCTGATGACAGGTCCAACATTTCAGCGTTCTGGTCTTCATAATGTCCTCGCTGTAGTCCTTCTCACAGTCTAGACGCAGCAGGGTGCCGTAGTTGAAGTCCTCCACAATGATCACCATCATGATCATTGTGGGATCATGATGGTGTTTTCGTAAAAATTGGGAGGGAGTCCACTTCTTCAGATGAGCAGCAGCCCCATGCAGAGCCTCCCACCAGTGTTCTCCTCTTCTTCTCTGGAAAAATATTTTTCCAGCTGCCCCAGGCAGTGCAAAGGGGAAATACTCTGATAAACATGGAATCTCAGCACTCCCATCTCTGTTTTTATTTCTTATTTGATTTACCTTTTTTTTTAGCCTTGCAGTGACATTTTGCTCAATAAGTACATTGTAAATGTGCAGTTGAATGACAACAAAGTCCCATGTTGTACACATCCCACTGCATAGGCTGTTAGACCGCTGGCAGTGTTAAATAAGCTCTGCACTGGTGGCAGCACGATTCCGTTAAAGTTCTTGATGGTCCAGGAAACACACACAGAATCACATCTACTGAAACACACTCTGATTCCTCTCCGGCTGCTGCATCCTGATCTTAACAGCAGTGTGTGTTTGTTTGTGTGTTTGTTGACAGGGGGTGGAGGGAGCCTCGGCAGCTGCAAACGCTCTATCTCTGCCGGCGGAAGCTTACGGAAATGACGTGAGTGTCTTCCGCCATATCCAGACTGGATGTGTGTGTGAAACACTGATCCACCTTTCTGCTCTTTCAGCCCCGACTTGAAGTCATGTGGGCGATGAAGGCCTACAACCACGCAGAGGTCTACTTCAACGTAACGATCCGACTGCCCCGCTAAGAACCGATCACACCGTGGCCTTCCTTCCAGATTCCGACATTTTCTCCTTCTCTTTCAGCTCATCTCATCCGTCGATCCCAAGTTCCTGAAGCTGACGAAGGTGGACGACCAGATCTACTCGAGTTTCAGAGAGACCTTCAAAGACCTGGATGTGAAGCGGCTGAAAGAGGAGGACCTGAAGTCAGACGAGGCCAAGCAGGTCAGTTTGGTTCTGCTACAGCGAGATGTACCAGCAGATTCCAGGATTTTCAGTCTGTTTCCTCAGTCATATCAACATATAGATATATATATAAATAAACAAGAAATATTAATCTAAAATGAATAATAACTGTTGATGTATTTTTCTTGTTTATCCAATCGGTGAATATGAACGTTGTCCCACTGCTGCGCCCCCAGACCTGGCGCCCCTTCTGCAACCAGTTTGAGGGAATCGTAGAGGACTTCAACTACGGCACCCTGCTGCGCCTGAACTGTGAGAAGGACTACAGCGAGGACAACACTATATTTGGTGAGTTGGGAGTGTCTCAGTGGACCAAATGGCGTCACTCAGGGCAGAAAGTGAATATTGTGTTTTTTGTGATTTCAGCCACCAGAGTCCAGTTCTTTGCTGTGGAGATCGCCCGAAACAGAGAAGGCCACAACGACACAGTGTTCACATCCAAACGGGCAAAGAGCTAGCCTCCAGTTCAACTAGCAAACACCAATATGGACCTGTCTCACCCCGCTCGCCCTCATCAGATGAACTGCAGGCGCTGAGCAGACATCGCATGTTGTCAGTCGGCTCAGCGCTGTTTACCATCCAGCTTTTTTATATTCCCTCTTAAGATTTATCCAGCGCTCGCTTCAGATGGAACTGTGCAAAAATAAAACGTTGGTGGTAATTGGAATAAATAAGAAACAGTTTACCACAGTGTCCAGTCTGATGTTTGTAGTTCCAGAAGGGAAGATGGAAGAAATCAGCAGAATGAACCGACTAAGCTGCTGAGGAAAAGATTTCAGTTAGCTGATGTTGCTAATGGTTAGCGTCTGGCAGGAGATTCTCCAGGATCTGCTGTACAACAACCAAATAGTGACCTCCCATTGGCCATCAGATATCTCAGCCCAAATAACCCCCCACCCCACACTTAATCAAATGCTAGGTTTTATATATAAGCATGTTTATTTTATTGATTTTTTTTCTTATCTGGACCAGTTTTGTATATCTGTAGGCCCACTTATATATTTTCAGTATTTTTTTTCTGGTATGCAAGCATTTTGTTGCCAAATTCACTGTTGTGTCTTTGTGCAATGATAAATAATTAAACTAAGTAACTAAAAACACAATCTTACCAAGTATTTTTGTATAGTTTCTACTGCTCTTAGTTCACTTGAAATAAGTTGAAACATATAGATTGTTTTAAGTATATTTCTTAACACTGATGAAAATGTGGAGATTTTGCTGAAAAATTTCACTTATGACAAGCTATATTGTCATAACTTTTTAAACTTTAAAAATAACTAGTGCTTTTTAAAAGAACAAACTGCAACTCAGAAAGTGGCAAAATTACTTTATCTCCAAACTAATTACCACGTAATCATTTTTACATTTGTTTCAACATAATTTAATTGGGGGATTGGCCCGGTTGAAATCGAGCTCAATGGGAGAATTCGTAGACAGAGCCCTGATGAGAATCAGATTGAATTGTTGGAAGGCCCTTGCTGATTAGACAGACTTCGTTTGTCATTTCACATTGAATACGATCAGGTAACTAAATTTGATCAGTTGCTCCAGCTGTGATTTAGCTAGCTACAGATTTATTTATTTTTGTTAAACAACCAAAGTGTTTCCAACTTGGTGCTGCACTTTAGAAGTGTTTTTCAAAGCGGGGGCCATGGTCCCCTGAGGGTCCTCAGAAAGTTGGGAGAGAAGAAGAAAAAAATTCAAGGATAAAAATGTACTCCTTTTTTGTCTAATAAAGTTTTAATTCTTTTAATCATAAGATGAATTCTGTTTTTCAATCATAATTAGCTGCCAGCCAAGTAGCATAGTTTGCACATTTCTGACAAGAAAAAGATGGAAGGAATCAACAGCTGAAAAAAAAAAAAAACATCTGAAAGTTGATGTTTCAAATTTAGTATGAACTATACAGCATTGTGGGTTCTGGCAGACCCAGACTGCCAGAACCCAGTGTATCCCAGACCTGGACCTAATGGTGTTGCAGGGTTTCCCTCATTGTATTATAAGCCAGGTTTTACTTGTACCTCCACCAGGCTAAGCATTGCTTATTTAAAAAAAATATAAAATGTTTGCATTTCTAAGACTTCATAGTTAGTGTTCAGGTGTTAATCTTTCAATAACACATGATTATCAAGTGATATTTTCTAATTTTTCTGTCAGATTGAAAATTTTATACTCAGAAACCCGACGGGCCCCTGGAGGAATGACTGCCCTTCCAACCAGCCGCAGGGCGCAGCAAGTTTCTGGGGGAAAACTTTGGTTTTGAGGAAAGAAAAATGTCCCACTTCTGAAGTGGCTGCGGATCAGAGTGAAGATCCAGAGGAACAAACCCACAGTCAGCAGTGTTGTAAAAATCAATGAGGTTTATTTGCAGTCACAATGCTTACACTATATGTAGCAGACATCCAAACAACTCAAACAGCTATTCACTCTATGGACCCAACACATTCAAATCAGGGACACAAACCAAACTTAGGAACATCCGTGAGTGCTGACATGGTTAGAGATGAGCTAGTTGTCACAAACAGTTAGCAGCAACATCGTACAGAGTAACACACGTTGCTAAGAGACGCCTTTACACTGTCCCGACTTCTACTGAGGTTGTTCAGGCTGAGCTGGTCTCCATGTCTCCACGCTGGCTTCCCCTTCTGATTATTCAGAGTCTGTCTTCACGCACGCACGCACACACACCCACACACACACACACACACACACATACACACCTTGGCCATTTGAGCTCTACCGCAAGTTCACCAAGTAACAACACACACACCAGGCAACAGAGAGCCACACCACTCCACACACACTCACGCACAAACACACACACACCAAAAGGACTTCACTGCAGGACCCAAACGGGGGTCCGAGGAATCCAGAGTGTAAACAAAATGGTGGATACTGCACCGAGCCTGCCAGAGGGGGAAACGGAGCTGCAATCATGTTGCTTACACATCGTCAAGCAGCAGGCGTGTGTGTGACGCCTGCTGGACCGTCAGGCTTTAAAGGAAAAATCTGCTGGGGAGAGGTTGTTGTTTTCTGTTTGGGTTTTCTTTCTGATCAGCTGCGACACTCAAGACTCCCGACTCTACGGCGTTCAGGCAGGACAGCAGAAACACTGCAGAGCAATTTAGTGCTGATTGGTGGTAGAAGACTGAGGGAAGAAAGAAACACTGAGCAGATGTTTCACTGCAGCTGGAAAGCAAAGCAGCAGTGAGGAATGATGCTCAAATGCTTCTTTAACTCCTCCAGAAAAGTCCATAATGTTTAAAACTACAGCAGAGGAATGGTCAGCCTCTGATCTTATGAGAGGCGGAGTGAGGTGAATGCTCACTCAGAATTCTTTAGGTTTTATTGATTGTTTTGTTTTAGATTACAGATAACTTCCGTGTTTGGTCTCTGTTAAATGAATAACTCTTAGACTGTTTTAATTCTTATTATCAAAACGAATGAAAAGCTAGCATGACTGAAACCCTTGGAGCAAACAGAGAAGTGTCAGAGTGGGATCACATCAGAACCACTTGACATTTGATTACCTCTCACTGATGGAAGAGATTTGGTGAAACCCAGCCAGAACATTGGCTGCGTATTAATATTTGTGTGTGGGGAAAGCCAGAAGTCAGTTAGTGTCACGTTCCAAAACTAAGAAGAACCGAGGAGCAGCAAACCCACGCAGGAGATTTCTCTGCTTCCTCCTGCTGGCGAATGTTTGGGAGCCATGTTGAAAGATTGGACTGAATAAAAACAGCAGAATGTTCCTTTAAGAGCTGCCTCCCTGCTGCTGCACAACTATTTACATCACTTCAAGCAGAGACTGAGAAAAATGTACAGCATGGTGCTCTGACTCCCTTTCTGTTAGTGTGTGTACCTCTGCCCTCCCATGCCCCCCCCATTCCTCCCCCCCCTCGCCCCCCACGCAGACGGACAGTTTGCACTAACTCACTGCACTGTAAAAAGCTCAATCACACGTGGGTTCAATCCTCAACTCATCATCTGGTTTAAATTCGATCATTATAAACATTGTTCAAAATGTTACCAAAAAAAAATTTACACTTGGTTTGTTTTGTGTGTTTTCTATACAAGGCAGGCAGAAGCAGGTTACTACGGTTACCGGTGTTCGTCCTCTGCGGTCCCGTTTCCTCCGTTTCTCAGCCGCAGCACTCTCGCCTTCCTCTGTCAGTGATTTAGAGTGCCAAGACGTGCCAAGACATGCAACCCCCCCTCCCCACCCCTCCACCAGGTGAGTCAGACCAACACGGACTGGCTTTAAAATAGATCTGTATATATTTATATATGCTTATATCAAAAAGAAGGCGGGAAAGTTTAGCCAATGTGGTGTCGGGGTGCGCAGATGTTCCCTTAGGCATCCCGGCCCAGGGAGGAGGCTGGGGGAGGCGGGGGGAGGAGGATGCAGGGTGGGGGTCAGGGGGGGGCGCCCGCTCTGCGGCTGGGTGAGGCTCTGCCGTGTGGAATGTCAGCTCATCATGTCGTTGCTGTTGACGCCGTACGTCGAGTTCTTCATGCTGTCATTGACTTCCCTCCTGAACACGGACAGGTTCTGTGTGAACCTGCACACACACACACGCGCACACACACACAGTTTTAATCTTCAACCATCACAGATCAAAGATTCAGACGGTTTTACAAGAGTACGACTGTAAAAACACATTCTGCAAAAGGACAACAGAGGGACATGTGGACTATGCTGAGAGGTTCTATCAGTACCAGAATATACTGGGCCCACTTAAAGGGGCGGTGCTATGTGTTTTTCCAGTCACGTGCTGCCATGTTATAGCAGTCAAGTAACTACATTAACTTCAGTCAGTTGTTATGAAAATACTTTATACATCAAAGATGACTAAAATGAAATTTTATTTTGATATGTACAGACTTGAATTCTCTGTAAAAAAGGCCTTTGTCTGTTTAAAAACTCCTGCTCTTTCTGAGACTCCACCCTCAGCAACTCATCACAACATGGCTCCTTTATTAACCCTTTCACAACGTTTTTACCAGCATTGCTGTGAGAAGGAGCTGAGCTCAGCAGATGTGTAGTTCCAACAGGTGTTTGCTAATTGCTGCTGGCTAGTCTGAAGGAACTGAATAGGGAAAGCTTGGAGGAGCTACATCTCGAAGGCGGCACTAGGTCCACCCAGGAGTGTTGCTCATTTGAATGGTTGCTATGGAGATTAAAGGTTCTCTCAAACATGCATGGAATAATTAAGACAACATTTCAGGTAGTGTTTGATGAGCGAATAACATCATGAAATGATGGAAAGTGAAGAAAAGTTCATTTCAAGCAGTACTGCCCTTTAAAGCATTTAAACTTCAACGTGACTGACTACTCTGCTGTAGTCAGGCAATATGGCCGTAAACAGGGTCACATCTCACCTGCAGTTATTGTGGGATTTGTAGTTTAACCAACACATACCACTATAAGGGACCCGGCCCTCAGGAAGACAGACAGACAGACAACCTGAAACCCGACCCACCTGTCTCGATTCTTTGTTAGGAGGTTTCGCTCTATTCCCTCCATCAAGTTCTCAAAGCATAAGTGCATGGCCTGCTGCTTCTCAGGAGGTTGGCTGCTGACGATGCTGTTCCTCAGGTCAGCGAAATACTGCAGGACATACAAACACACACACCCGTTGAAACAGTCTTCCTAAAGACAGGAGCATGTGAGAGTAGAGAGAGGAGCTCACCTTCTCATTGAGCAGGATAAGGCCCAGCAGTGGCCTGGACATGGACCACTGATTCCTGCAGTCCTCGAAGATGATGATGTTCAACACGGTGGACAGCATCTGCAGGACGACACAGAGACGGTCGGTCTGAGCGGACGCAGCGCGCCACCACGGGAAGCTGCAAGCTGGTTGGTCTGACCTGCTGGATCATCTCCGGGTGCTGCTGCATGATATGCAGGAAGCGGTCATCTGTCGCCATGGGAGCAGGCCTCTTCTTGGTGGAGCGTGACAGCTGCTTGAACAGGTAGGTGACTATGTGGTCCAAACTGGAGCAGCAGCCGGTGCACACCATCGTATCTGAGAACACAGAGAGAGAGAGACAGAGATGGGTGAAAACCCAGATCGGACCATCGTCCCGGTCAGACCGGACCGCCGCCGGGCCTCACCCAGTGCCGTGAGGCCTTCTGATATCGACGACAGGATGTACATGACGACGTGCGGTTCTAAACTGGCGATGAAGTTCATGTGGTCCTGAGTCAGAACCTCCAGCAGGGAGTAGAAGGACTGACTGAGCTTCGGGTAATCCTGCAGAGACAGACAACACACACACACACACACACACACTTCCTGCTTTCACTGCTGGACACTGATCAGGTTATCTACATCCACCTGCTGGTTTCCTCCACAAGTCTCAGTCCTTCTGAACTACAAATATTAACATGCAATAACTTTCATCAGAGCATCTGCAGGTAAACCTAGGACTTTTAAAACCTTTTTAACTGACACCTTGAATAAAACTTGACTCAAAAAATCCTATAAATATTGTTTTTTGGCTATGGATGGCTCCCAGCTTAGCTTAACACTGTTATGCCATTGAAAGCACCTAGTATCTTATGGGTTAGCAACAGAAGTGGGCCAGTGGCAAAAATAAATGTCGTCCATCCAACTGGACCCAAGACAGACACAGAAATGTTAGCTAGCAAGGGTCTGTTAGCAGGTAGTTAGCGGTAGCCTTAGCTGCCTGGAGTCAGAGAACAAAGGCGACAAAAACTTTGACCAAAAATCCCACCAGGAAAATGATGACGTGTGAGATGCAAGAGTCCTGCCACCACAAAGTTTCAGAGCTGTCATTAATCTGTTTAAGCTCAACTCAGAAAAAAAACAAGAACATAATTTAAGACTTTTTAAGGCCCTGTAGACACACCGGTCCCAATAATACATTTTACTGGACAATAAAATGTCCTACTAATTACTGTGCTAAACGATAATATTGTTGTTTTGAGACCATTTTTAAGTAATTTATTGAAAATGGTGTGATAATTCAAGTTCGTCCTATCAAACACCAATAAACTGTAATTTTGTAAAGAACATATAACACTAGAACTGGAAGATATTTTAAATATCCAAAAAAGCCATAAATAAAATGACCCTTCAAAAAATATGAATCATCAGAAAAGAAATGATCAAACTAATTCAGACTGTTTAGGAAGCGAGCATCAACTGAGAGCATCCCATAGAAACAAAGCAGTGGCTTCACGTTGAGGCCCTTAGAGGCATCCTGTCTGACCACAGGAAAAAAACAACATACTAGTAAGTCACTGTGAGGGATGGAGAGCAGTAGTTTGATGAAGGTTTGCAAGGCGTTGTCCAGAGCATCGTCGCCATAGAGACGGAAGACCCCGAAGTTGACGTAGTTTCCGCTGAGCACGGCCTTGAGCATGGCGAAGCACACGCTGACACCCTTCAGCTTGACGCCGTACACCTGGTCCTTAGGAACCTCGCCCAGCGTCAGGATCCGGTTCCCTGGGGGACAAACCGGCTGCTGTTAGCTACCATTAGCTACTGTTAGCTTCAATCACACTTCAGGCTGCATTCCAGTCCAAATACCGTATGTGGTGATCATCTTGCTGGTTTCCCTGAACAGCAGGATCCCATTTGGTGACGATACGTCAAACTGAAGCCGCTGCGATCTGCAGAGAAAACAAAATGACTGATTGTCTGGCGTCACACGCAGCAGGAAGTAGAAACTATTGCTGCGACCCTCACAGATCAATTCAATTTAGATTCTTTGGGTCACCATTATTAGATTCCTTATTGACTTAAATATGTCAGTATTTAAATCACGTATTACTAAATATTTAATTTAGTAATAAGTAGCATAATTAAATAATTAAGGAGCCCAATAATATTTATAAATGTAACTTATTTCTAATTGTTTCCTGCCGATATGAACAGCCATGGTGGCATATATCACTTTTAACAGTGTAAAGATGATCAATTTTGAACCTGTAACATTTCTAAAAATAAAACTAGCACAATACTTGTGCTCAGTATGGACTTTAAAAGGTTAAACATCACAGTGGTGTGTTAAAAGTGAATAAAATGGAATAAAGTAAATTCAGGACATTTAGAATTGTTTATGTTTCATGGAGACATTGTCAGGATGGCTGTTTATGTGTTCATTCGTCCAGGAGATGACATCATTCTTTGCTTTCCTCATTATTAATCAGCCGATATTGCAGCTCCATCTGCTGGATGGCAATAGAAACTACATTTTCCACTTGTTTCAGCAACATGTGACTTCTATCCACTTCAATGTGAAGATTGGAACCGGCTGAGTTCTGGACCGGAGAGTCTGACCCGACTCTAGAGTCGTTTCAATAATAAGTCAAGGTCAACACTGAGGTCCAACAGAAACAGCAGTCTGTATTTATATGGATGTTATGGATCACTATGACAAGGGCAATCCCAGTACTGTGTGAGTGAGCCTGGAAACCAGACTGAAACATATCAAAGCGGTTGGTTATCGCTAAGAAACAATTTAACTGTTGAAACTGCATTTCCAATCATTTTACTGATGAATGGACGGTTGGAGATCGGCCTGTAGTTCTGCTGTAGTGATTTGTCCAGGTTGTTGGGGGTTTTTTCAGTGGTTTGATGACTTGTTTTTAAAGCCTGGGGGAAAACCCCTGATGAGAGTGATGAGGTTTCTGTTCAGATCAGATCCAGTGTGATGACAGGCAGAACTTTCTTCAGGAAAGTTATTGGTATGACATGAAGACAGCATGAAGAGGAGCTTAACTGATTTATAATTTCTGCTAAGGTTTTATAGTTGAATAGTTGAGATTGAATATATTTTTTTGTATTTTTTATGTTTGGGCATATCATTGATATTGGATTAGGTATTGATCTGCAGATTATTCCTCTAATTTTTTAAAATTTATTGCAGGCCTGTTAGAGTGGAGTTCAGGTGGTTCAGTCACAGGACGGCTTGTGAGCCTCTCAACTTTGGCAAATAAAATTCATGGTTAATCTTTGATTTCTGCAGAGCATTTGCTTAGTGTGGAGCGACAGCTTCAGTCTCTCTGTATATTTCATAATAAATGTGAAGTTGGTCTATTTAAAAAACTGCAACATAAACACTTTTTTCACATCATAAGTCACATAATCATCAGTCTGATGTCACAACAGGTGGAAACCACAACAGGAAGTGGTAGTAGAATAACTTAATGACTTACCACATGAACAAATTTATTCACCTGTGATTTGAGTCCCATTTCTTATTTAATGGAAACTGTTATTTTTTACATTAGCAGAATACTGATTAAGTCTTGCACACATTTGTAATGGAAATGGAGCTACTGATACCAGTTTAGAACTGGAATCAGTGTGGTGGAACCAATGGGTTCATGATAGCAACTCCAGAGTCCTAGTCCACTCAGCATGACAGGAAGTGTGTACCTGTTGTGAACGAGCTCCGCCATTAGCTTGAGGACAGGAGTGGTGCAGGCCGGGTCGTGGTACCACAGCTCGATGGCCCGCTGCAGGATGGGCATGTACGTTGGGTATCTGCATAGCTGGTTAAGGACACTTCAGCTAGGTCAGTTACAGCGAGAAGAGAGACAGCAGGTGGACCACGGGACGGAGAGAGGAAGGAAGGATACATCCAGTCAAACAGCATCATAAAACTTGTCTTGGCGTTGAATGCAAACGCGATGCCTCGGAGGTCTCGCACCAAACCCACCAAAGTCCTCTAGAAGAGACGGTGAGGGAACTGTTAGGATGCTAGGGCAGAATCAGAACCAGAGGAAGTGTGTGTGTTCACCTCACCTTGGCTTCCTGCTCGTTGAATGTGTTCGTACTCAGCATCTGAGCCACAGCCTCAAACGCAGCAGTCAGAGGTAACATAAACTGTTCAAACTGGTCCTCGTCCTCACCTGCACACACAAACACCCCACCATTAAACTCCCACCAGCAGAGACAAGCTAACAAGCCAACACTTGACTGTGTATGTTTGTGTTTACCCAGATCAACCATGAGCAGGCGACCCAGCGCCGTGTAGAAGGTGGTCCGACAGCGCATGTCGCTTAGGTTGGACTGGTTGTTCACACCCAGGAAAGAGAAATGCTCACTCTGTTGCAGTACAAACACGATACACCATGTTAGTGTGTGTGCCTGTAAAGCGTGGATATATATTCTAGTCTGGAAGTGTGATCTGGACCCGGTCCAGGGAAATACTCACGGTATGGTTGTTCAGCATGAACTGGACAGCGCTGAGCTTCACCAGCTTCCTCACGCTGCTGTATGTGCACAAACAGGAAGTCAAGGAGAAATTGACTTCCAGGATCCTGATACAAACACAGCAGCTGGAAGCTCTTCTCCTTATAAACAGCACATATGAAAACCAGGATGACTAACTGAGGCTCGTTATGCTTTAATTTACATGACTGTTATAAACACGCTGATGAGGTTACACAGAAATATGGTAGATCAACCAACATTAGCAGCTCAACCAACATGAACAGATTTCTGCAGCAGCAGTGTAGCATATGAAGGCTAACTCTGAAGAGAACACCATTCAGCCTAAACTGGATCTCCTAATTCTGTCCTTCTGCCATCCTGGATGTTCAATGGTTCTGCCGGTTAATCCCAGGTCAGGATTCTCAAAGACCCGACACCCGGTCAGAACGCAGAGACACACACTTCCACACATTCTGTAAGGATATCCTAAGGAGAGGTCGTTCAGCAGCTGGAGTGTTTTGGACGTGATCGGCTCACACTGGCCCCAGTACTTCAAGTTTGTAATGCTGGAAGAAACAATCAGACAGTCAAATGAACCAGTCCAAACAGCTGGGACACAAAGTAGTGTAAAGATAAAACTCCTCAGACTGAGGCTTCTTACATTTTCCCTATAAAGACGCTGAGTACCATTGTCTCATCGTTCAGCCCCAGAACTTCTGATAATCGTCGATAAAGCTGGAAAACAAATATGTTTCAATGACATACAACTCATCGTATTTCATCCCCTACAGGTGCTGGATGTCTGATGACCACACGATTCTCTCCTGAGGCAACATACAAAGAAATCAAAGTCCTTATTTTAACACAAACTTCTTAGGAGCCGCTGTGGAAATCCAAAGAGCCACTGGTTGCACACTACTGACCCCTGACCTACAGTCGTCTTTAGTCTTTGTTCACAGCTTTATGGAATGCAATACATGGTAAATGTGGCTGAATTCTCCTAAATGTGCAATATTTTTTAGGATGAACAGTTGTCATTTAGATTGTACAAAAAAAGTTGAAAAATGAATCAAAAACTAAAACTCACAACTGAGAGCAGAAATCTGTCTATTGTTGTAAAGTCTGCATTCCCACTGAAGTTTATCTACCTAAATGCATGTTTTTATGAAATCAGAAAAACTGCAGGGACAGTATGATCTGAAGTATCAGATTAGACTTCTCTTTTCTTTTTGCAAAAAGTAATCCACACATATAAGCCCTATTGATTATTTTCTAGTTGTAAATAATAAAAGATATTTAGTCAGAGAGATCCTGTGCTGGGAATACCTGTCTATCAGTCATGTGACCTGCTTCTCCTGCAGTGTGCAGCTGAAATACTAATCATTACATTTCATGATGTTCAAAGCTGAGTTTCTGAGGCGGGACAACCTTTTCAGAAGGTTGTGTTGGATGAAGAGCCAAATTAAAGTCAAAACAAGATGTGCAGAGCTAGAGATCTCTGGCTCTGCTTTGGGATTTAAAGGGGCAGTATGATGTGTTTTCAGGCCACACAACCAAGTAACTATGCCGCCTTCAGTTGTTATAAAAATGCTTTTTCTCAAATGTGATTTAAAAGAAATTCTACTCTGTAATTTAAGACTGAAATTTGGCCTCTGTCTCTTTAAAAACTCCTGCTCATTCTGAAAGTCGTGTTGCGAAATGGAAGTCATCACAACATGGCTCTTCTATTAACCTATCAACTATTTTACCAGCATTGCTCTGAGAAGTAGCTCCTCTAATGAGCTCAGCAGATGGGGAGGTTCACCAGGTGTTTGCTAATTGCTGCTGGCTAGTCTGAAGGAGCTGAGTTGGGAAATCAAAGCACTGAAGCTTGGAAACTGCAGTTCTGAACTGGATCTCCTGAGATACAGTTCTTAGGAGAACAGGATCTAAAGAGATCCAGTTCCCCAGGGGGATTCCCTGGGGGTCTAGTGCCTGGGGGAGCTAGATCTCCCAGATGTTTTGCACAGCTTAATGGTTGCCATGGAGATTAAAGGATTTTTTTTTTCAAACATGTATGAAAGAATCAAGGCAACACTCCAGGTATGTTTTTGATAAGGGAATAACTTCAAAACATGATTTTACATAACACTACCCCTTTAAAACTTCACTTTCATTCTTCTTCTCAGAGAAAACCTCTCCTGGTTGCAGCCTAGCAGATTTCTGGCTACAGATGGACAGCTTACTGCCATGTTTTCTTTACAGACACAACTGCTACAAAGACACCATCAACACCACAGTTTCTACTTTCCACCACTTATCTGAGAAGTTCACAATTTGCAGTTTGTGCCTTAAAGAGGGAGAACAAATGTCAGTGTGCATCAGGACAGCGCAGGCTTCCTGTGATCCAGCCCACTCCACAGCCGTGTACAGCACCTCACCTTTGAGGATTTCTGCACCTGGTCACCGATGTAGATCTTCCTGAACTGTTCGAAGAAGCTGAGCATGGCCAGCTCTAGCCTCTCGTTGCCTGCCTGAGCCAGCCGGGAGTCCGTCAGGTTCATCAGCTGCAGAACCCTGACATGCAAACCAAACCTGGTCAGGAACTATAGCGTGTTAAAAGCAGAAAGACTGAGACGGAACCTCAGTCAAGTTAGGTCAGTTCCCTGTTTCAATGGTTCTTAACAATTCAACAGAGACGCTTCCTACCGGCAGACCAGCTCTCCATCCATGGCATCCTGCTCATCCGTACTGGCAAACGACACCCGTCCTCCAATCACTGCACCGATTATATAGACCAACCATGTCAACCGACCTGCAGACAGAAGACAAAAGATGAGACTAGTCGACGCATCCTGACACGGCTGGGTTTGAAAGCGTTTGGCTGGCCGTACCCTCCTGCACGGTGACGTCTGCAGCGCTGGAGTTGGTGGACTGCAGCAGCTCCTGGTAGGTCTGAGCCGCCTGGTCAAACAGCTGCACCAGCAGAGCACACGTCTTCTCGTATTCACACCGGCCGATGGTGGACAGCTGGTCCAACTGCTGCTGCACCAGCCCGGCGTCATCCAGAGGGTCCTCTAAGCCGTCTCTGTGGAGAAAACAAGAGGACCGGATGTAGAAGGGATAGAATGCATGCAGCTACAGCAGGAAGTTCATGGTAAGAAGTACAGCTCCACCATTACCATAAAGGTTGGAAGGGGAAACCCAGAAAACCAGAGTTGTCTGGGTTATGTATTATGGTGTGTGTATTTATACATACATACAGCCATACAGTAGAGGGTAAAATATCTGAGAAATGGACATTTGTCCATCGGTAAACATTGCAGGGGGATGAAACCAGAAACGTTGGGTAGACTCATGACAACCACTGGGCAGAGTGTGACCTGTGGTTCTGACAGCCTCAGCAGAACAGCAGAACCTACCTGAGGATGACGTGGACCGACTCCAGCCGTGACGTGATGTAGGCCTTTGTCACCTCTGGGGTGTAGGTCTCCAGCAGGTGGGGCTCGGTGGCTTTGACGTAGGGGACAGACGCTGCCAGGCGCTGCCACAGACTCAGCAGGTAGTGGACACTGTTGGGGGCAAACTCCCAGTGCTGCAACCCCACAGAACCCAAAGACCAGCTGTTAGAACCCACGACTTCCTGTGATTTTAAACTGCTCAGAGTGGAAGCTGACAGCCTCACCTGCAGGCTGGTTACGGTGAAGTTGGCAATGAGACGGATCACCTCCGGGTAGTTCTCCACTTTGACCAGTTCTCCCAGCTGGTAGTTACTCTTCAGTCTCGCCAGCAGGCGGCAAAACTCATGGTAGTTGTTGGGATCCGGCAGACACTGTTGCACAAAAAAACAACAACAACAACAAAAAAAATACGCATCACAAAGCAGCACCTGATTGGACAAATGTGGCAGCGATCGGGTCAGGTGACTTCTTTACCTGTGGGTTCGCTAATATCCTCTTTACGCCGTCTACCAGATGGGAAAGGAACTTTGCTCGCTCTGCATTGTTGAAGAGAGACCGCCTGACAGAGGCGATCTGAACTAAACAGGACAACACCTGGACAGGAACACAACCGGCTCAGAATCCAACAGAAACCTTATTGCTCCGCCTCCAGCTCAGCTCACACTTACCAGCGGGGAAAGGGACGGAGGGAGGGAATGATATAAATTGAAAAACAACTGCAGGGTGGAGGAATCGAGAAACGCTGCAGGAGAGATCAAACACAAAGTTAATAGAGAACATCCAGGTCTGGACACTGGTGACTATTAAATAATAATGCATCTGACTGTTTGGAAATGTTCATTTGCAATCTGAAAACTAAATATCCTTTCTTTCCTCAAGCCAATTATGTACTACTTTGAAGCTGAGTGTCAAAAAATGAAGGTTATTAGTCTTTGATTCAAAATACTGCAACGTCAACTATTTATGATCCATTTTTTTTATTAAAGCTTCAATTTATTTGAAAAGAAATGCATTGTTGGAGTTTTAACTTGAAGATGCCCCTTTTAGGGCCTTCTTCTGAACAACCCTGTGCTCAACACGAAGTTACCTGATCTCCATGATGTTGGAATTTGTACAGTGCAAAGGTCATCTGATGACTCGTCTGTGGAAGTTCCTATAAAGTCAAAGTTGAGGCAATTGTAGCTGAGCTTGAGGAGCTGCATCAGCAGGCCGTGCTGGGACTCATCATTCAGGTTCAGGTTCTTCCCTGAAGCCTGGAAACGAGACGACAGAAACGCCACCATTACTTCCTGCATGCAAGCAGCTCCACTGGTCACTTCCTGCCTGTGCTGGCTCAGATGGTTCAAAATCACAATCGACTTTATTCAACTTGTTTCTGCACACAAACAATGAATTTCACTATGGTTTTGTTTTGCTCTCAATGAAAACATTTTAAATGTAAATATCTAAGGAAGGGAAATAAAAAATGCAAATTATGTTATGTATCTTTCATTTTACAGCACAACCAAGTAACTATGTTACCTCTATAATTGTTATTATTTATATGTATATCAAACATGACTTAAAAGAACATTTACTTTGCAAATTAACACCTTGAAATTGGTCTTCTGTCTCGACTCCTGCCTTCATCATCTCAGCATTATGCCATTTACAACTATTCTTAGAGTCTGTGTGTTGAGATCAGCAGCAGAGCAGTTCCACCAGGTGTTTGCTAATTGCTGCTGGCTAGTCTGAAGGAACTAAGTGGGGGAGGTATGTGTTTCGGGACCCAGAATGGTTGCCATGGGAGATTAAAGGATTTCTCAAACACGTATAAAAGACTCAATGCCACATTTCAGGAATGCTTTTGATTAGAAAACGACATTATAACACGATGCAAGACTCACAAAGGTTGTTCCCTTTCAGTCGATTCACTCGGTACAACCATAGAGTATGGGATATCAGGCTCCCACGTGACCCAACGTGGGAGCCTGATATCCCATACTCTATGTGTTGTACCTCGTTCCTCTCCTTCAGGGAACAGTAGTTATATGCATAACATTACGATTTCACATAAAACTGCCTGTCCTTTAACTATATAGAAACTCTATCTCACATACAGTGGTTTAAGTACAAATGTTGTCTGCAGCAACAAAATGGAAGGAGGAAGGAACTACAGACGTGGCTACAGCGCAAAGATGAGGACAGGAAAAGAAGTGAAAATGGTGAAAATGCCCCTGAGCTGGAGACTAACACCAGGAGGAGGTGCCGTGGATCTGTACAGTGTAATGAAATGGGTGCAATTATTTTTGGAAGAGAAAACAGCAGACCAGCTAAATAAACTAGGGATTGTTCTGTTATTGTGGAATAGCTTTGACCTATTAAAACCTAACGACATGCAGTCTGTACAAGCTGCTTACTTAACTCTTAGATATGGTAGTTTCTGACTAGAAGATCAGATCTTGACGTTTTCCCCCAATCAACTTCCCAGTGAAACTTTGTTTAAAATAAAACAAAATTTTCCTAACTGCCCATTTGAGAGAGTTGGACTTGTTCTCTGACCCTGTGACCTTCGGGACTGACCTGTTTGAGGAGGTTGCAGGAAAGTGTGAAGATGTCAAAGAGTGAGGAGTCTCTGAACGATGACGCGATCTTCCTATGTTTGGTCAGCGGATGCGTGGTGTCGGCCTGAGGGAGACAGAAACATGAGGGGCGGTTCGGCTTCCTGATGCTGAGGAACAGCAGGGAGGTGACATCATGTTAATGCCAATGGTTTATCTGCTTTCTGTTTTTTATGACTATACTTTTGTATTTAATGATTTAAAAAACTGCCTGAAATATGCTGTGCCAATGAACTTGATTGGTTGATTGATTTAAGACTCAGTTTATACCATAATCAGAGTCCAGGCTACAGGCAAAAAAAAAACTTTTTAAAACTGGAAATTGTAAAACTGAATCATGTTGGAGAGATCTGCTGCCACTGACCAGTTTATAATCTCAACTGGCTCATCCAGTCATACCAACACACTGCTTCAATGTGAGCAGCTTGACTTTTGTTCTTAAAAATCAAAGCAAACATTTGGTTTTCTATGTCTCCACCTGGCAGCAAAAATGAAACTCTTTACATTTTCCATCTTTAACACAGCTGGGAATAGCTTAAGCACTAGAGTGAGTCACATGATGAGCCTCCAATCCAGACTGGAACGCTTTGAAACCGTAAGCAGCTCAGATTCTTGCTTCCACCATTCCAGTGACATATCTGCATCTCACACTGAAACACTCACAGGAAAACTTACCTGATTTATCTCGTTTGTCAGCTGGGACAAGATGGTGACACCTATGATGCAATGCTCCACGCTGTCCTGGAAACACACAGTTTCAAAGTTTAGGTTTGAACTGAACAGCAGGTCCAGCATCATTCTCAAGTTCACGACCATTTTCAGTTGTTCTTCAGCCTCACATTCCATCTACAGGTATGAATACAGTAGTTCATTATGAATGAACGGGCTAGATCTCTGTCAGTTCGAGCTTTAAATACATTCCCCCCTACACACACACATCAAAAACAGATAAACTGTCAGACTAATTCGAGGCTACAGGGATGGATAATAAGGAAAATAAGGAAAGAAAGAGATAGAAAATAGAGAAAGAGATCGAGTCAAATATACAGTGAGACAGAGAGTAGGGCTGTACTGACTGCAGTTTTCTGGCCACTCACTAATCTTGAAAAAGTCTGACCAATTACATTTTTGGCCGATACGTTTTTCTTTTCTTTTTTTTTTTTGTCTGAAATATATATCTAAATATGGCAAAACCGTTACCGAGTTGGCAATAGGGGAGTGACTATTGTCAACTGCAAACCTGCAGAGATAACCTGTTTCTATTAACCATAGAATCACGTAAATTAATGAAAGCACAGCAATTTAAAAAACAAAACAAACAAACAAACAACAAAAAAAAAACATTTTTGATAAGTTGTGCTGGGATGAGGTGGGTTAACCTAGATGTGTTTTGTAAAACCACAATGAAAACATCTTTTTGCACCACATGAGTGACATAATAATTACTGAATGTTATTACTGGGAAATGGTGAAGAAAACAATAAATAGTAGTTGTCTTCATGGTTTGTAGTTTGTTTTTTTCGCTGCACTGTAAAATTTTTCCAAAATGCCACATATGTAGGCCCTCCCAAGTAGGCAGGGCTTGTTGCTCCAACGCCTCAATAAGACACCAACGTCTCCTCTGATTGGCCGATAGATGATGAGCACAAGCCCCATGGCTGAATTATGAATACTGTATATCTCATAACTGTTTACATCTGTTGCTACCATGATTTTCAATGACTTGTCATGAGAACATGCTTGATTTTCATTTCATTTCTTATTTAATGGAAACACAGCAAATGCAAAATTGTGCTTTCTTGACTTAGAATATTGACAAAGATTTGCACACATTTGTAAAAGAAGACACACACACACACACAGAAAAGGAAAGAGATGTACACAGAGATTACAGAGAGTCTGAAACATAGAAACACCATAATTTCCTAGACATTTCCAGCCCACATAGGAACTCCAAGCTTCTTAATGCATCTGAAAGAAACCAGTTTCTTTGAACGCAGAACTCTGACAAGGAATCATCTCACATGACCTGAGATTCTCACCTGCAGGAATCGTGTAACATCAGCGATGACGTTTCGAAAGACATAGTCATCTTTCTGACAGTCGAACCAGCCCAGTTTGGTGATCCGGGCATACAGCTGGATCAGAGCCTGGGTCACAAATGCTGCTAACTTCGGCCGTGTTGCCAGGTAATTCAACACATAGTTCCCTGTGTGTTACATAAAACAACATCCCACTTAACAGTCATGTGAAGACTGCTTTGATTTGTCCAGAGCACAAAGGAGCTGGAAAAAAAAGATGGCTGCCAGAGGAACAAATATACTTACGGATGTCAATGCGTTGCTCAAGGGGTAGTGGGTTACTGGTCCGAGACACCAGTTTCGATAAACAAGTGGCGGCAAGTAGCTGAGAATAAGAAGACTGGGAATAGAGCAGAGATATAATGTTAGCTAGCTTGTAGCTTAAATTAAAAGTACGAAAATAAATTTTGTATTATTTTCGCTATGGATGTAATGTAAAAAAAAATATGTGGACAGAAAAGAAAGATGCATGAACTAGAACCCCATCCCTGGGCTGCCACCTTACTGTGGCAAAGGGATTTGAGTGCCGCAGGATATCTCCATGACAGGAGATATCCTGTCATGGGCTTCATGCCACCAGTAGGGTCACCCTACTGGTGGCAGACAGATCCTAGGAGAGGACATAGGGAAAGTGCTGCCCAAAGACCCCTTGTGATGAGTAAAATCAACAGAAACAATGTTTCAAGGCCTGAAGGTGGGGCATGTTGGTGAGCGAATGGGCTTCAACCCATGGAGCCTGTTCGGGCACACTCCAAAGAGACATGGGCCCCACTTCCCATGGGCTCACCACCTGTGTGAGTGTTAGAGATCTTGGGATGTGGAATATCAGATGGCTCTGGCTCTGGAACCGGTATCCTTGAGAGGGGTTGGACACTGTTTCACTTTGGAGTTCCCCTGGTGAGAGAAGTTCAGCTGGAGGGGGTCTATTCAGCGCCTCTCCGTTTTACCCCTTTCTTGAACTATCCAGTCATTCACCCCAGTGAATGACTGGATAGCCTCCCTGTGCCTATGAATGGGGAGGGGACAAGGTCTGACTGTTGTTCGTACTTAGGCGCTTAGATTACCCACCCCTGGACCTGCTGGTAGACAAAGGAGGTGAAGGGTGATGTCAAGCTGAAGGAGGACTCCTACTGGATCTCTTTGGCCTCAAAAGAAGCTGAGAGGTCCCAGCAGTCCAAGCAGCTTGGGTAACATGGAGTTATTGGCTAGAGGATGTATTAAACCTATGAATCAGTTCATACCTGCTGGTGTGCAGAACTACCTATGAATATTGTAAGTTTGCACTAGTCAATTAGTTTTTCAGGCCACCAAAACTGGCTCCAGTCCAGGAACCCAGGTCCTTGTAATTTTGGCTTTGTCATTGACAGGATCAGGGCTGTACCGCCACCTGCTGATCACACTAATTGTATCTCTATTTTTCCTCTTAAAGACATAATAAGCCTCTAGATTATTTTCTTTGAAGTCACACTGCAGCACGTTCAATCAGAGAAACGGTGATTAGTGGTGAATGAAGAGAGTCCCCTGCAGACTTACACTGCCTCTCTCCAGCAACAGCTGACATTTACTGAGACAGTCAGGGCTGTTGGTGAACTCCACCAGAGCTTTCTCTGCCTGGTGTCGCACGGCGGTGTCGGTGGTCTCATACAGCTGCTTACACAGGATCTCCAGCTGGGCAAGGCCCTGCACAAACACAACACACAGTAATCACAAACAGATCCCACTGAAAGTTAACTTTTAAGCAAGACAACATTCCCTTTTTCACTGGAAACAGCTTAAGTGTGGGACCATTGTAGCTGACAGACGAAAACATGAACGTCTGTTTTTCACCTGTTGTGAGGAAGAGACAGCCTCCTGTACATTAAGTATATCAAGTTCCTTTAAGGTGCTGAGTCATGTCTGGTGACACAGAGATGCCGGTCACTGATAAATTCAAAATGGTGGAGCAGGCAGGTTATACTGCAGCAGCAGAAGAGCTTCTGTTGGCTACAGCAGCACTGCAGTTCAGCAGGTGTATGCAGGAGTTGCATTTTGCACGCTCACTCTGTAGTCCTGAGATAAGAGCTGCACACGGAGCCCTGCCTGCACACGTGCCATCTGCTGCACGAGATGAGTACTAACAAACCTAATTACTTCCGATAAACCTCCCCATATAAATGCCTATTAAGAGAGCAGCAGCGGTTGGCTGGCAATGAGTGATGGAACAAGACGTTCAATTCAGTCTGAGTCTTTGATAAAGAAAACTTCCACCATAACCATTGTTAAAGAAACTAAAGAGTTTATCAGTGAAATAGTTTTTTAAATATATATTTAATTATTAAGGTTGAGCTCAGCTCCTCACAGGTGTGCTTGAAAAATCGAACCTCCAGCTGCAGCTGTTCCAGAACGCTGCTGCTGGAGTTCTGACTAAAACCAGGAAGACAGTTCTACAGTCCTCACACTGAGAGTAGACTCTGAGATACTGTTGTTAAACCAACATGAGAACTGCAAAGATAAATCAAGAGCCTTTTAAATCAAGACTAAAATCCATTTGTTTAGCACTCCCTGTGATGAGGCCTAAATTTATCAAGATTACAAATTTTGCTGGCCGATAATTTATCCCAGAAGTTATCACGACAAACAATCATTTTCAAGTAAGATAATAGTCATTGCATAATAACGCAAGAACACATTCTCACAGAGTTTGAGAGTGAAGTGACACTGATCCGAGCACATATATCTTTGTGAAAAAAGAATGAGTGCCATTTGCATTTATATATCACATAAGTTAGCTCAGCAGGTGATCTAACACACACCTGGCTCTTAGTTTGGGCCTGCAACTTGATAATGCTTATGTAAAGGAGTCACTTCACCAGCAAATCACTAATGGGTTTTAATTCAATCACCATATTCCTTGCAAAAAAAACCCCCAAAAAACAATGACAACCAACAAATCAAAATACGACATCAAGCTGTAGACATTACTAAAACAAAATGGTAGGATTCAGAAAAACACAAGAAAACATCATAATGAATTTGTAACCAGAAAATATTTAGTTACGTGAAGAAATTTCTTATTTCTTTTAATTTCTTCAACCTTTAAATGTAACTTACTTTATGACCCCACCGACCATTATGATCTAACTGGAGTGCAAAATTTATATATTTATTTAAATGAGACATTTCTTGTTTGCATGTTCACAGAGATGTTTAAGAATTGCCAAGAATGTCTTCCAATAACACACATTTCTATATTTTCAAATTTACTGTCAACTTTTCACATTTTTTAACACAAAAACAAGACGGACCATCTTACCAGCAGGCTCACTTAGTTTTCTGAGGGAAACCCTGTGAAATGGAGTGTTTTTATTGGTATCAACTTTGATATTTTGATATTACAGTGAACTCTTGGTATAACGCAGTTGACTTTTCACGGTCTCGCCGCTTCACGGATTTTTCATAATCATTTTTCATTTTCTCCTGTCTAACCCAATGACTCGGGTCGCGGTGGGGCGGTGCTGATCTCTGCAATTTGAAGCCTTCGGTTCGTATTGATGATTAAAATTATTATTTTACAGTACAAAAGTTATTTGTAAAAAAAAAAAAAAAAGTTTATACAGTACTTTTATTTGTTGAACTAATGCTTGGGCCTGTAAAAAGGTTTTGTTCTTTGGTTTCAATGTATTATGGAGTATTTCATTGTATAATAATTGTAAAAAAAAAATTAAATAAAGCTTACTACTTCACAGATTTCGCTGATCACGGGTTCCTTTTTGGAACGTAACCCCCGCAAAAAATGAGGGTTCACTGTATAACAACCCTAATACACATAGTTGAAAATATTTACAAAGATAAATTTTTACCCTTAGGCAAAAGAAAAACTCAGGGTTTCTCCAAGAAAACTTGACAAGTCCATTGGTTGGGGCACTCAGGCGGTCATTCATCCAGCAGTCCATCGTGTTTTTGAGCTAAAAAATGTTTAAATATCAGGAAATTTGAAAATATCACTTGATAATTACACGTTATTGGAAGATTAATACCTGAACTCCAACTATAAAGTCTTAAAAATGCAAACATTTAAAAATTAAATTCATAAATAAGCAATGCTTTGCCTGGTGGGGGGCAAGTAAAGCCTGGTGGCCCACCAGGCTTACAATATACAGGGGAAAAACAGCTTCTGGATGGGTGAAAATCAAAAATATGGTGGATATCTAAACCAAAACACAAGGTCAGAGCTGTCCTGATGAAAAATCTGTGATTGGAGGATTTTGTTCCTTCTGTTGAAACACGTCGGTATGCTCTGTAGCAGCTCTGAATGTGGAAGCAGAAGAACACTCAGTGTTAGAGCTGCGGGGCTCTAACACTGAGCCGCGCAGCTGTTGCTTCCATCCAGCTCATATTTGGACATTGTTCATGTCCTGATGTACTTCTCCTAAGTCAGCATGAGCCAGCCAACAGATGGAGCTGCCTTTCCAGATCTAAATCCAACTATTTCGGTTCTCATTTACTTGCCTCAGGCTTACCACATACATGTTTTAAACTACACATGGATTTCTCAGGCGGCGGACGAGGAACCGATTCAATGTTGTGATCAACCATTTCTCTGGGACCGATGTTTTGATGTAGCTGTGTTCAAGTGAACTAAAAGTAACAATATTTTACATGGTGCAGAGAATTATACAAATTTTACAAATCTTCAGCATACCTAGAGATGATAAAACTATTTTTTTAGAGTTTGAAAAGAGAAATCATAGAGTCATAAATTTAAACAACTTATTGAAGCTTCAACGTTTTTTAATTATCCACCAGCAAAGCCCTTAGGCATAATGAATGGAAGCAGTCACTTTTAGAGGGTGTCGAGCAGCTGAGGCTGTAATAATTCCTCGAATGAATAGTGTACCTCGATTATTAAAATTCCTTGAGGCAAATTATCTGCCTCTGAGCTTCATTAACTTATGTTCTATTATTTAGTGCACTGTATTCCAGCTGGATGACTATTTGCGCTGCACAGCGTTTTCACTTCTGCCTACAAGTTGTTCACAAATGCTACATGTAAACAGCATAACCTCCATTTTCATCGTTTTCGGGGGACCAATAAGCATCCTTAAAGAGATGCATGGAGTACAGCAGCCTCTCTCTTCCTGGAGCTGCTACCTGGTTCAGAACGAACAGTGGGCAAGAGTGCGGCAGGTGTATTTATACAAGTGAGTGGATAGACTGAACACTGCAGGCTGCTTGATGCTTAAGGTAAGTGTAGCTTTACGAACAAACTGAAAAATAAATCTAACACTATCCTGGTTGCAACAAATGGTTGGAGGAGTGCACAGTGGCGGTACATAGCTGGTAGATATGTTTCTGTGAATGAAGGAGCCAAATCCAGTCGTTCATATGAGCACAAAAGCTAGAGCTATATAAACTGAAAACTGGAGTATAATTTTTTTTTTTTATAAATGTCTTTGTGAGTCTGGCTCTTTATTATTAAGTTGAATATAAGTTCAGATTTTTCTATAATTTTTGTCCAGTTAACTTGAAAAGTGAGCTATTGTTGTTACAGGTTAATTTTCTAAGCTACAGAAAAATAACTGTAGGGATGTACAAACACAAAAAATTGAGCTGATGTTGATGTCACATTTTTATGCCATTATCAATGTATTACTTACAATAGACTCACAACAGTATCACTGTTGACCACAATAATTACTTGGACAGTTTATCTTCAAGGAGAATTTGTTTTGACAGGCCAACTTGAAATACATAATTTCTTAATAACATATTATTCCTGTCTCATGGCTAAGCAGTAGACTCTTGATTAGTCCCAATATAAACAGACCACAACTTTACGAGAGACCTAAATGATACTTAACTCAAGCTTCAGTCCTGCTTGTTGGGGGGAAAAGAATATTAGAAAATATTCTTTTCCTAATATTCAATTAGACAATTGGGTTTACCAACCAGGAAGAAAGCTTTGATGGATTTATCCATGGAAAGCAGACGAAGTGGAGCTGGACTGGATGGAAATTATACTTTTCAGAAGCCTTACATATCTGTTTTTTTTAAATCATTTTTTAAAGTTATACTCTTATCAAATATTCAAATTTTCTGAGACCCTGAATCTTGGACTTAAAAAGTCTATAAGCTATAATGAGCAAAACAAGCATGGTTTCTTTTAGAGTATACTAAGCTTGGTGGGCTGCCAGGCTTTACTTGTTTCCCCCTGCCAGGCTAAGAATGACCAGTTAATTTATTTTAGATAGTTTTTTATATTATTATTATTCACCAGTAACAGTGGCAGCAAAGATGAGTTTAGAGTTGATGCATTGGTTGTAAGGAGCTGTCTCAGAGTCTGGTCTTGCTGTGTTTCATCCTCACTACATGCAGGAAACAACCAGAGCAACACTCTCCTCTGTCTGCTATTAGATGACCAGTGAAGAAACATTTAGCAGGATGCTTCAGAAAGGTCAGATTTGTTTGATTAACTGGTTACCAACCTGTCTGATTTAGTGGACTTCCAACTTTGTATTCAGGGTCTAAAACAGTAAGAAGCAGGTTTATCACTCTGTCAATAATAAAGCATGTTTCATATGTTTTAGATAAAAATAGTGAAGTTAAATTGAGCGTTTTTTACTTCAAATGAACATTTTTTCAACTGAACAAGAGCTTTAGATCAGTGGATCTCATTTTAAATAGCATTTTTCAATGTCCATCCTGCTTGGAAAAATTATCCAAACCAATTAGAATATGGTTAGAATTACAATCAGGTTTTTTCCTTTAACAGCTAAATTCTACTCTAGCCTAACTGTGCTTACTGTGATTTCACAGCATAAGCATCTGCAGTCCAAGGCTGGACCATTGGCTGAAAACAATTTTTGAACGTTTCATATTTCAGTTGAAATAGAACTACCACTTCAACTGGAGCAGTAGTTCCTGAGACAAGCCTGTCTCCATTTCCCACCAGCTGAGAACATCCCATCATTTTCATTATGAGCTGATATTTTATGGTAGTACCAGCTGGTTAGATCTGTTGATGAGATTTCTTAGAAAGGAATGTACATGATAAAACAAACTAACTTAAATGTGTATACAAACCGAAAAGAAAAACGCATCATAATCATAACTTTGTGTTTCTACACAAAAGTACGATCATGTAGAAACACAGCATTAAACAATTTAATCAAACACTGACCAGTAGAAATATTTCAGATTTTCAACTGAATGTCAAAGTTCAGGATGTCTTCACTTCTGCTTCTAGTGCTGCTTCTTTCTAGTGTGTCAATAACATTTTTAACCGTTTATTTTTCTGACCTGGGTTTAAAGTGCTGCCACATCAACAACTGGTGGAAGTCCTTCAATGCTAATTTAGCATGACAATAATCTGACCGCAGCTGACCATCACTAAGCAAAACTGACTGAGCAAGATAGACATCTGTCTATATATGACAGATGTCAAATTTACTGTTTCACCCTTCACTGCCCCCATGACCAACTATTAGATCAGTTAGTTTTGGAGAATGTCAGGATAACCATTATTACACTAATAATAATAATAGATATCCTAGATAACAATCAGAGCAACAGGGTTTTCACTTAATGAACATGACAAAAAATAAACAACCCAGCTTTCACATGCATTACATGTGACCTGAGCTGATGACGTTTCAAATTACAGCAAGCTGCCTGATTTGTATATTTCAGCGGTAAATCATAAAACTTCAATTTAGGCCTGAAACAACTAATTAATAAGATTCATTGTGATGAACTGGTTTTTGAAATAATGGTCACCTAGTTTAGTAATCGATTAATCGTTAACAAGAGTAGGAACCGTTTTTTGTTTTAATTCTTTTAAGCACCTTTTGCTATCCAGATTAATATCTGGATAAGAAGTAACCAGCTGTGCACTGTATTGACATTCAGTCTTTTTTTTAGCTGCAAATCATGAAGTGTAGACTAAAGGAATGTTGTTGTTGCATTTTAGCCAATAACAATTATTTGAAAGTTGGATCTTCGTTCTAATGAAATTTTGTCTTTTGATTCCTCACCCATTATTAAAGTCATTTCTGCTTGGCAACAAGAATTGGGTCTAAACCAGGTTTAATCAAAAGCTGAAGATCATCATATTTTTCAGATAAATTATTAATTTCATAACAACCCTTCATAACATTCTCTCACTTTTTTGCCCTACTTTAGAGCCAAAAGTTTTCTATCGAGGCTCAAACTCCACTGAATGTAAAAGAAGTGCAACACAGAGCTCAGTCCAGGGTTGGTCAGTGTGGTGATGTTAAGGTGTGTAGATTCAGACAAACTACTGATGCACCTACACATGAGGTAATGCGGCAGAGCACAGCAGGGCAGGTAGGCGCTACTCCATGGAGGGACCCTCAGCATTCCGTGATTTCACACCATTATTACTGCTCGTATTGCTCACTCACTGTGTGCATATGGGGGGTAAACCTTATTAAACTCTTTAAAAATTAATAGAGGAAATATTTGCTGTGCCTACTCCTGCAAATATATTTATTACAGAAGTTATAATGCAATTTATGTTTCACAAATTTTCTTAAATAACTTTTTAATTATTCTGAAATTTATATAATAAGTACAACGGGCTTGTTAATTGGGCTCCTGTCTGGTTTTTGCAACTGCAATTTCCAAACAGGCAAATTTGTAATCATATATAAACAGTAGTAGCTTTGTTTTTGCTGGTTCGAGGGGAGTGCACAGCAACAAGTGGGGGTGGGTATGTACAGGTCTGATGCTAAAAAAAAATCTCACAAACTGTAGGAAAATTAGTCAGTTTGAGACTGGCACGTTTTAAAACTACATAAAAGCTCGTAATCTGTCCACTGTTCATTGATAAATTCAATATTATGTTTTTCATTTTAGTTGTAAAGTACACTATTTTACATGCCACATCCAACATCAAATGACCAAAAATCATAAATAGTCATAAAATCAAACATTAATTGTCTGCGTGGTGTTTGAAGCCACTTTTGAGCAAAATGTAGTTTTTATATGCAGAATTCCTGCTTCGTCATTGATGTCCGTTTATATCAAAGTTCATATTCCTGCCCAGGTCCCTCTTTGGCAGGACAGCATCCCATAAACTTCCAGAGTGAAGCTTGCTGGGATGCAGTGACACTCAGTATCCACGATGCAGCTCGCCTCACTCACACGTTCAAATAAAACGCAAAACATTGCTGTGTGTATTTCTTCGGATTTAAGGTCCGGTAGGTTATCCACAACACTCTCACACTAAGCGGAAACATCACGCTGCTCTGAAAATCCCACTCACAATATGAAATCTTTCTCACGACAATCAGTCGGGGAATGGGAAAGTTGAGCGCTGTCCCGCCTGAGATTCCCTACACATGTGTCCGGACCTGAACCCGAAGCAACAGAGCGGGCTACACAACACAACACCGCACCGCTGAGCTCCCTCCGGCAACAGCACACAGGGGAAAACCTCCCCGGTGCCTTGACAACAACTTCCCTTTCCCCTCATCCCGTGAATATAAAGTCATTTTCACTGACAAATATTTCAACACACTCGGTTATGTTTTCAAAGAGCTCGGGCGGGAGAAGTTGACGTCTGGCTGCAGCTAGTGTTAGCTTAGCATGCATCAGTGTCCGGACAGCTAACAACAGAAACTAAAATAACGCTTTATTCCAACGGCAAAGTGTCCGGCGTCTCACCGGTCCGCTGCTCCTGACAGGAAAAATGCCTCTAATGTGGATCATATTGGCGCCAACTCACACTTAACCCCTGCATGTTAGCCTGAAAGCTAGTGGTACACAGTCAGCCATTTGTGTTTTACTGTTTATTTCCCCAAAACACGCAAGTAATGCACGCTATCATGCCGGTTGTGGTAAACTACCAGCTCAAACAGACACTGGGAACCCCACAGACTGGAACTGCACGCCACCACAGTGTCTGTTTTCGTTCCGTCCAGCAGCTAACACAAGCTAACGCAATGACAGCAGGCCACGAGTCAACACAGGCTGCCTCATCCTTTCTTTTACTGCCCACAGTCTCGCGTTCCGTCGCCCACTGCATTCCCTGGCGCTGCACACCGGTTCCGTACCTGCACCACCGCATCTGGATCAAGGTTCAACCTCATCTTCCCGCTCTAGAACAAACTGTCGGTAACAAAAACATGAAACCTCTACTTACCTGCACATGATCCGCCATTTTTCTCCATTTCATGCACCTCTCACTCCTCCGCTTATGGGTATGTAAGGAGACAACAGCGCCCCTGCTGGTGGCGGCTCGAAATCCAGTTGTTCGCATCACAAAGTAGGCTCAATGAAATGTCAGTGACAAGAAAACCCACCAATATGTTACGAAACCACCACAACATATCAATAAAGCAGTACATTTTGTCAAAATATGGTCAATACAAGACTAATACATCTACATCAAAGACTACAACACAACAATACCAACAAATGAAACATTAACAATGAAATCGACAGAGCTTTAAATTTAAAATGAATCTTTCTCCATCTCATCCTGTCCATAACAGTTTCCTTTGTCACACCATCATTCTGCATATTCTCCTTTACATTAATAAACCTTATCTGTAGACTCCATTCTTTACTCTTCTCCGTAGCTCCGTAATGTAACATTATATGTTATTCTGTTCTTTCCCCACATCAAAATCTCTGGAAATGTTCAAACTGTTTACCAACTGCTCAACATGAGTTGTACCTCTGATAAACTTATTTCTTTTTGTCTTTTGCGATGCATAGTAGACCACGGGTTCCTGTTTCCTTGTCATTTACACACATCATTGGTCTTGTTTCCTCAGACTTTCATTCCTTTTCTCTCCAGAGCATCCAGTGCCTCTTAAATGTACTCACTCCTTTGGTTGTTTCATCCTTTTTATGGCTCTTATAAATCAGTCATGATTAACATTTTTCTTTTTTTACAAAAAAATCAATTTAACGTCAAAGTAAAATCAGATTTCTACCAAATAATGGCAAATAAAAATATGTAACATAGAATAAGTAACTGCATAAATGCTCATCTCTGTCCAGGCAGTACCTGCCAGTCCAGGACAGAATCAGTGTGGATCAGTTATTATTAGGCCAGATGAGCAGAAAAACTCCTCCTCTGGATGGTGCAGTTTTCCTCTAGTCTTAAATTGTTCCAACTCTGTCAGGTTGGTGGGGATCAGCAATGAGCAGCGTTTTTCAGGTCCTGCCACAAATTCTATTTTGGGTTGAGGTCTGGGCTTTGACTGGGCCACTCCTGTCAAAGCTCAGTGGAATATACACTATCTGTCTCTGTGTAGCTTCAACTGGATGCTTCAAGTCATTGATTTGCTGGAAACAAAATCATTCTCTGAAGTTCTTGTTCTCCTGCAGATCAATTCTCCTGAGGTTTGTTCCAGATTTGTGGTGCATAGAAGCGGAATGCTGCTTCTGCACGTTTGGTTCTGATTCTAGACCAGAATCACTTCTGTTTTCTTTCTTTACAGATTATGTGTCTCATATCATATACTGTAAGAACCTGGTGACAGTTTTAACAAATATGCAAAAGAAAGAGAAAACATTTTAAAAAAAGATAAAAGTTACATACTTGGTTTTGATCTATTGTTACCATCTTATTTTTTTCTTGGTCTGTGTTGCCGTGATACAGTAAGTTTGTACCTTTTCTCGTACAGCAAAACTGTTTTGTCAAAGTTTAGGTTTCTTCCATCCTGTTAAATGTCTCAACAGATCTAAAGAATGTGATTTACTTTTCAGCCTTGCCCCAAGACAATTGCACGGGGTTTACCTTTTGTCATGGTGCCAGGCTGTCTGTCAGTCCCTTGAGTCTCTTATACTTCACCCAACGATGGACAGTCCACTCGGGTTCACGTAGTTGAGTGAGATTTGTATCGACACACCATTTACATCCCACCTGGAGACACCCCTCCTGCTTCAGCATATGTCACGACATGCTCTGAGCACATAGATAAAAAGTCATGGAGTTAGCGCCGCATCTTTCTACAGACAACCTTCTCCATAGATTACAACTTTACAATTTCCTTCCAGGTCTCTAGTTAGTTTTCATCCCTCAGAGATATGGATGGACAGTAGCAGACAGCAGCAAACATGTTTCTCTCTGATGAATCCTTCCAGTTGTTTCAGGCAACAGAAAAGCAGACAAAAACTAACACTTCTCTAGCTTCTCGTAATTGTTCCCAAGAAGAAAGCGTGAGGTGGAAGCATACTCAGTAACTTCTTCTAACAGTCCAGGAACAATCTGGTTAGTATGTGGTCACGCCCCACTGTGTAAGAAGGAAAAAGTAACTCAAGAATGTTTGAAACTAAGTGAAAATAACGAGTCCTTTCATAATTCTCATATATTTGCTGATAAAGGTGTTGAAACACATGAACAAAAGAAGAAACAGTGCTGCAATTAAAACAAACAAACAAAAAAAAACACACTGTGCACACTTTTAAATATAGATCTTAAATTGTGGTTATTGAATGCTAAAATACATCTTAATTCCTGTAAACTATGAACATTGAAAAGCTTTTGTTAGTCAAAATGTCACATTTTCTTAAATGGTCTTCAAGAGGCCTCGAGCAAGATGATCTTTCTTGGATATACTGGGCAGCAGTTTAGTGTAGCTCCTGTTTTAGCCACTTGGGGGCAGCAAACAGTAATGTCTCAGAGAGGCACTGTCGACGCCTCATGTTCTTTTCCAATTATAAGAACCTGAAGAGACAAGACAAGGCCAACCTAATCAGTAAATATCAAACTGGATGAACATTACTCAGACACAAAGTGGTTTCCTGTCGTTTGTAAAGCCATCCTGTGATAGTTCTCTTTCTGTTCTGATTTAATCAGCAGAGATTAAGTCATGGGATCTTGAACTGTGGCTTCAGTTGAATGCAGGTGAGAGAATTGTTTATCAACATGTTTGAAATAAACATTTTCTTTTAGAATGAAAGAAAACGGTGGAATCAAGTTTCCTTCTGATTTATTGACTGTGAGTGATGAATGTATAATGTGTGTAACTATGGAGTTTATTACAAATGACTCATCTCATCACTATGAGTGGTGGTGAGCAGTAATTCACGTTCATGCCATCTCTGCATGTGCATGTTCTATATTGAATTCACAAGAGGTGATTTTGATGTAGAAATCAAAATCACCCATCGATTTCAATGTGCTGTGGTTCAAACTAAAAGGCTTAATGGTGTCACTTCCTGTCTGAAGACTTTTTAAATGTGAGTGCTCCTCACATTTTATATATATATATATATATATATATATATATATATATATATATATATATATATATATATATAGATAGATAGATATAGATATAGATATATATAAATATATATATAGATATATATATATATATATATATATATATATATATATATATATATATATATATATATATATATATATATATATATATATATATATATATATATATATAATATATATATATATATATATATATATATATATATATATAATGACAGTTCAATTCCATTCTTCAGGAACTAGAAAAAGAAATAAAGTACTTCTCCATGCTGTCTGTGCCTTTCCTAATGCAAGCTGCTCTGTTCTCATGGTAGAATCCTTCTAAGGTTACATCGCTCCACTTTAACAGCAGATCCCTCATGTGCAGCACTGATCCCACATCAGTCAGACCGTCTGGCTCTGCTCTTCCAGCTGACTAGCCGCCTTCCTGCTGTGTCGCGTTGCTCCAATATCTTTAACATTTCATCATCACAAAAAGGTTCTTCACTGCACTCTGTTGCTGTTTGAGGTAAAGCTGCATCTAAATCTGCTCTTTGATGTTCGTCTCTCTGTGCCTCACTCCTCTGTTTTAGCATAAAGACTCAACTCTCACAAAAACATGCATGCATGAAACTCTGGGCAAACTTTAATTAACCTGAAAATCAACCACAAGCTGAATGTATTTTATTTCTGCAGTTCAAAGCAGAGCAGGCTGCAGGGGGCATTGTTGCCTCAGACATTAGTATTTTCAACCATGCAAAGACAAACACACATACACACGCATGCACGTGCGCACACACACGCCTACATACATGGTTTCCAGCATGTGTGCACGTGTATGTTGGTGTTCACTCACCTGCTGGGTAATTCATTAAAGAACAGAGGCTCTCAGTGGGACGAAGAAGCAAAGAGCAAGATGACGTTCTAACATGACAGAAGCCTGCAGATGAAAGCCTGTGGTTTTCTTCACCAGGCTGAAAAACATGCTTGTACACCATTTCTGTTGGAATCATGGACACATGGGATCAACTTTGTTTTGCTAATATTATATTTTTTTTAGCATCAAATAAATGTAGCAAAACAATTATAGTTAATAATATAAGTTTTAAAGGATTTTAGTTATAAAGTATAACAGCTCTCCAAACCAAACTGGCCTCATATGAACAAAGTCATTACCTCCTTTCTAAATCAAATTAAACAAAGATTTTGTTTCGGCTTCAGGTTTGATTACAACAAAAGCTGTAGAGTTGTCACTTAAACTGAACCAGTCTGACAACATGAAATAGGCTGAAAGAACCTCACAAAGCAACACGTCATGTTTTGATCAAAAGCAAATCAACAACAAATGAGACGCCACGTCAATGAGTCACTATCTATCAGTCTGGAAAGGTTATGATAAAGTCTTTGGATGTGCAGAGAGCCACAGAGAGAGAATCATCCACAACAACAATGGAGAACCTTTCAGAGGAGCCGGCCAAACATGATTACTCCAAAACTCAAAGACGACTCATCCAGTAAGTCACTTAAGACCAGAGCAACACCTAAAGCTCTGTTGCCTCGGTAAAGGCCAAAGTTCAAGATTCAACACAAAGAGACTCATTTGGACAGTACCAAGGCCAAAACCACAGCTGACCAAAAAGAAAACAAAAGCCTGTCTCACATTTCACAAATGTCTTGATAACTTTAGGGAAAATATTCTGTAGACTGATTTAGAAAACGAGCAAAACTGATAGAGAGAGCCACAAAACAACATGTGAGGTTTGGTTAATCTACTTATTAGAGTCTAAATAGAGGAATAGATGGGAAAGAAAGTCAGGTTCAGATGTTCATTATACTGTGACAAATGCACTGCACAATGAGCACATGGTTCCACTCTGCTCCTCTCCTATCAGCCACACATTCCAGATCAGCCTGGTAAAAATCAGCCTCTAGTTCTACACTTTGCTTCATCCAGAGAGGCTGGGCTCCGAGCTGCTGAGGAATGATGGCCTCCTGAAGGCGTGGGCATCTAGCTAATCTCAGAGGACAAAATCTGAAAACAGGAGAAATTACACTGCTTTCTCTAATAATAGCCTAAGAAAAGAAAACAGTAAACTCCTTAATTAAAACAATTTGTTTAGTATCCCCTGTATTTACAAAGCAAGACAAATATTTTGTGTTTTTTTTCAATGTGATGGAATAATCTGGGGACCATTTTGATATATTACACACACCTGACCACTTGGTGCAGATGTGCAGACAGTTTCAACTTTATGCACAGAGAAAATCGCAGAGGTCACCATATCAACAAATAGAACAGAACAGTAGAACAATTTCCCTCATAGTATCATCTCTGATCCAATCACTATCTGAGAGCTGATGGCAGCATGTTGAAGAGTTATGGACCAGAGACTTTGGAGCAGATCTAGAACAGCTGAACTACTGATATGAAGAGTCTTGCCAACATCTAAAAACTTCAACTGGTGAAATATTACCTTTGAAAACATCATCACTGCAAAGAAAATCCACATTGTGATGTCACAATGTGGATTTTCTCTTCCACTTGTTGAATATTGATTAAGCAGAATAAAAAATGAAATGCAATTAAATATAATTGGCACCATCTAAAAATTTGATGGAAAAAAGATTAATTGACAAGAAAAACTCTAGAGTGACCTCCACTCCAAACTTGTTTTGTTGTTTTTGGAGGATCAGCAAATAACTTATTGGTGTTTTTCCTCCCCCGTTTTGAATCAAATCAGAGTTCTTTACTCTGGTATTGGGCCCAGAGCACCACTAATTTATATGCAAGTCTGGACCATCACAATTAACATAGAGCATTTAGCCAGCCCCTCCTCCTCTATAGAAACCTGTTTGAGCTCATCTTGGGGCAACAATTAAACAAATACCAGATGCAAATGCAGGTGAAAGCAGCCATGTCTTTTGTTATTTACTTCTTTGAGATAACGCCTTTCCTCTTCCTGGTGAGGAGTAGTGTTAAAGTGGCTGAAGATCTGCTGTTTGTCCTTCCAAAGACACAGAGCATGAAACACACAAACACACAAAACAACATTTAACTAAGCAGTTTTGGGTCACAGGAAGGCTTGCAACATGTTCTGGAGGTAAATGAAGTTTCATAATCATGATTCCTGTTGATCCTGTTTAAACTGTTTCTGTCAGCCAACAGAATTTTGGAGAGTTTGAACATGACTGCACTGTAAAAATATTCATATTTGTGAAAATGATTTGAAGAAAGACCATATGTGAACATTCATGAATGTTATATGAACAAATCCTCAGAAAGCAGAAAAAAGCTTTAACCAACTTCAAAATCTTTAAATGTACATACAGTCCCCCATTATTGTTATGCATCTATTGCTTCACTGATGTCATTGAGGGCCAAATGAACATTTAGTGGCCCTCAGAGGGCCAGCAGCAACTGTATGACAGGATATATGTTACTAATGTCATATAAAGTGAATGTAACTAACACATGAACCAGATATATTTCTGTATTTAACTATTTATTTCTGTAATTACTGAATTCAGATGTTACATTGTTGTGAGTAACAAAGGACTTGAGAGGAGTTGAGATAAATGAGTCGTCCTTTTCATCCATGTCCCCTTTTGCCCCCTATAGATATATTTCAAGATCCGTCCCTGCTTGTACTTTTATCTGTTTGGTATTTCTAAACATTTTTTTAGATTATAATGTTTTTGTGGGTATCAAACATGTCCATGTTGAAGCCAGAGAAATAAAGCATGGATCTAATTCCTCTTTAAACATCTTATGGCCACATTTGGCCTCTGGGTCTTCAGTTTCACACTTGTGATGTAGATAAGACCCCCAGTCGTTTGCTTAGTGCAGAAGGTGAGCACCGCCATTCAAAAACAAATGCAACCATTCACTCTTTTGTTCCTTCGAATGTCCTGAATTCAGAGAGGACTACATATGATCTGGGCTCCTTGCAGAAAGAGACATTCTTATTCCCAGAAGAACAGAACAGACCAGACCTCACATTTTCTTCTGTTTTTACTGCAGATTTTTGAGGATCTGTTGGAATTGCTGAGCACAGCCACATTTGAGAGGACAAATGTCAAACTTAGATTTATTTCAATAGGTTTTTATTGTTTTGTCTGGTGGAGTGTTGACCAACATTTTGGAGGACAAAAACCAGCTTGGAGATTTTTGCTCTTTGTTTTGAGCTCATAACAACAGGTAAGTTCCACACTTGACCAAATTCCTCCCTTGTGTTCTATTTAGTCTGTAAAGCAAAAATACTAATAGATTTGTATGATTTCATGACCTCACTCGTGTTAACAAGCTTTTAGTGCCTTTTGGATAAACAGTCATTTTCAGTCAAGCTCAGGTTTTAAGACAGTGCAGCATGTCTAATATTTATTTACATTTTCACAGGAATAATGGATCCCAAAGGAGTTTGTCCTGAAGAGGAAGCCTTGCACTTCATTGCTTCTGAAAAGGACAAAGACATATTTCAGAAGAAATTCATCAGTGAAGACAAAGGTATGCTTTTGTTTGAGAATATAAAGTTTTCTGTTTTATATCCGGAAGCAGGTTCTACTTTTAAAGAGCCTCATTTGGGTTAGTGTGGGGTAGGACACTGAGCTGCATATCACTGCAGTTTGTGTTTATTATCTACGTTATAGAATGATTTTATGTTCTCAAGGATCAGCCGGTTTGAAGTCACAGATCAAGATTGTGGGACTGTTAATGCAAAACTCAATGAAACCCTGGTCATGTTTTTCAGGTTATGGAGTTATTGCCACCAAAAACATTGATCCAGGAGAATTCTTGCTGGAGTATGTTGGAAGACATATCTCTGGCTCTGAAGGAGAGGACCTGTTGAAAGAGCTCTCAGCTGAAGATGCAGCATTTTTGAATTTCTACAACTTCCAAGGACAAAACTTCTGGTGAGTGTAACTGCATGAACGTCCAAACTTTGAATCTAAGCCCAGGAAATGAATAGAATTGATCTCTTGTTTTTCAGCATTGATGGCAGCAAAGACGCAAGACTTGGAAGATTCATAAATGATGATCACGTCAAGCCAAAACAGCAAAACTAAAATTGTAAGTAACAGTCAGAAGTCTGTGTTAATTTAGTAACTGTTTCATTTAACAAACGCACTGAAATCTTTTGTACCTATGTGACCAACAGATATTGGACGGGCAACAAAAACCACATCTGTGTGTATTTGCAATCACAGAAATTCTTGCAGGAGAAGAAATTGTCTACAACTATGAAAACCCCAACTGTCAATGGCGACAGGTATGTAACTATTATTTACATATATTAATATTTTATTCAAGGCATGTTTTAGTAAATGTTATGAATCTCAGATATGACTTTTTCATCTCTCATTTTTACTATATTGTTAATGAGGTTTAAGTGGCAGAAATGTTTGTAAACATGTTAAAATTCAAAATGCAAACATACTTTTATAAACAGTGGTTCCCAAAGGTTTTGTTCTGGGGCCCTCTGATTACACACACATCGTTCAACCAGACATGCATCTCTACATATCTTTTCTTTTCAATCTCCGCTGAAGTTTATTCCACACTTCAGGTTGCAACAAGACAAACTACAAACCATCTTAACAGTGAAACACTTTTGTCTAACTGTTTTTTTCTTTTATTCATACTGCCGGCCTCTGGAATTGCACTGTTTGTTTTCACCACTGGGTTAACAAACCAAATTCTGTACAATAATTTAATGCTGTAATTGTTTTTTTGTTTTTTTTTAGAAGACATCTTCATTTTCTTCTAATGAACACATGGAAAAGAAGGTAAAGATGTGTGAAAGTTTTTACTTTGTTTATATTTATTGAATAAATTCATCAAATTTTTCATTATGTTTACGCTGAAAGATAATCCATAAGATAATTGATACTCTATTGTCTCATTGTTTTGTTTTTTTGCTTGATTTTAAAGGAATCCCGATGGAAGAGCTCACTAGAAGATCTCAAGTCTGAGTCTGGCGTGATGGAAATTTATGGCCTTGAATTCAACCCAAATATAAAGATTGGAAATGATGCAATGGAACAGAAGTCTTTCCAGGACTCTTCTGCAATGATCCTGTGGCAGTCAAGAGATTTCCTAAACATATGGGCAAAAGCCAATTGAAAACAGCCAACTTTCTATGTTCAGACAGATTAAAATCAAAACATCTGTTGCAGCCCCTGACTGTGATTGAAGACACTTACTTGGCCTATTTAGTCTTTCCTCTTTGTGAATATAATCTCAAAGACCTGATTGAAATAAAGCTTTTCCTGAGAGACAGAACCTGACTGAGCAGTGGAGACTGGGAATCTGTGAGGAGTTATTGCTGGGACTTCAGGAACTCCACTCACATGGAATGTTGCACGGAGACCTGAAGCCTGAAAACATCCTGTTTGGTAAAGGAAACTTAATGGGCAAACTGTACAGTCAATTTATTCAAAATGTTGATAATCAACATGCTAATTTTCATCACATTATATTTTGATATTTATGTGACTAAAGATATTTAATGTGTCTACAGATATCAACAATAAAATGTGCATTGGAGACTTTGGAGCAAACAGAAATCTGGATCATGGAGACACTGCATCATTTTCTCAATTAGGTGGAAATTTGTCCTGGGCCAGTTATGAGGATGTTGGAGTTATAAAAAGCAAATACAATAAGGACTCAGATATCCAGGTGTGTTGACCTTAAAATGCTCATTTAATTGTATAATAGATAATAGCATTGTTTGTTGCTCTATAATTTTGTTCAATCATGACCAACTGTTTGGCTTATAATAATAATAATAATAATAAGAAGAAGAAAAAACATTTATTATTATTGACTGCATAGTTTGACTTTGAGGACATGGTTTCAATGTAATCCGTTACATTTTAGGTAGCGGGTTGCTTGATGCATTACATCCTGACAGATGGACTACATCCCTTTCAAACTGCAACACCATACTTCAGTGATCCCATCGGGCTGACTCTTAACATCAGAACGGCCAACTTCACTCTTCAATGTGAGGAAAGATGGAGCGGGCTAAAAGACATCATTACCCGGATGCTGAGTAAATCAGTTGAAGAACGTCCCACCATTGAAGAATCCCTGAAGGATGTCATGTGTAAGTAGCATTGCTTTAAATATAATCTATAACTTTATGGGCTGGGAAACAATATCTTACATTCTACATAGAAACTGATTAACCCTGTTTGTCTCATTTACAGGTTTGTCACATCAGTCTGATAATACTGAAACCACAAGCAGCACTGGACTTGAGAATCAAAGTCAAGTAAGTCATTGTTTTCCAGCAGGTTTGGGCAACATGAAGTTACTTTACTGTAAGACACTTAACATCTTTCTACTGAAGAAATTCTATCTGACTTTTCATCAGATACTTTTGTCATTGATATATTCATTAATTCACTACTTTTGTTGTTATTACAGGATGGAACCCAGACACAAATGACTGGCCTGAAACTTCAGAAGAGATGGACATTGGAGAGAGCAATGTCAGCGATCTGCTTGACATTTCTGACTCTAACTTATTGCTTTCATCTCCGTTGATAGAAGAGGAATTTTCTGATTTTGAAACGGTAATAAAGGATTTAATTATATAATTTTCAGTGAAGAAAATCAGAACTAAATCATAACTGTGTATCAAGAAGTGATGCGAATATGATATTCTCTTCTTTGCAAAGTAATTAATAAGCTCTTTTTTTTCAGAGCATTAAGAAAAAGGGTTCCCGTTGTCTGGTCTCCTCAGATGAAGAAGAAGATGATGATTCACAACCAAAGGAAGATGAAATTACCGAACATGAAGTAATCCTCAGAAAAACACCTTCTAATGCTGAACACAACTCACACAACATTAGCTCTGAACAACATGAAGTCACAGTAAAAAAATCTACAAAACAACATAAAATCAGGGTAAAAAACTCTACAAAACAACAAAAAATCACAGTAAAAATGTCTTCAAACTCTGCACACCAACGTGTCTATGACAAGAAGAATTATTGTCTTTATTGTGAAAAGCCTTATTCAAAAATCACAAGACATTTGAAGCAGAGGCATTCAGACAAACCTGATGTGGCCAAGGCACTTGCACATAGGAAGGGATCGAAAATGCAATCCTTGCTTTTTTCCAAAGTAGCAAACATGGGAAACTATCAGCACAACTGTTCTGTCCTGGCCTCTGGGGAAGGAGAAATCATCCCAAAACGTCAAGCAACATGTAAGGTAGCTGCAGAGGACTACCTACCTTGTAAGTTTTGCTTTGGTATGTATGTGAAAACAGATCTCTGGAGACACATCAAGCGTTGCAAATTCAAAGGGAAAGAATCTGGCAATGTATCAAGAAAAGCTCAGTCAAGTTGTTCCATGATGTTACCCATGAATACTACGATTTCCATTGGACTTACAGAGGTTCTCAAGGAAATGACGTATGACGATATCACACAGTTAGTGAAAGCCGACTCCCTTATTCTGTCATTGGGTGAGAGAATGTTCCTCAAAAATGGAGAAGTTAGACGCCATCGAGCAGACATCAGAAATAAGATGAGGGAACTTGCCAGACTTGTTCTTGTTGCAAGACAGATCGATAAGGATATTGTCTTTTTGAAGGACTTGATCTGCCCAGAAAAATTCAACATGGTCCTTCAGGCTGTAAAACAGTTGACTGGGTTTAATGAGTTATCCAACAGATTCGCAGTGCCTTCAACAGCACTGAAACTTCGCCATTCTCTTTGTGAAAGTTTCATACATTTTGCAAGGAGAGGCTCTGCGTCAAGGGGATAACGACTTAAAATTAAAAACAGAGCAATTTGTCAAGTTAATTGAACTGGAATGGTCAACACATGTGTCATCCAATGCCCTGAAAACGCTTCAACAGAAGAAATGGAATATGCCGCAAATACTGCCTTTGTCAGAAGACATCAAAAAGCTCCAGGACCATCTGAAAAACCTAGAGATAGTCTGCCAAAAAAATCTCATTGAACAACCAACAGCAAAATCATGGAGTGAACTGGCCCAAGTCACCTTGGCCCAGCTAATAGTGTTCAATCGCCGTCGCGAAGGAGAAGTTTCAAGAATGGAAGTCAACACGTATTTACAGAGGAGCAAACACAGCATGCATGATGAAGTCTGGGAGAGCCTTTCAGAATTTGAAAAAAAACTTTGTGAGAATCTCACCAGAGTAGAGATAAGGGGGAAAAGGGGCCGCAAAGTGCCTGTGCTGTTCCCACTAAATATAAAAGAGTCTGTGGATCTTCTGATTAAAACTAGAGAAGAGGTTGGGATTTCACCCACCAATCCCTACATTTTTGCTCGTCCATATTTTTGGCTCCCAAGGGAACATTCGTGGATGTGACACCTTAAGACGATTTGCTGAAAGCTGCGGAGCTGAACAACCACAGAATCTCACATCAACCAAACTACGAAAGCATATCGCCACAGTTTTCACAGCTCCTGAACCTGCGGAATCACGAGCTCGACCAGCTGGCAACTTTTATGGGCCATGACATTGACGTCCACAGGGAATTTTACAGACTACCTGAAGAAACACTCCAAATGGCAAAAGTCAGTAGACTTCTTTTTGCTCTGCAAGGTGGACTGAGTAAATTCAAAGGCAAATCTCTTGACGGCGTCTTACCAAACATCAGCTGTAAGTGAAAGATTTCAAAATTTATTTTCTGTATTTAAAATTTGATATTTTTTCTTTTGTGAACAAAAAAAAATAAATGTTGTGGTTAAGTATTTACTGTAAATGTTGTGTTGCAGCTGAGGAGGAGTTCAGTTACTCAGATTCAGATGTTGAACCTGAAGGGACTTCTATCAAAAAGAGTCAAAAAGGTAACTTTTTCCTCTATATTCACTATATTGATGGAAAAGAAAAAAAATCTTTCCACTTAATGAGGTATTCTTAAAATTTCCTTTCACTTCAACCTGATGTAAACATTTAATTGCTAACTATGTTTTTCAGGAACGTCAAAGGATGTAAACTGTGAAGAAAGCACTGCATCATGCAAGGCAACTGGGGACGTTAAAAAGTCGACATTGCCATCAAGTAAAATAGGTATGTTATTCAATTCACCATACAGGATACTGTTTGCAGTATTAAAATGGTAAAGAAGCTGATCTTCAACCAGATTGCTCTGGCCCCAGGTCGAGTGCCTCCCTTCCTATTACCTCTGGATCCTAACACCAGAGTGCTAATTCCAAATCAGCTGCCAACAGTCCTTGACTTATCTCTGCAGAGGGAGAAATCACATACAATGTGTCTGCAAGACTTCTCTTTCATTGACAGGAATTATAGCATGCATATAATGGCAAAAAGTCTCTCCCTCTACCAAAAGGGGAATTGGTTTACAACCTATTGATAAAATCTCAAACAGTTTTGTCATGAAATTCCACACAGCACCACATGGGGGTCACATTCTGCTGACTTTCTAACATCAAAGAGATTGGGCTGACCACCTGTGGACCAGAAAACAATGGGCATCTGCAGCATCAGCATTTGGCTGTGGGTTAAGAAACCAGGAAAATCTGTTTGAGATCCATAAAACAATGTTCCCTGATAGTCCAGTGTCTACATGAAAACTCTTGACTTTTATTTACCAGATTTGGTGTTTATCAATTTTTATTAATCAATTTATTAATTTTCCTCCTCCTTTTACATACAGAGAGATCCAGAAAACCCTGGTCAGAAGCAGAGAAAAAAATTATGTTTCATCATTTTAAGGACTTCTTGAAGAATCTGAAGATCCCTGGGAAACTAGAGTGTCAGAAATGCTTAAGTAACAATCAGATCCTAAAGGACAATGGACGAGACTGGAAAGCAATAAAATATTTTGTTCACAACAAAATTTCAGCTATGAAGAAGAGCGAACAACAGTAATGACTGGGACCTACATCTGGACAGTTCAATGTTAACCACCTGGAGACTGAGAGCTTGAATTATGGTGGTCCATATCAATGGACCATCAGCATTTTGAATTTAAAATGTGAGCGGTGGAGGCTGATCATCATCAGCCCGGTTCTGATGGAGGCTTCTTCCTGTTAGAAGGGAGTTTTTTTGTTGTTGTGCCCTGAGAGAACATTTGTTGTGACTTGGCTAAACTGAATGGAATTGTTGTGGCTAGTTAAGCTAATTTCTTCTCTGTCAGGTCCTAATTTTTATTTTTTGCTTATTTTTTTCTGTACTTGCCAAAACAATAGAACCACTGTTTTTGAAATTGTATTATTATTGTTTTTTTAATCAATTATTGTTTAAAAGTTCTATCACTGCGAGTGCAAAGACAGTTCTACTGTACAGCTTATGAGAATTTTCAGTTGACAATCTGTCTCCATAGTTTATTATGTGAAAAGCCATTTGTGCAGTAAAAGCATGTGACAAACTCCAGCTTGTGATTGTGTGATTGCATGTAGTTCAAAGTTCTTCCAATAAAGTTTGACTTAAAATACAGCACCACAAACCCATTTGCATTTGGGCATTTCTTTCTTGAGTTTTGCTGATTTCAAAAGCTGGATAAATGACTAAAAAAACATCAGAAGCATAAGGGGTTAATTGTAGTATGATAATATTTTTTTTTATTTAGCAATTTTGGACTATGCATGTCATTTTGTGCTACTTATGTCATTACACAACAGGCATCAGTGGATCCCTGTCATTCCATATAAACCAAGAGTGTTCCTTTTCAACAATCAACAACAAAAAATTGCTTTCAGATAAATATAGATTAAGACAACAAGTATATTATAGTGGAATGTAAAATATCACGCATGTTTAAAAAGTAGACATCAGTTGATTGAGTCTTTCACAGGTAGAGTTTTGCTCCAGACCATAAAATATCACAAAATTAAAAAACATACCGATTAAAATCCAAGCAAATACCTTAACTTAGTAATGAAGTGTTTCTGTTACCACTGTCACACATCGCCTCCTTAAAAACCCCGCAGTGGTTTTCTCTGAGCGGTAGATGACCGTCTAACGGTTAAGTCACACATCATCAGATGGGGCTTTCACAGATGGTGGACTAGTCTAACTTTTATTATCATTTAAAACAGAAACTCACAGGAAGGAAAGACTTTCTGTAGACGTGATGCTACAGTTTGTGCAGGGAACAAAGCTGTGAGTCACTGCGCTGGATGCGGAGCTGTGACCAAAGACTGACCAACATTCACGAACGATCCGATTCTTCTGAACGGCTCTTTACAAAGAACGACCCGACTGGAGCCTCACTGAGAGCCGATCTTTGTTCACCTGGTGCTTACTAACTTGTTGCTAGTTGGTCAGAGTTCATAGTGGTTTATGGTGAGGGCATTGCTTTAATTACTATGTTTAATGGCGCAGACAGAGGTGGTTTCTAGCATGGGCAATGTTTTTTTTTATGGGGATAATGAATGTAAAATGTAATGACATTACATTTTAATCATTTATTTGTGATCATGACCTCTATCTCATTTGTTTGGTTTTCAGTTACCTCTTTAATTCTAATTAATGTACAAAAATACTCAACTTTAAGTCTGCTGTGAGACATTGATTGAGTGTGGGTCACAAATGCAGTGATGATATTTGTTGTTCTGACTGTGTGTGTGTGTATGTGAGTGAGTGTTGGTCATAAATTTGCTATGTTTGAGTGCACGTGTGGGTGTGTATGTGTGTAGGTATGTGTGTGTGCTTAAGTCCAGCTCTGCTGATGGTTGTTATGATCACAAAAACAGAGCATCTAGCAACTTGTTAGTTGTACTCGTCAGCATGCAAAACACTCTAGAACTCATGAGCATGCATGTGAGTGCTGTGTGTTGCACATGTGAAGGAGTCACCCAGAGGACATGCTCTGTGGTCTCTGAGCAGCACTGCTAATGGAAACAATGTGAACCTCCTGAGGTCCTGGTGATGTGTTTCCCCCCCCTGTGGGGAACTTTGATATGTGCTGAATATTCCGCTGACTTCTTCCACCACATGCATCTCAGCAGATATGCATTTCACCATCCATGCCAAGGAACTAGATAGTCAAAGATAAAAACAAAGTAAACATTATTTACACTAAATGTTACCAATAAATATATACATACATGCAAATCATTATAACTAAACTGATCTAAGGTCAGTGTAACTTAGTATAACTCCTCAGAGCATTACCCCTCCTAACTGACATGCCGCAGCAGCTTTTCAGCAGCACTTGGGGCATTTGTCTCCCTCTGCTGCTCCACGCTGCTGAGGAGACACCAGGAACTGTAAGCACTCAATTGTTGAACTCAAATTAAACCAAGAGAAATTCTCAAAACAAACCTTCTCATTTTCCCCACATTCTCCCTGTACAGGTCCGTCTCCCAGCCTGAACAAATGTTCAACTAAATGTTACAATGCAACTGAAATAAAGAAATGAGAAACATTTGAAACAACATGATGTCAACATCACGTATGAAACATTCTGCCCATGTTCAGCTGTAAAAGAAGCCTGTGTTTCCTGGTTTGCATGTGCTGAACCAATAGGACTGCGCTGGATATTTTCAGTATGTTTGCTGTTATACACCTCTACTTTTAGACCTGCATTCTGTGATTGGTTGTTTGAGGAGGTAATGAATTTGAATTTCTCTGTCATATCTATTTATTAATTCCAAAAATGTACTATTTGGTCAATTTCTCTGTGAACATCCTCAGGAGCAAAAGTCTGAAATTGGATGAGTTTTTCTCATCCTATGATGTCTTTAGTTTCTTTTTTTCTAACTCAACATTTCAGGATACAGGACGCTGTTTGATGCTGTGCCTGGAGGAACAGCGCAGTGTTCCTCTTGTAGTCAGTTATTTTTGATAATGAGCTGTGTAAATAGAACTGATTTGATTCAACAATCCACAACATGTTCCTGCTCCGAAGCTGGAGGACCTCAGCCTGGAGGGTTCATGAAGAAGCAATCTCAGTGCAGCCACGAGAGTATTGTGACTTTAATTCGATTTGAATCAGTAAAAAGATCAGAACTTCCTGGAATATGACAGCTTTGGTATGAGGCTCATAATGCTCTTATTAGCAGCCAATAGGATCCCTTCATAAGACTGGGCAGCCATAAGCAGTTCCTCAGTGGCTTTTTCAGAGACGTTGTTTTTTTATAGATTAGAGCAAAAGAAGACTTAAGCACCGAGCTTGAAGCAGAAAGAAAGGAAAATTGTAAAAGTCACCTCATGATCAAATCATATCAAATTTATGACTGTGTACATGAGCCGATCGAAAGAAACAACTTGGACTGTTTTAGATAAATTTCAGATTTCTTTTTTTCAAAGAAAAGTTTGGAAATTTCTGAGTTTCAAAAATAAAAAAAGTTAAAAATTCTTTAAAATTTCTGAGATTCACAAATTTCTTTTAAGAAATTTTTTAAACATTTTTTTTCAATCTACAGTTGTTGTTGTGCAAGTTGTATATGATTGGAAAGGTATATGAAGAATATGTTTGCCTTCTAAAAGTCATAGGTTTAAAAACAATTTGTGGACATATAATGGATATAAAGTGTTTGCTCTTTCTTCATCTCCAGTTGGGTATATTTATACAGATATGCTGTCAGCATGTATCATTTATGACTATTTATACGCATAAACCTGTGCATTTGATTCTGAAACCTATAAAGGCCGTTTTTCTCGCTCAAGTTCCCCTCTCTCACCTGCACCAGTCAGCCACTGTTCTGGTCAGTAATCAGATTACTCTCTTTCTCCCCCGCTACTCTGGATTCTCTTGTTACTTCCCCACTCTCTGTCTCTCTCTCTTCTTTACTGCCATCCATGAGTATTTGCAAGTTTATTATCTTTCTCATTTAAAGAACTACAGTAACCGCTACCTTCCGCCTCCTACTCTGCCTGAATTTGGGTTCAGTCACTGCAATATGACAATCATAGAGCAACTATTGGATTATTTAAACAACACGTGTCAGTGTTTCTTTGGCAGAGTTGGAAGGACTTGTTTTTCTCCATAATGTTGCTCTCCAGAGAGGAGGAAGCAAACGGTGTTTTACACATTTCTATAAATGTTTGTTATTGTCTCATCATCAGTGTGAACAGGTTCTCCCCCGAAGCTTTGTTGGCAGCTTGATGTTTGTGCTTCATGATCCGTGACAGTTTTTATGCACAAGTTTGATTTGCACCGACATGGTTGGTGCATCTTTGTTTACTGTGGGAAGGAGAAACAATGTCCGCCCTGCACTGGCTCTCTACTCCAACCAGACTGCTTCCCCCTGCCAATCTTACTGATGTCATTTTGTTTCTAATAATAATAATAATAATAATAATAATAATAAAATGCTTCATGCAGTTTTGCATGAAAGTCTGCTGTTTAATTTTTAGAATGAAACACAAATCAAAGATCCTTCTCATTCTCTGGATCTGATCGTTTTTATCATCACGTTTTAATAATTCATCATGTCTGAGTCCAACGATGGTAACTGTCATTCTCATAAAAAATTGTATTCAGTATTAACTCTGCTGCTGTCTATGCTTCTTGTTTTCAAGGCACCAATTTTTTGTCCGACTATCATTTGGAAGGTCAACATACACATTTTTTCAATACAGATTGAAATATGTAAAATATGTTTCATACATTTTTCTGTTCATAAAATCATGCTGTCAGCAGTCAGTTCCACTCTCACCGGTTAACCTGTTGAAGACATTTAGTGTTACTGGTGAGGGGTAATTCTTCCAAAACCTCTTAAAGTGGCTGAAGATCTGCTGTTTGTCCTTCCAAAGACACACAGCATGAAACACACAAACACACAAAAACATTTAACTAAGCAGTTTTGGGTCACATGTCAGCTTGTAACATGTTCTGGAGGTAAATGAAGTTTCATAATCATGATTCCTGTTGATCCTGTTTAAACTGTTTCTGTCAGCCAACAGAATTTTGGAGAGTTTGAAAATGACTGCACTGTAAAAATATTCATATTTGTGAAAATGATTTGAAGAAAGACCATATGTGAACATTCAGGACAGGCTTCATATATCTAATATCTACAGTTCACATCGTACTTACCATACCATACCAACTTTATTTATAAAGCACTTTAAAACAACCACAACTGATACAAAGTGCTGTACATAAAATAGATAAAAACAAATAAAAACTCTTACAGTTTAAAACAAACGCACATACAATGTAAAACTAGATCTCGCTGGAGTTAAAAGCCAAGTAAAATAGATGGGTTTTAAGACGAGCTTTGAAAGTGGACAGTGAAGGGGCCTCTCTAACCTGCAAAGGCAGGTCATTCCATAGCTTAGGACACACAACAGAGAAAGCCCTGTCCCCTCTGAGCTTCCGTCTAGATCTCGGTACCTCCAAGAGCAACTGATCTGCAGACCTAAGAGATCGATAAGGTATGTAAGGGTGAAGAAACTCAGTGAGGTAAGCCGGGGCAAGCTGGGTACTTCGACATTTATATTTGTTATTAAGTGAACTCAAGAGCATCAATTGGTGCCAATTCGAACATCTTTAATATTCCCCAAGTACTTTAATTGCAGCCATGTCATGTAACAGAACCATCAAGATGAGTTGGTGAATGTTATATGAACAAATCCTCAGAAAGCAGAAAAAAGCTTTGACCAACTTCAAAAACTTTAAATGTACATACAGTCCCCCATTATTGTTTATGCATCTATTGCTTCACTGATGTCATCGAGGCCAAATGAACATTTAGTGGCCCTCAGAGGGCCAGCAGCAACTGTATGACAGGATATATGTTACTAATGTCATATAAAGTCAATGTAACTAACACATGAACCAGATATATTTCTGTATTTAACTATTTATTTCAGTAATTACTGAATTCAAATGTTACATTGTTTTGAGTAACAAAGGACTGGAGAGGAGTTGAGATAAATTCCTCTCAAGACTGCCTTTAACAAGTTTTCCAGCTTCTTTACAGAGAAAATTCAAAAAATCAGAAGATTAATCTGCACATTAACTCTAAAGCCAGAACCATTGCTGTACCCAAACAAAACAAATACAGAAAAATGACCCATTTTCAACTACTTAATTATGAAATCCTAGAAGAAATCAAAAGTCAATTAAGTTCAAGCTCCTGCTGTCTGGATGTCCTACCCACACATTTCTTTAAGAAAGTCCTGCCTGTTATTGCTACTGATCTGATCCAAATCCAAACTCATCGCTTACATCAGGTGTTTTCCCCCAGGCTTTGAAAACAGCAGTCATCAAACCACTGCTGAAAAAGAACAGTACCCCAAAGTTCAATCTTAGGACCCCTCTTATTCAATATTTATATTCTCCCACTAGCTCAGGTTATAACAGGAAATAATATTAGCTACCATAACTATGCGGATGACACACAGCTCTACATTACGATGTCACCAGGTGACTCTGAACCATCCAATCACTGAATAAATGTTTAGAACAGATAAATGTGTGGATGTGCCAAAACTTTCTCCAGCTGAACAAAAACAAAACTGAAGTCATTATTTTTGGACCTAAAGAGGAACGATCTAGAGTGCACAGCTTCAGTTATTACAACTAAAAACTAGCATCAGGCCCGAAACCTGGGAGTAGTGATGGACTCGGACTTGAACCTTGCGAGCCACATAAAGACGATTACAAAGTCGGCCTTCTATCACTTGAAGAACATCTCCAGGATTAGAGGACTAATGTCTCAGCCAGATCTAGAGAAACTCATCCATGCGTTTATCTTTAGTCGCATTGATTATTGTAACAGCGTCTTCACAGGCCTGTCCAACAAATCAATCAAACAGCTGCAGCTGATCCAGAACTCTGCTGCTCATGTTCTCATTAAAACCAGGAAGATAGAGACATAACACCAGTTTTAAAGTCCCTCCACTGGCTCCTTGTAGCTCAAAGAATAGATTTTAAAATACTGTTGCTAGTTTACAAGTCATTGAACGGTTTAGCACCACAATACATTAAAGATCTGCTGTTGTTGTATCAACCTTCCAGACCTCTCAGGTTCTGGTTCTAGTTCTGCTCTGGATCCCCAGAACCAGAACCAAGAGAGCAGAAGCATCTTTCAGCATCTATGCACCAAAAATTTGGAACAAACTTCCAGAAAACTGTAAATCAGCAGAAACCCTGACTTCCATTAAATCTCAACTAAAAACACACCTGTTTAGAATTGTATTTGAAATGTAATATGTAAAAATGTATTGTTCATTCTATGTTGCATGACTTTGTGTTTTTGTGTTTATGATGTAAAGCACTTTGAAATGCCTTGCTGCTGAAATGTGCTAAACAAATAAAGTTTGATTTGATTAATGAGTCGTCCTTTTCATCCATGTCCCCTTTTGCCCCCCATAGATATATTTCAAGATCCGCCCCTGCTTGTACTTTTATCTGTTTGGTATTTCTAAAAAATTTTTTAGATTATAATGTTTTTGTGGGTATCAAACATGTCCATGTTGAAACCAGAGAAATAAAGCATGGATCTAATTCCTCTTTAAACATCTTATGGCCACATTTGCCCTCTGGGTCTTCAGTTTCACACTTGTGATGTAGATAAGACCCCCAGTCGTTTGCTTAGTGCAGAAGGTGAGCACCGCCATTCAAAAACAAATGCAACCATTCACTCTTTTGTTCCTTCGAATGTCCTGAATTCAGAGAGGACTGCATATAATCTGGGCTCCTTGCAGAAAGAGACATTCTTATTCCCAGAAGAACAGAACAGACCAGACCTCACATTTTCTTCTGTTTTTACTGCAGATTTTTGAGGATCTGTTGGAATTGCTGAGCACAGCCACATTTGAGAGGACAAATGTCAAACTTAGATTTATTTCAATAGGTTTTTATTGTTTTGTCTGGTGGAGTGTTGACCAACATTTTGGAGGACAAAAACCAGCTTGGAGATTTTTCTGCTCTTTGTTTTGAGCTCATAACAACAGGTAAGTTCCACACTTGACCAAATTCCTCCCTTGTGTCTATTTAGTCTGTAAAGCAAAAATACTAATAGATTTGTATGATTTCATGACCTCACTCGTGTTAACAAGCTTTTAGTGCCTTTTGGATAAACAGTCATTTTCAGTCAAGCTCAGGTTTTAAGACGGTGCAGCATGTCTAATATTTATTTACATTTTCACAGGAATAATGGATCCCAAAGGAGTTTGTCCTGAAGAGGAAGCCTTGCACTTCATTGCTTCTGAAAAGGACAAAGACATATTTCAGAAGAAATTCATCAGTGAAGACAAAGGTATGCTTTTGTTTGAGAATATAAAGTTTTCTGTTTTATATCCGGAAGCAGGTTCTACTTTTAAAGAGCCTCATTTGGGTTAGTGTGGGGTAGGACACTGAGCTGCATATCACTGCAGTTTGTGTTTATTATCTACGTTATAGAATGATTTTATGTTCTCAAGGATCAGCCGGTTTGAAGTCACAGCTCAAGATTGTGGGACTGTTAATGCAAAACTCAATGAAACCCTGGTCATGTTTTTCAGGTTATGGAGTTATTGCCACCAAAAACATTGATCCAGGAGAATTCTTGCTGGAGTATGTTGGAAGACATATCTCTGGCTCTGAAGGAGAGGACCTGTTGAAAGAGCTCTCAGCTGAAGATGCAGCATTTTTGAATTTCTACAACTTCCAAGGACAAAACTTCTGGTGAGTGTAACTGCATGAACGTCCAAACTTTGAATCTAAGCCCAGGAATGAATAGAATTGATCTCTTGTTTTTCAGCATTGATGGCAGCAAAGACACAGCAAGACTTGGAAGATTCATAAATGATGATCACGTCAAGCCAAACAGCAAAACTAAAATTGTAAGTAACAGTCAGAAGTCTGTGTTAATTTAGTAACTGTTTCATTTAACAAACGCACTGAAATCATTTGTACCTATGTGACCAACAGATATTGGACGAGCAACAAAAACCACATCTGTGTGTTTTTGCAATCACAGAAATTCTTGCAGGAGAAGAAATTGTCTACAACTATGAAAACCCCAACTGTCAATGGCGACAGGTATGTAACTATTATTTACATATATTAATATTTTATTCAAGGCATGTTTTAGTAAATGTTATGAATCTCAGATATGACTTTTTCATCTCTCATTTTTACTATATTGTTAATGAGGTTTAAGTGGCAGAAATGTTTGTAAACATGTTAAAATTCAAAATGCAAAAATACTTTATAAACAGTGGTTCCCAAAGGTTTTGTTCTGGGGCCCTCTGATTACACACACGTTCAACCAGACATGCATCTCTACATATCTTTTCTTTTCAATCTCCGCTGAAGTTTATTTCACACTTCAGGTTGCAACAAGACAAACTACAAACCATCTTAACAGTGAAACACTTTTGCCTAACTGTTTTTTTCTTTATTCATACTGCCGGCCTCTGGAATTGCACTGTTTGTTTCACCACTGGGTTAAAAAACCAAATTCTGTACAATAATTTAATGCTGTAATTGTTTTTTTTTTTTTTTTTTTTTTTTAGAAGACATCTTCATTTTCTTCTAATGAACACATGGAAAAGAAGGTAAAGATGTGTGAAAGTTTTTACTTTGTTTATATTTATTGAATAAATTCATCAATTTTTCATTATGTTTACGCTGAAAGATAATCCATAAGATAATTGATACTCTATTGTCTCATTGTTTTGTTTTTTTGCTTGATTTTAAAGGAATCCCGATGGAAGAGCTCACTAGAAGATCTCAAGTCTGAGTCTGGCGTGATGGAAATTTATGGCCTTGAATTCAACCCAAATATAAAGATTGGAAATGGATGCAATGGAACAGAAGTCTTTCCAGGACTCTTCTGCAATGATCCTGTGGCAGTCAAGAGATTTCCTAAACATATGGGCAAAAGCCAATTGAAAACCCAACTTTCTATGTTCAGACAGATTAAAATCAAAACATCTGTTGCAGCCCCTGACTGTGATTGAAGACACTTACTTTGCCTATTTAGTCTTTACTCTTTGTGAATATAATCTCAAAGACCTGATTGAAAATAAGATTTTTCCTGAGAGACAGAACCTGACTGAGCAGTGGAGACTGGGAATCTGTGAGGAGTTATTGCTGGGACTTCAGGAACTCCACTCACATGGAATGTTGCACGGAGACCTGAAGCCTGAAAACATCCTGTTGGTAAAGGAAACTTAATGGGCAAACTGTACAGTCAATTTATTCACAAATGTTGATAATCAACATGCTAATTTTCATCACATTATATTTTGATATTTATGTGACTAAAGATATTTAATGTGTCTACAGATATCAACAATAAAATGTGCATTGGAGACTTTGGAGCAAACAGAAATCTGGATCATGGAGACACTGCATCATTTTTCTCAATTAGGTGGAAATTTGTCCTGGGCCAGTTATGAGGATTGGAGTTATAAAAAGCAAATACAATAAGGACTCAGATATCCAGGTGTGTCGACCTTAAAAATGCTCATTTAATTGTATAATAGATAATAGCATTGTTTGTTGCTCTATAATTATGTTCAATCATGACCAACTGTTTGGCTTATAATAATAATAATAATAAGAAAAAACAATTATTATTATTGACTGCATAGTTTGACTTTGAGGACATGGTTTCAATGTAATCCGTTACATTTTAGGTAGCGGGTTGCTTGATGCATTACATCCTGACAGATGGACTACATCCCTTTCAAACTGCAACACACATACTTCAGTGATCCCATCGGGCTGACTCTTAACATCAGAACGGCCAACTTCACTCTTCAATGAGGAAAGATGGAGCGGGCTAAAGACATCATTACCCGGATGCTGAGTAAATCAGTTGAAGAACGTCCCACCATTGAAGAATCCCTGAAGGCTGTCATGTGTAAGTAGCATTGCTTTAAATATAATCTATAACTTTATGGGCTGGGAAACAATATCTTACATTCTACATAGAAACTGATTAACCCTGTTTGTCTCATTTACAGGTTTGTCACATCAGTCTGAATACTGAAACAAGCAGCACTGGACTTGAGAATCAAAGTCAAGTAAGTCATTGTTTTCCAGCAGGTTTGGGCAACATGAAGTTACTTTACTGTAAGACACTTAACATCTTTCTACTGAAGAAATTCTATCTGACTTTTTTCATCAGATACTTTTGTCATTGATATATTCATTAATTCACTACTTTTGTTGTTATTACAGGATGGAACCCAGACAACAAATGACTGGCCTGAAACTTCAGAAGAGATGGACATTGAGAGCAATGTCAGCGATCTGCTTGACATTTCTGACTCTAACTTATTGCTTTCATCTCCGTTGATAGAAGAGGAATTTTCTGATTTTGAAACGGTAATAAAGGATTTAATTATATAATTTGCGGTGAAAAAAAATCATAACTAATCAAGAAGTGATATATCTCATCTTTGCAAAGTAATTAATAAGCTCTTTTTTTTTTCCAGATTAAGAAAAAGGGTTCCCGTTGTCTGGTCTCCTCAGATGAAGAAGAAGATGATGATTCACAACCAAAGGAAGACGAAACGACAGAACATGAAGTAATCCTCAGAAAAACACATTCTATTGCTGAACACAACTCACAGGACAGTAGCTCTGAACAACATGAAGTCACAGTAAAAAAATCTACAAAACAACATAAAATCACAGTAAAATCATCTACAAAACAACAAAAAATCACAGTTAAAAAATCTTCAAGCTCTGCATACCAACGTGTCTATAACAAGAAGAATTATTGTCTTTATTGTGAAAAGCCTTATTCAAAACTCACAAGACATCTGAAGCAGAGGCATTCAGACAAACCTGATGTGGCCAAGGCACTTGCACATAGGAAGGGATCGAAAATGCAATCCTTGCTTTTTTCCAAAGTAGTAAACATGGGAAACTATCAGCACAACTGTTCCCTGGCCTCTGGGGAAGGAGAAAATCATCCCAAAACGTCTAGCAACATGTGAGGTAGCTGCAGAGGACTACCTACCTTGTAAGTTTTGCTTTGGTATGTTCGTGAAGACAGATCTCTGGAGACACATCAGGGATTGCAAACTCAAAGTGAAAGAATCTGGCAATGTATCAAGAAGAGTTCAGACAAGTTCTTCCATGATGTTACCCATGAATACTACGATTTCCATTGGACTTACAGAGGTTCTCAAGGAAATGACGTATAACGATATCACACAGTTAGTGAAAGCCGACTCCCTTATTCTGTCATTGGGTGAGAGAATGTTCCTCAAAAATGGAGAAGTTAGACGCCATCGAGCAGACATCAGAAATAAGATGAGGGAACTTGCCAGACTTGTTCTTGTTGCAAGACAGATCGATAAAGGTATTGTCTTTTTGAAGGACTTGATCTGCCCAGAAAAATTCAACATGGTCCTTCAGGCTGTAAAACAGTTGACTGGGTTTAATGAGTTATCCAACAGATTCGCAGTGCCTTCAACAGCACTGAAACTTCGCCATTCTCTTGTGAAAGTTTCATACATTTTGCAAGGAGAGGCTCTGCGTCAAGGGGATAACGACTTAAAATTAAAAGCAGAGCAATTTCTCAAGTTAATTGAACTGGAATGGTCAACACATGTGTCATCCAATGCCCTGAAAACGCTTCAACAGAAGAAATGGAATATGCCGCAAATACTGCCTTTGTCAGAAGACATCAAAAAGCTCCAGGACCATCTGAAAAACCTAGAGATAGTCTGCCAAAAAAATCTCATTGAACAAACAACAGCAAAATCATGGAGTGAACTGGCCCAAGTCACCTTGACACAGCTAATAGTGTTCAATCGCCGTCGCGAAGGAGAAGTTTCAAGAATGGAAGTCAACACGTATTTACAGAGGAGCAAACACAGCATGCATGATGAAGTCTGGGAGAGCCTTTCAGAATTTGAAAAAAACTTTGTGAGAATCTCACCAGAGTAGAGATAAGGGGGAAAAGGGGCCGCAAAGTGCCTGTGCTGTTCCCACTAAATATAAAAGAGTCTGTGGATCTTCTGATTAAAACTAGAGAAGAGGTTGGGATTTCACCCACCAATCCCTACATTTTTGCTCGTCCATATTTTGGCTCCCAAGGGAACATTCGTGGATGTGACACCTTAAGACGATTTGCTGAAAGCTGCGGAGCTGAACAACCACAGAATCTCACATCAACCAAACTACGAAAGCATATCGCCACAGTTTCACAGCTCCTGAACCTGCGGAATCACGAGCTCGACCAGCTGGCAACTTTTATGGGCCATGACATTGACGTCCACAGGGAATTTTACAGACTACCTGAAGAAACACTCCAAATGGCAAAAGTCAGTAGACTTCTTTTTGCTCTGCAAGGTGGACTGAGTAAATTCAAAGGCAAATCTCTTGACGGCGTCTTACCAAACATCAGCTGTAAGTGAAAGATTTCAAAATTTATTTTCTGTATTTAAAATTTGATATTTTTTCTTTTGTGAACAAAAAAAAAATGTTGTGCTTATGTATTTACTGTAAATGTTGTGTTGCAGCTGAGGAGGAGTTCAGTCACTCAGATTCAGATGTTGAACCTGAAGGGACTTCTATCAAAAAGTCAAAAAGGTAACTTTTTCCTCTATATTCACTATATTGATGGAAAAGAAAAAAAAATCTTTCCACTTAATGAGGTATTCTTAAAATTTCCTTTCACTTCAACCTGATGTAAACATTTAATTGCTAACTATGTTTTTCAGGAACGTCAAAGGATGTAAACTGTGAAGAAAGCACTGCATCATGCAAGGCAACGGGGGACGTTAAAAAGTCGACATTGCCATCAAGTAAAAAAGGTATGTTATTCAGTTCACCATACAGGATACTGTTTGCAGTATTAAAATGGTAAAGAAGCTGATCTTCAACCAGATTGCTCTGGCCCCAGGTCGAGTGCCTCCCTTCCTATTACCTCTGGATCCTAACACCAGAGTGCTAAAAAATCAGCTGCCAACAGTCCTTGACTTATCTCTGCAGAGGGAGAAATCACATACAATGTGTCTGCAAGACTTCTCTTTCATTGACAGGAATTATAGCATGCATATAATGGCAAAAAGTCTCTCCCTCTACCAAAAGGGGAATTGGTTTACAACCTATTGATAAAATCTCAAACAGTTTTGTCATGAAATTCCACACAGCACCACATGGGGGTCACATTCTGCTGACTTTCTAACATCAAAGAGATTGGGCTGACCACCTGTGGACCAGAAAACAATGGGCATCTGCAGCATCAGCATTTGGCTGTGGGTTAAGAAACCAGGAAAATCTGTTTTGAGATCCATAAAACAATGTTCCCTGATAGTCCAGTGTCTACATGAAAACTCTTGACTTTTATTTACCAGATTTGGTGTTTATCAATTTTTATTAATCAATTTATTTAATTTTCCTCCTCCTTTTACATACAGAGAGATCCAGAAAACCCTGGTCAGAAACAGAGAGAAAAATCATCTTCCATCATTTCAAGGACTTCTTGAAGAATCTGAAGATCCCTGGGAAACTAGAGTGTGAAAAATGCTTAAATAACAATCAGATCCTAAAGGACAATGGACGAGACTGGAAAGCAATAAAATATTTTGTTTACAACAAAATTTCAGCTATGAAGAAGAGCGAACAACAGTAATGACTGGGACCTACATCTGGACAGTTCAATGTTAACCACCTGGAGACTGAGAGCTTGAATTATGGTCCATATCAATGGACCATCAGCATTTTGAATTTAAAATGTGAGCGGTGGAGGCTGATCATCATCAGCCCGGTTCTGATGGAGGCTTCTTCCTGTTAGAAGGGAGTTTTTTTTTGTTGTTGTGCCCTGAGAGAACATTTGTTGTGACTTGGCTAAACTGAATGGAATTGTTGTGGCTAGTTAAGCTAATTTCTTCTCTGTCAGGTCCTAATTTTTATTTTTTTGCTTATTTTTTTCTGTACTTGACAAAACATTAGAACCACTGTTTTTGAAATTGTATTATTATTGTTTTTTTAATCAATTATTGTTTAAAAGTTCTATCACTTGAGTGCAAAGACAGTTCTACTGTACAGCTTATGAGAATTTTCAGTTGACAATCTGTCTCCATAGTTTATTATGTGAAAAGCCATTTGTGCAGTAAAAGCATGTGACAAACTCCAGCTTGTGATTGTGTGATTGCATGTAGTTCAAAGTTCTTCCAATAAAGTTTGACTTAAAATACAGCACCACAAACCCATTTGCATTTGGGCATTTCTTTCTTGAGTTTTGCTGATTTCAAAAGCTGGATAAATGACTAAAAATACAACAGAAGCATAAGGGGTTAATTGTAGTATGATAATATTTTTTTTTTATTTAGCAATTTTGGACTATGCATGTCATTTTGTGCTACTTATGTCATTACACAACAGGCATCAGTGGATCCCTGTCATTCCATATAAACCAAGAGTTCCTTTTCAACAAATCAACAACAAAAAATTGCTTTCAGATAAATAGATTAAGACAACAAGTATATTATAGTGGAATGTAAAATATCATGCATGTTTAAAAGTAGACATCAGTTGATTGAGTCTTTCACTGGTAGACTTTTGCTCCAGACCATAAAATATCACAAAATTAAAAAACATACCGATTAAAATCCAAGCAATACCTTAACTTAGTAATGAAGTGTTTCTGTTACCACTGTCACACATCGCCTCCTTAAAAACCCCGCAGTGGTTTTCTCTGAGCGGTAGATGACCGTCTAACGGTTAAGTCACACACATCATCAGATGGGGCTTTCACAGATGGTGGACTAGTCTAACTTTTATTATCATTTAAAACAGAAACTCACAGGAAGGAAAGACTTTCTGTAGACGTGATGCTACAGTTTGTGCAGGGAACAAAGCTGTGAGTCACTGCGCTGGATGCGGAGCTGTGACCAAAGACTGACCAACATTCACGAACGATCCGATTCTTCTGAACGGCTCTTTACAAAGAACGACCCGACTGGAGCCTCACTGAGAGCCGATCTTTGTTCACCTGGTGCTTACTAACTTGTTGCTAGTTGGTCAGAGTTCATAGTGGTTTATGGTGAGGGCATTGCTTTAATTACTATGTTTAATGGCGCAGACAGAGGTGGTTTCTAGCATGGGCAATGTTTTTTTTTTATGGGGATAATGAATGTAAAATGTTGACATTACATTTTAATCATTTATTTGTGATCATGACCTCTATCTCATTTGTTTGGTTTTCAGTTACCTCTTTAATTCTAATTAATGTACAAAAATACTCAACTTTAAGTCTGCTGTGAGACATTGATTGAGTGTGGGTCACAAATGCAGTGATGATATTTGTTGTTCTGACTGTGTGTGTGTGTATGTGAGTGAGTGTTGGTCATAAATTGGTTGGTGCATCTTTGTTTACTGTGGGAAGGAGAAACAATGTCCGCCGTGCACTGGCTCTCTACTCCAACCAGACTGCTTCCCCCTGCCAATCTCACTAATGTCATTTTGTTTCTAATAATAATAATAATAATAATAATAATAATAATAATAATAATATAATAAAATGCTCCAGGCAGTTTTGCATGAAAGTCTGCTGTTTCGTTTTAGAATGAAACACCAAAAAAAGATCCTTCTCATTCTCTGGATCTGATCGTTTTTATCATCACGTTTTAATAATTCATCATGTCTGAGTCCAACGATGGTAACTGTCATTCTCATAAAAAATTGTATTCAGTATTAACTCTGCTACTGTCTATGCTTCTTGTTTTCAAGGCACTAATTTTTTGTCCGCCTATCATTTGGAAGGTCAACATACACACACACCCCCACACACCCCCTCACCCCCCCCCCCCACACACACACACACCCCACACGCACCCCCCCACCCACACACACTCATGCACACACACACACACACACCCACACGCACACATACGCACGAACACATACACACACACATTTTTTCAGTGAAATAAGTGACTCAAACTATTGCATCATTGTTCTAAGAAGGTTGAAAAAACAAAACGTTTGTTCAATATTTATTGGCACAAGTTCACTCTCAGTACATTGGTTATTTTGGGTGAGACCTGCATACACTGTAGGTCGAGTATTTAGTCAATCACTAGAAAAGAAAACTGTAAGCTCAATTCAAATCATTAATAACTTACAGTGTCTTGTACCAGATAATGACTAAATCTTCCTAAAAGAAACATAGCTGACGATGCTGTAATAAGTGCAAAGCTTGTCATTTTCTCTTCGTTGTCTAATTTTCTTACTTCCATCCGTCTCCATTTACACCCAATTTAACCACTGCAAAGAAGAGAATCTTAAAACCAATCAAAGTGGCATCAAAGACTCAGAGTTTGCAAACAGAAAATGAGCTACGGCATTCAAAGAGAAATGAACAGATGATATTCAAAGCAGAGACAAATATATTACACACAAGAGACTGTTATAAGCTCCAAAAGTAAACAAGCCAATGAAGAAAAGAGGCAATATAAATGGATTGAATGACGGCATAAATATATGAAAAATATCAGTTTGGTCTGCAATGCAGATTAGATACATAATCACATTTATTTTCTTGCTTATTGTCTGATCAGTGTGAAATGAGGTCATCAGAATGTCTATATTGTAATAAATGTTGGAATAACTTCCTTTCCTGTTGACAGCAGTTTGTTTTTATTTGTATTTTCATTAACAGCACCTCAGAGGCAGAATGAAGACTCCTGTCCAGTGTGTCCGCCTGCAGACATGTTTATTTTCAGAAAATGAGACTCCAGCAATTTGCACTCTGAGGAAATAGAAACCAGTGGGAGCCGAGCACCGCTGTTATTCATTTCAAATATGCAGTCGCTCAGCAGGAGCACTGAAGCACATATTCACTGAAGCCTGCATCGGGTTATGGTTCTGTTTCAGATCACTGAGGCTCCCGAAGCCTGCTGCAGGGACACCGCCTCCCAACGCTGCTCAGAACCCTTCTAGTTGTTCACACTTTGCCACCACACCAAACTAAAATGTGTCATCTTTTGTTTGTTGAAAGCAGGAAAGAACTTGGAATATTAGAATGTTGAAGGTTTAATGAAAAAAACAAAATAAAAAAATGAATAAATAAAACAACCTTGCTGATCTTGAACAGGCTAAACAGAACATGTAGCACAGACAGGGTAATGGAAAAATCCAGCAATGAAAAATAGAAACCAAGACTTTAAATACTGAAGCGGGGGGTGAAAAATAACAAAAGGAACCAGGTGAACTAAACCAAGGCAATGTGGAACAGCTGTCCCAGAATGAAAAAAGAAAAACTGAGCAAGAGAGGGAGCTTCACTGAAATACAAAATGATCTTCAAACCAAGAAAACTAAGACACATCTAGAATAAATTTAAATGCACAAGGAACACAAGAATAAACAACAAAATTTATGAACTAATGTGGGAACACCTTGCTAAATTAATGAACACGGAGAAATGGATCGAATATGGCAAGACCTAACAGAAATTAACAAGAGAAAACACACGCATGAATAAAAACCAACTGCTCAAGAATGATAGTAAAATGCTTTTTATTGAACTTTATGTGATACACAAACACAAACTAGTGCATAATAATGACGTGAAACAAGCAAAAAGAAAAAGGCATTTTTTACACTTTTTTCATAAATCTGAAAAGTATGATGTTCTTTGTATTCAGCAGCCCTGAGTCAACACTTTGTACAATCAACTCCTGCTGCAGGTGCAGGTTTTGGGGAAAGTCTATCAGGTTTATCCATCCGGCTAATTTTCCTTTACAGCACAGGTGTCAAACTCCAGTCCTCGAGGGCCTGTGTCCTCCAACTTTTAGATGTGCCTCTGCTGCACCACACCTGAATAGAATAATAGGTCATTAGCAAGGCACATCACCAGTGGTGGATGTGCTGGATCACTTGAGCTTAACTGATTTTCCATATAGGGCCAGAATTATGCATTTTCTAGGCACACAGAGGCATTTTAAAGCACAATTAAGGAACCATTACCTTGAATTGTTATAAAAATGTTCTCTTTATAAAATATGACTTAAAAGAAATGACTTCATAATTTAAATTGGCCCCTCCCTCTTTAAAACCTCCTGCTCTTTCTGAAACTCCCCCTTCAGGAAGTCATCGCAACAGGATTCCTCTAATGCCCCAGCCCCATGCATTTTTAAAAAGACAAACTGGTGGTAGTGAGTATTGGTGTAACGCATTCTTTTAACAATAATAGCAACAAAAAAACAAGAGTTTATCCAGAAGATTTTAATAAGAGTAGATGTGTCTTGTTCAAACTAGGAACAAACGTGTTGTTCTATTGTCTGGTTCACAGAATCCTTCACTCTGGTGGTTCATGGTAAATTAAGGCAAACTTGCACAATAGTTCTATTACAAAAGTTTGTCTATGGCCACTGAATATGATTCCCTGTGGGAGACTAAACAGACAGCTACTATTTAAACATTATTTTACAGTCAAATATAATACAGTTGTGGCCTTATTATATTGTACATAGAAATGCATTTTATTTATTGATTTGGACCTCACTTGGTCTAAATGGAACGATAGCAAGGACAGAATGACAGGCTCCCACTGAGCATAAAGAGACACACAATATCCAAGATGGCTGAAAAAAATAAATAAGAGAAATATAAAACAAAATTAAACAATTATAATATGAACAAAACCTTTTTTGTAGCTCCATATATTTTTTTTAACAAAGTGACATTGTTGTCACTGTTTACTGAAATGTGATGTACTGGAAAAACATGAGTGACACATTAAACCATTTTACAAGTGAGACTGAGAGTCAAACCACAGAACAATAGATTAACATGTAAAGGAAAATAGGAGGTATAGTAAGTTTAGAGTTTAGATGTTTTCAGTAAAACTCAAGAAAGAAGTTCCCAAAGTTTGGGCATGTATACATGAGCTACTTATGAATAAGCTAAAACAAAAATGAAATGAGTTTGAAAAAATCAGGAAATGACAGTGAAGGCATTAGCTAAACTAGATTCCACAATTTAATTCAGTTTATTTTTACAGTGCCAGATTTCAACGAAAGTTTTCTCAGGGCAGGACAGGATACATAAAAGCCAATCAATAAAAGTTATCACTTTCAAAAAGAACCCAGCAGAATGTGTTGAATCTTCACTTTGTTGCAGTCTCCCATACAAGCCCACTGGCAACAGTGGGAAGGAAAAACTCCCTTTTAACAGGAAGAAACCTCCATCAGAATAATCAGCCTGCTGCCTTGACTGTCTTGCTTTGACAAAGCTCACATTTTAAATTCAGAATGCTGGTGATACGTTTACATAGACAACCAACGCCTTGTACTTTACACACATTCTTCGTTGATACAAGTAAACGGAAGACCTTTCAGGGCATTGGATGACACATGTGTTGACAATTCCAGATCAATTAACTTGCCAAATTGCTCTGCTTTTAATTTTAAGTCAATATCCCCTTGACGCAGAGCCTCTCCTTGCAAAATGTATGAAACTTTCACAAGAGAATGGCGAAGTTTCAGTGCTGTTGAAGGCACTGCGAATCTGTGTGGGATAACTCATTAAACCCAGTCAACTGTTTTACAGCCTGAAGGACCATGTTGAATTTTTCTGGGCGGATCAAGTCCTTCAAAAAGACAATACGTTTATCGATCTGTCTTGCAACAAGAACAAGTCTGGCAAGTTCCCTCATCTTACTTCTGATGTCTGCTCGATGGTGTCTAACTTCTCCATTTTTGAGGAACATTCTCTCACCCAATGAAAGAATAAGGGAGTCGGCTTTCACTAACTGCGTGATATCGTCATGCTTCATTTCCTGGAGAACCTCTGTAAGTCCAATGGAAATCGAAGTATTCGTCGGTAACATCATGGAAGAATTTCTCACAACTCTTCTTGATACATTGCCAGATTCTTTCCCTTTGAATTTGCAACGCTTGATGTGTCTCCAGAGATCTGTTTCACGAACATACCAAAGCAAAACTTACAAGGTAGGTAGTCCTCTGCAGCTACCTCACATGTTGCTAGACGTTTTGGGATGATTTCTCCTTCCCCAGAGGCCAGGACAGAACAGTTGTGCTGATAGTTTCCCATGTTTGTTACTTTGGAAAAAAGCAAGGATTGCATTTTCGATCCCTTCCACAATGCAAGTGCCTTGGCCACATAAGGTTTGTCTGAATGCTTCTCCTTCAAATGTCTTGTGATTTTTGAATAAGGCTTTTCACAATAAAGACAATAATTCTTCTTGTCATAGACACGTTGGTGTGCAGAGTTTGAAGATGATTTTACTGTGATTTTTTGTTGTTTCTTAGATGATTTTACTGTGAATTTATGTTTTTTTGAAGATTTTTTCACTGTGACTTTTTGTTGTTCAGAGCTACTGTCCTGTGAGTTGCGTTCATGAATAGAATGTGTTTTTCTGAGGATTACTTCATGTTCGGTAATTTCATCTTCCTTTGGTTGTGAATCATCATCTTCTTCTTCATCTGAGGAGACCAGACAACGGGAACCCTTTTCTTAATGGTCTGAAAAAAAGAGCTTATTAATTACTTTGCAAAGAGAGAATATCATTTCGCATCACTTCTTGATACACAGTTATGATTTAGTTCTGATTTTCTTCACTGAAAATTATATAATTAAATCCTTTATTACCGTTTCAAAATCAGAAAATTCCTCTTCTATCAACGGAGATGAAAGCAATAAGTTAGAGTCAGAAATGTCAAGCAGATCGCTGACATTGCTCTCTCCAATGTCCATCTCTTCTGAAGTTTCAGGCCAGTCATTTGTTGCCTGGGTTCCATCCTGTAATAACAACAAAAGTAGTGAATTAATGAATATATCAATGACAAAAGTATCTGATGAAAAAGTCAGATAGAATTTCTTCAGTAGAAAGATGTTAAGTGTCTTACAGTAAAGTAACTTCATGTTGCCCAAACCTGCTGGAAAACAATGACTTACTTGACTTTGATTCTCAAGTCCAGTGCTGCTTGTGGTTGCAGTATTATCAGACTGATGTGACAAACCTGTAAATGAGACAAACAGGGTTAATCAGTTTCTATGTAGAATGTAAGATATTGTTTCCCAGCCCATAAAGTTATAGATTATATTTAAAGCAATGCTACTTACACATGACAGCCTTCAGGGTTCTTCAATGGTGGGACGTTCTTCAACTGATTTACTCAGCATCCGGGTAATGATGTCTTTTAGCCCGCTCCATCTTTCCTCACATTGAAGAGTGAAGTTGGCCGTTCTGATGTTAAGAGTCAGCCCGATGGGATCACTGAAGTATGGTGTTGCAGTTTGAAGGGATGTAGTCCATCTGTCAGGATGTAATGCATCAAGCAACCCGCTACCTAAAATGTAACGGATTACATTGAAACCATGTCCTCAAAGTCAAACTATGCAGTCAATAATAATAATTGTTTTTTCTTATTATTATTATTATTATAAGCCAAACAGTTGGTCATGATTGAACAAATTATAGAGCAACAAACAATGCTATTATCTATTATACAAATTAAATGAGCATTTTAAGGTCAACACACCTGGATATCTGAGTCCTTATTGTATTTGCTTTTTATAACTCCAACATCCTCATAACTGGCCCAGGACAAATTTCCACCTAATTGAGAAAATGATGCAGTGTCTCCATGATCCAGATTTCTGTTTGCTCCAAAGTCTCCATGCATTTTATTGTTGATATCTGTAGACACATAAAATATCTTTAGTCACATAAATATCAAAATATAATGTGATGAGAATTAGCATGTTGATTATCAACATTTGTGAATAAATTGACTGTACAGTTTGCCCATTAAGTTTCCTTTACCAAACAGGATGTTTTCAGGCTTCAGGTCTCCGTGCAACATTCCATGTGAGTGGAGTTCCTGAAGTCCCAGCAATAACTCCTCACAGATTCCCAGTCTCCACTGCTCAGTCAGGTTCTGTCTCTCAGGAAAAGCTTTATTTTCAATCAGGTCTTTGAGATTATATTCACAAAGAGGAAAGACTAAATAGGCCAAGTAAGTGTCTTCAATCACAGTCAGGGGCTGCAACAGATGTTTTGATTTTAATCTGTCTGAACATAGAAAGTTGGCTGTTTTCAATTGGCTTTTGCCCATATGTTTAGGAAATCTCTTGACTGCCACAGGATCATTGCAGAAGAGTCCTGGAAAGACTTCTGTTCCATTGCATCCATTTCCAATCTTTATATTTGGGTTGAATTCAAGGCCATAAATTTCCATCACGCCAGACTCAGACTTGAGATCTTCTAGTGAGCTCTTCCATCGGGATTCCTTTAAAATCAAGCAAAAAAACAAAACAATGAGACAATAGAGTATCAATTATCTTATGGATTATCTTTCAGCATAAACATAATAAAAAATTTGATGAATTTATTCAATAAAAACTTTCACACATCTTTACCTTCTTTTCCATGTGTTCATTAGAAGAAAATGAAGATGTCTTCTAAAAAAAACAAAAAACAATTACAGCATTAAATTATTGTACAGAATTTGGTTTGTTAACCCAGTGGTGAAAACAAACAGTGCAATTCCAGAGGCCGGCAGTATGAATAAAAGAAAAAAACAGTTAGGCAAAAGTGTTTCACTGTTAAGATGGTTTGTAGTTTGTCTTGTTGCAACCTGAAGTGTGGAATAAACTTCAGCGGAGATTGAAAAGAAAAGATATGTAGAGATGCATGTCTGGTTGAACGATGTGTGTGTAATCAGAGGGCCCCAGAACAAAACCTTTGGGAACCACTGTTTATAAAGTATTTTGCATTTTGAATTTTAACATGTTTACAACATTTCTGCCACTTAAACCTCATTAACAATATAGTAAAAATGAGAGATGAAAAAGTCATATGTGAGATTCATAACATTTACTAAAACATGCCTTGAATAAAATATTAATATATGTAAATAATAGTTATACCTGTCGCCATTGACAGTTGGGGTTTTCATAGTTGTAGACAATTTCTTCTCCTGCAAGAATTTCTGTGATTGCAAAAACACACAGATGTGGTTTTTTTGTTGCTCGTCCAATATCTGTTGGTCACATAGGTACAAAAGATTTCAGTGCGTTTGTTAAATGAAACAGTTACTAAATTAACACAGACTTCTGACTGTTTACTTACAATGTTAGTTTTGCTGTTTGGCTTGATGTGATCATCATTTATGAATCTTCCAAGTCTTGCTGTGTCTTTGCTGCCATCAATGCTGAAAAACAAGAGATCAATTCTATTCATTCCTGGCTTAGATTCAAAGTTTGGACGTTCATGCAGTTACACTCACCAAAGTTTTGTCCTTGGAAGTTGTAGAAATTCAAAATGCTGCATCTTCAGCTGAGAGCTCTTTCAACAGGTCCTCTCCTTCAGAGCCAGAGATATGTCTTCCAACACTCCAGCAAGAATTCTCCTGGATCAATGTTTTTGGTGGCAATAACTCCATAACCTGAAAAATGACCAGGGTTTCATTGAGTTTTGCATTAACAGTCCCACAATCTTGAGCTGTGACTTCAAACCGGCTGATCCTTGAGAACATAAAATCATTCTATAACGTAGATAATAAACAAACTGCAGTGATATGCAGCTCAGTGTCCTACCCCACACTAACCCAAATGAGGCTCTTTAAAAGTAGAACCTGCTTCCGGATATTAAACAGAAACTTTATATTCTCAAACAAAAGCATACCTTTGTCTTCACTGATGAATTTCTTCTGAAATATGTCTTTCCCACAATCTTGAGCTGTGATTTCAAACCGGCTGATCCTTGAGAACATAAAATCATTCTATATGTGGCAAGGTGACCTTGTTTTTCCTTTTGAGTTAGATTTTGATATTCTTTTGGATTGTATATTTTGAAGTTATTTTCTTAGTTTATTTTGGGTTAAATGTTTTGTTTTTGCATGTTTTGATTGGTTGTTGGTCACGTGCCGCATGCGCCCCACTGCAGCAACACAGCTGATCCGCATCTTCATCAAGTTGTTTACAGATCAGGAGGAGTAAAAAGGCCATTGGGACTGTGACGGTGTCAGGAGCGGCAGACGGCTCGGACTGGCTTCAGGCGTTGGCTACAGGAGGGACCGGCCCTGAGGAGGACTGCTAATCTGGTCGCGGCAGAGGAGCGGGCGGCCGGCTAAGGAAGTGGAACTGCTGGGTTACCGCTGAGAACCGGTCGGATCAAGCTGGACCTACAGAAGTAGTAAGGACCGTGTTCCCCTGAACGGAGCCGTTGGGCTAGCGCTCACTGAGGTTCGTGCGGACTGGAGGATTGTTTGGACCGGGCTGGACGTGTGAGCAGCAGAGGACCGCGCCCCTTCTTTTTTCCCCCCATCGTGGGCCAGTTAAGACTTTTTTTTATAGACTTGTATAATGATCTTTCTTCAGCAATCTCTCCTTTTTAACTAGTTGTTTTTAAAATAAATTATTGTATCCCTTTTATCAGTTTGTTGCGCCTCTGTCCACAATCCCGAAGGTTATTTGTATAAGGAAGAGATTAAGCCTCTCGGCCTTAACATATAACGTAGATAATAAACACAAACTGCAGTGATATGCAGCTCAGTGTCCTACCCCACACTAACCCAAATGAGGCTCTTTAAAAGTAGAACCTGCTTCCGGATATAAAACAGAAAACTTTATATTCTCAAACAAAAGCATACCTTTGTCTTCACTGATGAATTTCTTCTGAAATATGTCTTTGTCCTTTTCAGAAGCAATGAAGTGCAAGGCTTCCTCTTCAGGACAAACTCCTTTGGGATCCATTATTCCTGTGAAAATGTAAATAAATATTAGACATGCTGCACTGTCTTAAAACCTGAGCTTGACTGAAAATGACTGTTTATCCAAAAGGCACTAAAAGCTTGTTAACACGAGTGAGGTCATGAATCATACAAATCTATTAGTATTTTTGCTTTACAGACTAAATAGAACACAAGGGAGGAATTTGGTCAAGTGTGGAACTTACCTGTTGTTATGAGCTCAAAACAAAGAGCAGAAAAATCTCCAAGCTGGTTTTTGTCCTCCAAAATGTTGGTCAACACTCCACCAGACAAAACAATAAAAACCTATTGAAATAAATCTAAGTTTGACATTTGTCCTCTCAAATGTGGCTGTGCTCAGCAATTCCAACAGATCCTCAAAAATCTGCAGTAAAAACAGAAGAAAATGTGAGGTCTGGTCTGTTCTGTTCTTCTGGGAATAAGAATGTCTCTTTCTGCAAGGAGCCCAGATTATATGCAGTCCTCTCTGAATTCAGGACATTCGAAGGAACAAAAGAGTGAATGGTTGCATTTGTTTTTGAATGGCGGTGCTCACCTTCTGCACTAAGCAATGACTGGGGGTCTTATCTACATCACAAGTGTGAACTGAAGACCCAGAGGCCAAATGTGGCCATAAGATGTTTAAAGAGGAATTAGATCCATGCTTTATTTCTCTGGCTTCAACATGGACATGTTTGATACCCACAAAAACATTATAATCTAAAAAAATGTTTAGAAATACCAAACAGATAAAAGTACAAGCAGGGGCGGATCTTGAAATATATCTATGGGGGGCAAAAAGGGGCATGGATGAAAAGAACGACTCATTAATCAAATCAAACTTTATTTGTTTAGCACATTTCAGCAGCAAGGCATTTCAAAGTGCTTTACATCATAAACACAAAACACAAAGTCATGCAACATAGAATAACAATACATTGTTACATATTACATTTCAAATACAATTCTAAACAGGTGTGGTTTTAGTTGAGATTTAAAGGAAGTCAGGGTTTCTGCTGTTTTACAGTTTTCTGGAAGTTTGTTCCAAATTTTTGGTGCATAGATGCTGAAAGCTGCTTCTCCTTTGTAAAGAGCCGTTCAGAAGAACCGGATCGTTCGTGAATGTTGGTGAGTCTTTGGTCACAGCTCCACATCCAGCGCAGTGACTCACAGCTTTGTTCCCTGCACAAACTGTAGCATCACGTCTACAGAAAGTCTTTCCTTCCTGTGAGTTTCTGTTTTAAATGATAATAAAAGTTAGACTAGTCCACCATCTGTGAAAGCCCCATCTGATGATGTGTGACTTAACCGTTAGACGGTCATCTACCGCTCAGAGAAAACCACTGCGGGGTTTAAGGAGGCGATGTGTGACAGTGGTAACAGAAACACTTCATTACTAAGTTAAGGTATTTGCTTGGATTTTAATCGGTATGTTTCTTAATTTAGTGATATTTTATGGTCTGGAGCAAAAGTCTATGAAAGACTCAATCAACTGATGTCTACTTTTTAAACATGCGTGATATTTTACATTCCACTATAATATACTTGTTGTCTTAATCTATATTTATCTGAAAGCAATTTTTTGTTGTTGATTTGTTGAAAAGGAACACTCTTGGTTTATATGGAATGACAGGGATCCACTGATGCCTGTTGTGTAATGACATAAGTAGCACAAAATGACATGCATAGTCCAAAATTGCTAAATAAAAAAAAATATTATCATACTACAATTAACCCCTTATGCTTCTGTTGTTTTTTTAGTCATTTATCCAGCTTTTGAAATAAGCAAAACTCATTAAAGAAATGCCCAAATGCAAATGGGTTTGTGGTGCTGTATTTTAAGTCAAACTTTATTGGAAGTACTTTGAACTACATGCAATCACACAATCACAAGCTGGAGTTTGTCACATGCTTTTACTGCACAAATGGCTTTTCACATAGTAAACTATGGAGACAGATTGTCAACTGAAAATTCTCATAAGCTGTACAGTAGAACTGTCTTTGCACTCGCAGTGATAGAACTTTTAAACAATAATTGATTAAAAAAACAATAATAATACAATTTCAAAAACAGTGGTTCTAATGTTTTGTCAAGTAAAGAAAAAAATAAGCAAAAAAATAAAAATTAGGCCTGACAGAGAAGAAATTAGCTTAACTAGCCACAACAATTCCATTCAGTTTAGCCAAGTCACAACAAATGTTCTCTCAGGGCACAACAACAAAAAAACTCCCTTCTAACAGGAAGAAGCCTCCATCAGAACCGGGCTGATGATGATCAGCCTCCACCACTCACATTTTAAATTCAAAATGCTGATGGTCCATTGATATGGACCACCATAATTCAAGCTCTCAGTCTCCAGGTGGTTAACATTGAACTGTCCAGAGTAGGTCCCAGTCATTACTGTTGTTCGCTCTTCTTCATAGCTGAAATTTTGTTGTAAACAAAATATTTTATTGCTTTCCAGTCTCGTCCATTATCCTTTAGGATCTGGTTGTCATATAAACATTTTTCACACTCTAGTTTCCCAGGGATCTTCAGATTCTTCAAGAAGTCCTTGAAATGATGGAAGATGATTTTTCTCTCTGTTTCTGACCAGGGTTTTCTGGATCTCTCTGTATGTAAAAGGAGGAGGAAAATTAATAAATTGATTAATAAAAATTGATAAACACCAAATCTGGTAAATAAAAGTCAAGAGTTTTCATGTAGACACTGGACTATCAGGGAACATTGTTTTATGGATCTCAAACAGATTTTCCTGGTTTCTTAACCCACAGCCAAATGCTGATGCTGCAGATGCCCATTGTTTTCTGGTCCACAGGTCAGCCCAATCTCTTTGATGTTAGAAAGTCAGCAGAATGTGACCCCCATGTGGTGCTGTGTGGAATTTCATGACAAAACTGTTTGAGATTTTATCAATAGGTTGTAAACCAATTCCCCTTTTGGTAGAGGGAGAGACTTTTTGCCATTATATGCATGCTATAATTCCTGTCAATGAAAGAGAAGTCTTGCAGACACATTGTATGTGATTTCTCCCTCTGCAGAGATAAGTCAAGGACTGTTGGCAGCTGATTTGGGATTAGCACTCTGGTGTTAGGATCCAGAGGTAATAGGAAGGGAGGCACTCGACCTGGGGCCAGAGCAATCTGGTTGAAGATCAGCTTCTTTACCATTTTAATACTGCAAACAGTATCCTGTATGGTGAACTGAATAACATACCTTTTTTACTTGATGGCAATGTCGACTTTTTAACGTCCCCAGTTGCCTTGCATAATGCAGTGCTTTCTTCACAGTTTACATCCTTTGACGTTCCTGAAAAACATAGTTAGCAATTAAATGTTTACATCAGGTTGAAGTGAAAGGAAATTTTAAGAATACCTCATTAAGTGGAAAGATTTTTTTTTCTTTTCCATCAATATAGTGAATATAGAGGAAAAAGTTACCTTTTTGACTCTTTTTGATAGAAGTCCCTTCAGGTTCAACATCTGAATCTGAGTGACTGAACTCCTCCTCAGCTGCAACACAACATTTACAGTAAATACTTAACCACAAATTTATTTTTTTTTGTTCACAAAAGCAAAAAATATCAAATTTAAATACAGAAAATAAATTTTGAAATCTTTCACTTACAGCTGATGTTTGGTAAGACGCCGTCAAGAGATTTGCCTTTGAATTTACTCAGTCCACCTTGCAGAGCAAAAGAAGTCTACTGACTTTTGCCATTTGGAGTGTTTCTTCAGGTAGTCTGTAAAATTCCCTGTGGACGTCAATCATGGCCCATAAATGTTGCCAGCTGGTCGAGCTCGTGATTCCGCAGGTTCAGGAGCTGTGAAACTGTGGCGATATGCTTTCGTAGTTTGGTTGATGTGAGATTCTGTGGTTGTTCAGCTCCGCAGCTTTCAGCAAATCGTCTTAAGGTGTCACATCCACGAATGTTCCCTTGGGAGCCAAAATATGGACAAGCAAAAATGTAGGGATTGGTGGGTGAAATCCCAACCTCTTCTCTAGTTTTAATCAGAAGATCCACAGACTCTTTTATATTTAGTGGGAACAGCACAGGCACTTTGCGGCCCCTTTTCCCCCTTATCTCTACTCTGGTGAGATTCTCACAAAGTTTTTTTTCAAATTCTGAAAGGCTCTCCCAGACTTCATCATGCATGCTGTGTTTGCTCCTCTGTAAATACGTGTTGACTTCCATTCTTGAAACTTCTCCTTCGCGACGGCGATTGAACACTATTAGCTGGGCCAAGGTGACTTGAGCCAGTGCACTCCATGATTTTGCTGTTGGTTGCTCAATGAGATTTTTTTGGCAGACTATCTCAAGGTTTTTCAGATGGTCCTGGAGCTTTTTGATGTCTTCTGACAAAGGCAGTATTTGCGGCATATTCCATTTCTTCTGTTGAAGCGTTTTCAGGGCATTGGATGACACATGTGTTGACCATTCCAGTTCAATTAACTTGACAAATTGCTCTGTTTTTAATTTTAAGTCGTTATCCCCTTGACGCAGAGCCTCTCCTTGCAAAATGTATGAAACTTTCACAAGAGAACGGCGAAGTTTCAGTGCTGTTGAAGGCACTGCGAATCTGTTGGATAACTCATTAAACCCAGTCAACTGTTTTACAGCCTGAAGGACCATGTTGAATTTTTCTGGGCGGATCAAGTCCTTCAAAAAGACAATACCTTTATCGATCTGTCTTGCAACAAGAACAAGTCTGGCAAGTTCCCTCATCTTACTTCTGATGTCTGCTCGATGGTGTCTAACTTCTCCATTTTTGAGGAACATTCTCTCACCCAATGAAAGAATAAGGGAGTCGGCTTTCACTAACTGTGTGATATCGTCATGCGTCATTTCCTTGAGAACCTCTGTAAGTCCAATGGAAATCGAAGTATTCGTCGGTAACATCATGGAAGAATTTCTCACAACTCTTCTTGATACAGGGGCAGATTCTTTCACTTTGAGTTTGCAATCCTTCAGGTGTTTCCAGAGAGTTCTCTTCACGAACATACCAAAGCAAAACTTACAAGGTAGGTAGTCCTCTGCAGCTACCTCACATGTTGCTTGACGTTTTGGGATGATTTCTCCTTCCCCAGAAGCCAGGACAGAACAGTTGTGCTGATAGTTTCCCATGTTTACTACTTTGGAAAAAAGCAAGGATTGCATTTTCGATCCCTTCCTATGTGCAAGTGCCTTGGCCACATCAGGTTTGTCTGAATGCCTCTGCTTCAGATGTCTTGTGAGTTTTGAATAAGGCTTTTCACAATAAAGACAATAATTCTTCTTGTCATAGACACGTTGGTATGCAGTGCTTGAACATGTTTTTACTGTGATTTTATGTTGTTTTGTAGATTTTTTTACTGTGACTTCATGTTGTTCAGAGCTAATGTTGTGTGAGTTGTGTTCAGCATTAGAAGGTGTTTTTCTGAGGATTACTTCATGTTCGGTAGTTTCGTCTTCCTTTGGTTGTGAATCATCATCTTCTTCTTCATCTGAGGAGACCAGACAACGGGAACCCTTTTTCTTAATGGTCTGAAAAAAAAAAGAGCTTATTAATTACTTTGCAAAGATGAGAATATCATATTCGCATCACTTCTTGATACACAGTTATGATTTAGTTATGATTTTCTTCACTGAAAATTATATAATTAAATCCTTTATTACCGTTTCAAAATCAGAAAATTCCTCTTCTATCAACGGAGATGAAAGCAATAAGTTAGAGTCAGAAATGTCAAGCAGATCGCTGACATTGCTCTCTCCAATGTCCATCTCTTCTGAAGTTTCAGGCCAGTCATTTGTTGTCTGGGTTCCATCCTGTAATAACAACAAAAGTAGTGAATTAATGAATATATCAATGACAAAAGTATCTGATGAAAAAGTCAGATAGAATTCTTCAGTAGAAAGATGTTAAGTGTCTTACAGTAAAGTAACTTCATGTTGCCCAAACCTGCTGGAAAACAATGACTTACTTGACTTTGATTCTCAAGTCCAGTGCTGCTTGTGGTTGCAGTATTATCAGACTGATGTGACAAACCTGTAAATGAGACAAACAGGGTTAATCAGTTTCTATGTAGAATGTAAGATATTGTTTCCCAGCCCATAAAGTTATAGATTATATTTAAAGCAATGCTACTTACACATGACAGCCTTCAGGGATTCTTCAATGGTGGGACGTTCTTCAACTGATTTACTCAGCATCCGGGTAATGATGTCTTTTAGCCCGCTCCATCTTTCCTCACATTGAAGAGTGAAGTTGGCCGTTCTGATGTTAAGAGTCAGCCCGATGGGATCACTGAAGTATGGTGTTGCAGTTTGAAAGGGATGTAGTCCATCTGTCAGGATGTAATGCATCAAGCAACCCGCTACCTAAAATGTAACGGATTACATTGAAACCATGTCCTCAAAGTCAAACTATGCAGTCAATAATAATAATAATTGTTTTTTCTTATTATTATTATTATTATTATAAGCCAAACAGTTGGTCATGATTGAACAAAATTATAGAGCAACAAACAATGCTATTATCTATTATACAATTAAATGAGCATTTTAAGGTCAACACACCTGGATATCTGAGTCCTTATTGTATTTGCTTTTAACTCCAACATCCTCATAACTGGCCCAGGACAAATTTCCACCTAATTGAGAAAATGATGCAGTGTCTCCATGATCCAGACTTCTGTTTGCTCCAAAGTCTCCAATGCACATTTTATTGTTGATATCTGTAGACACATTAAATATCTTTAGTCACATAAATATCAAAATATAATGTGATGAAAATTAGCATGTTGATTATCAACATTTGTGAATAAATTGACTGTACAGTTTGCCCATTAAGTTTCCTTTACCAAACAGGATGTTTTCAGGCTTCAGGTCTCCGTGCAACATTCCATGTGAGTGGAGTTCCTGAAGTCCCAGCAATAACTCCTCACAGATTCCCAGTCTCCACTGCTCAGTCAGGTTCTGTCTCTCAGGAAAAATCTTATTTTCAATCAGGTCTTTGAGATTATATTCACAAAGAGGAAAGACTAAATAGGCCAAGTTAGTGTCTTCAATCACAGTCAAGGGCTGCAACAGATGTTTTGATTTTAATCTGTCTGAACATAGAAAGTTGGCTGTTTTCAATTGGCTTTTGCCCATATGTTTAGGAAATCTCTTGACTGCCACAGGATCATTGCAGAAGAGTCCTGGAAAGACTTCTGTTCCATTGCATCCATTTCCAATCTTTATATTTGGGTTGAATTCAAGGCCATAAATTTCCATCACGCCAGAGTCAGACTTGAGATCTTCTAGTGAGCTCTTCCATCGGGATTCCTTTAAAATCAAGCAAAAAAAACAAAACAATGAGACAATAGAGTATCAACTATCTTATGGATTATCTTTCAGCGTAAACATAATAAAAAATTTGATGAATTTATTCAATAAAAACTTTCACAGATCTTTACCTTCTTTTCCATGTGTTCATTAGAAGAAAATGAAGATGTCTTCTAAAAAAAACAAAAAAACAATTACAGCATTAAATTATTGTACAGAATTTGGTTTGTTAACCCAGTGGTGAAAACAAACAGTGCAATTCCAGAGGCTGGCAGTATGAATAAAAGAAAAAAACAGTTAGGCAAAGTGTTTCACTGTTAAGATGGTTTGTAGTTTGTCTTGTTGCAACCTGAAGTGTGAAATAAACTTCAGCGGAGATTGAAAAGAAAAGATATGTAGAGATGCATGTCTGGTTGAACGATGTGTGTGTAATCAGAGGGCCCCAGAACAAAACCTTTGGGAACCACTGTTTATAAAGTATTTTTGCATTTTGAATTTTAACATGTTTACAAACATTTCTGCCACTTAAACCTCATTAACAATATAGTAAAAATGAGATGAAAAAGTCATATCTGAGATTCATAACATTTACTAAAACATGCCTTGAATAAAATATTAATATATGTAAATAATAGTTACATACCTGTCGCCATTGACAGTTGGGGTTTTCATAGTTGTAGACAATTTCTTCTCCTGCAAGAATTTCTGTGATTGCAAAAACACACAGATGTGGTTTTTGTTGCTCGTCCAATATCTGTTGGTCACACAGGTACAAAAGATTTCAGTGCGTTTGTTAAATGAAACAGTTACTAAATTAACACAGACTTCTGACTGTTACTTACAATGTTAGTTTTGCTGTTTGGCTTGATGTGATCATCATTTATGAATCTTCCAAGTCTTGCTGTGTCTTTGCTGCCATCAATGCTGAAAAACAAGAGATCAATTCTATTCATTCCTGGGCTTAGATTCAAAGTTTGGACGTTCATGCAGTTACACTCACCAGAAGTTTTGTCCTTGGAAGTTGTAGAAATTCAAAAATGCTGCATCTTCAGCTGAGAGCTCTTTCAACAGGTCCTCTCCTTCAGAGCCAGAGATATGTCTTCCAACATACTCCAGCAAGAATTCTCCTGGATCAATGTTTTTGGTGCAATAACTCCATAACCTGAAAAACATGACCAGGGTTTCATTGAGTTTTGCATTAACAGTCCCACAATCTTGAGCTGTGACTTCAAACCGGCTGATCCTTGAGAACATAAAATCATTCTATAACGTAGATAATAAACACAAACTGCAGTGATATGCAGCTCAGTGTCCTACCCCACACTAACCCAAATGAGGCTCTTTAAAAGTAGAACCTGCTTCTGGATATAAAACAGAAAACTTTATATTCTCAAACAAAAGCATACCTTTGTCTTCGCTGATGAATTTCTTCTGAAATATGTCTTTGTCCTTTTCAGAAGCAATGAAGTGCAAGGCTTCCTCTTCAGGACAAACTCCTTTGGGATCCATTATTCCTGTGAAAATGTAAATAAATATTAGACATGCTGCACTGTCTTAAAACCTGAGCTTGACTGAAAATGACTGTTTATCCAAAAGGCACTAAATGCTTGTTAACACGAGAGGAGGTCATGAAATCATACAAATCTATTAGTATTTTTGCTTTACAGACTAAATAGAACACAAGGGAGCAATTTGGTCAAGTGTGGAACTTACCTGTTGTTATGAGCTCAAAACAAAGAGCAGAAAAAATCTCCAAGCTGGTTTTTGTCCTCCAAAATGTTGGTCAACACTCCACCAGACAAAACAATAAAAACCTATTGAAATAAATCTAAGTTTGACATTTGTCCTCTCAAATGTGGCTGTGCTCAGCAATTCCAACAGATCCTCAAAAATCTGCAGTAAAAACAGAAGAAAATGTGAGGTCTGGTCTGTTTCTGTTCTTCTGGGAATAAGAATGTCTCTTTCTGCAAGGAGCCCAGTTATATGCAGTCCTCTCTGAATTCAGGACATTCGAAGGAACAAAAGAGTGAATGGTTGCATTTGTTTTTGAATGGCGGTGCTCACCTTCTGCACTAAGCAAACGACTGGGGGTCTTATCTACATCACAAGTGTGAAACTGAAGACCCAGAGGCCAAATGTGGCCATAAGATGTTTAAAGAGGAATTAGATCCATGCTTTATTTCTCTGGCTTCAACATGGACATGTTTGATACCCACAAAAACACTATAATCTAAAAAATGTTTAGAAATACCAAACAGATAAAAGTACAAGCAGGGGCGGATCTTGAAATATATCTATGGGGGGCAAAAAGGGGCATGGATGAAAAGAACGACTCATTAATCAAATCAAAATCAAATCAAACTTTATTTGTTTAGCACATTTCAGCAGCAAGGCATTTCAAAGTGCTTTACATCATAAACACAAAAACACAAAGTCATGCAACATAGAATGAACAATAAATTTTTACATATTACATTTCAAATACAATTCTAAACAGGTGTGTTTTAGTTGAGATTTAATGGAAGTCAGGGTTTCTGCTGTTTTACAGTTTTCTGAAAGTTTGTTCCAAATTTTTGGTGCATAGATGCTGAAAGCTGCTTCTCCTCTCTTGGTTCTGGTTCTGGGGATCCAGAGCAGAACTAGAACCAGAACCTGAGAGGTCTGGAAGGTTGATACAACAACAGCAGATCTTTGATGTATTATGGTGCTAAACCGTTCAGTGATTTATAAACTAACAACAGTATTTTAAAATCTATTCTTTGAGCTACAGGGAGCCAGTGGAGGGACTTTAAAACTGGTGTTATGTCTCTATCTTCCTGGTTTTTGTGAGAACAGGAGCAGCAGCTTCTGGATCAGCTGCAGCTGTTTGATTGATTTGTTGGACAGGCCTGTGAAGACGCTGTTGCAATAATCAATGTGACTAAAGATAAATGCATGAATGAGTTTCTCTAGATCTGGCTGAGACATTAGTCCTCTAATCCTGGAGACGTTCTTCAAGTGATAGAAGGCCGACTTTGTAATCGTCTTTATGTGGCTCGCAAGGTTCAAGTCCGAGTCCATCACTAGTCCCAGGTTTCGGGTCTGATCGCTAGTTTTTAGTTGTAGTAACTGAAGCTGTGCATTGACTCTAGATCGTTCCTCTTTAGGTCCAAAAATAATGACTTCAGTTTTGTTTTTGTTCAGCTGGAGAAAGTTTTGGCACATCCACATTTATCTGTTCTAAACATTTATTCAGTGATTGGATGGTTCAGAGTCACCTGGTGACATCGTAATGTAGAGCTGTGTGTCATCCGCATAGTTATGGTAGCTAATATTATTTCCTGTTATAACCTGAGCTAGTGGGAGCATATAAATATTAAATAAGAGGGGTCCTAAGATTGAACCTTGGGGTACCCCACATGTGACCTTTGACGTCTTTGATGAGAAGTTTCCAATAGAAACAAAGAAATCCCTGTTCTTTAAGTAAGATTGAAACCAGTCGAGCACTGAACAGGAGAGTCCGACCCAACTTTCAAGTCGATTCAGTAATATGTCATGGTCAACAGTGTCAAAAGCTGCACTGAGGTCCAACAGAACCAGCACCGTGGTTCTCCCACAGTACGTATTGATATCAATATCACTGAATACTTTTACGAGGGCAGTCTCCGTGCTGTGGTGAGCATGAAAACCAGATTGGAAAGAGTCAAAGCAGTTGGTCATCATGAGGAAATTATTTAATTGTTTACACAGTTTTTTCAATAACTTTGCTGATGAATGGGAGGTCAGAGGTCAGCCTGTAATTCTGCAGTAGCGATTTGTCCAGATTGTTCTTTTTCAGCAGTGGTTTGATGACAAAGCCTGGGGGAAAACACCTGATGTAGCGATGAGTTACTATTTGGATCAGATCAGTAGCAATAACAGGCAGGACTTTCTTAAAGAAATGTGTGGGTAGGACATCCAGACAGCAGGAGCTTGAACTTAATTGACTTCTAATTTCTTCTAGGGTTGTATAATTAAGTAGTTGAAAATGGGTCATTTTTTCTGTATTTGTTTTGTTTGGGTACAGCAATGGTTCTGGCTTTAGAGTTGATGTGCAGATTAATCTTCTGATTTTTTGAATTTTCTCTGTAAAGAAGCTGGAAAACTTGTTAAAGGCAGTCTTGAGAGGAATTTATCTCAACTCCTCTCCAGTCCTTTGTTACTCAAAACAATGTAACATTTGAATTCAGTAATTACTGAAATAAATAGTTAAAATACAGAAATATATCTGGTTCATGTGTTAGTTACATTGACTTTATATGACATTAGTAACATATATCCTGTCATACAGTTGCTGCTGGCCCTCTGAGGGCCACTAAATGTTCATTTGGCCCTCGATGACATCAGTGAAGCAATAGATGCATAACAATAATGGGGGACTGTATGTACATTTAAAGATTTTGAAGTTGGTTAAAGCTTTTTTCTGCTTTCTGAGGATTTTTTCATATAACATTCACCAACTCATCTTGATGGTTTTGTTACATGACATGGCTGCAATTAAAGTACTTGGGGAATATTAAAGATGTTCGAATTGGCACCAATTGATGCTCTTGAGTTCACTTAACAAATATAAATGTTGAAGTACGATGTGAACTGTAGATATTAGATATATGAAGCCTGTCCTGAATGTTCACATATGGTCTTTCTTCAAATCATTTTCACAAATATGAATATTTTTACATTGCAGTCATTTTCAAACTCTACAAAATTCTGTTGGCTGACAGAAACAGTTTAAACAGGATCAACAGGAATCATGATTATGAAACGTCATTTATCTCCAGAAAATGTTACAAGCTGACATGTGACCCAAAACTGCTTAGTTGTGTGTGTGTGTTTGTGTGATCTACAAACAGTAGATCTTCAGCCACTTTAAGAGTTTTTGGGAGAATTACCCATCACCAGTAACACCAATAAGAGGAAATGAGTTATCTCAAAGAAGGAAATGACAAAAGTTATGGCTTCTTTCTTTCAGGATATATGTTTATGCAAGTCTCTCTCCTCATCGTCTCCCTGCTGGGAGCTTCCTGGAGCAGAATCTGTGCACCTGCAGCTGGTTGGGATCATCAGCCAGAGAGAATTCAAGGAGCTTCTTGACCTCATCTCTCCTACAGTGGCATACTCTGTAGCTGCAAAACTTTATGTTTTTTGTGACTTTTTTGAGAAAACCTCAGCTCGTGTCTGTCTCTGATCCCCAGGTATAAGCCAGAACACAAAGCCACATTCCCACCTGTGGCCCTGAACGTCACCTAACTGCTTGCTTCAGTTCACAGCTCATTCTTGCTGGAGAAACTTGCCACGGACTTCTCGATTGTTTTCCCTTATCTAGACTGCTTCTTCCTTTCCTGCTGAGAAGCCCTCCAGGAGACGTAAGCTCATTTCTCCTTCTGTCCTCTCCTTGACCCATCTCTCGGCTTCCAGACGAACCCTGGACCCAATCCAAAGAATCACTTGCAAGACACAGACCATCTCAGGTCTGCAATTCTTAACTTAATGGTAAGTTAAGAATTTGTAAATAAATTCTTAACTTACCATTGCTTCATTGGTCCAAAGCCTGCATGTGGGTCAGAGCCTAACCATGAGCATGGCTGCTTTCACCTGCATTTGCATCTGGTATTTGTTTAATTGTTGCCCCAAGATGAGCTCAAACAGGTTTCTATAGAGGAGGAGGGGCTGGCTAAATGCTCTATGTTAATTGTGATGGTCCAGACTTGCATATAAATTAGTGGTGCTCTGGGCCCAATACCAGAGTAAAGAACTCTGATTTGATTCAAAGTGGGGGAGGAAAAACACCAATAAGTTATTTGAGTAGAATTTATAGGGATCCAGGACTAGTTTAAGATGTTGGCCTAAATATGTTGTAATTTTCCTCTTAACTAAAAATTTGCTTCTTCTCATATGCCAAAACTCATAATTACTTCATAAATGTACGTCTTTTGTTATGTTTTTCACACGTGAAGGCCGACATTTTTTTCACTTGATGGGTTGATTATGCTTTATGGTCCATTTTGTACCGGAAAATACAGAGTAAACACAGGAAGGTAAAATTTATCTGAGTTATTGTTTATCATATTGCGTTTGACTTGCTTTCTTTGGTCCCACACTGATAACTAGCACAATATTTACTGCTGATGAATTTTACATACAACAGTCTGCACACAGTATGCAAGTAGGTTGCTTCAATTTTTTCTATTAGTTTTAGATTACTGAAATGTCTCTTCCCACGAGCAACAGTCAAAACATGCATATACATAAAGAAATCCAGACTTCTCAAAAGATGCTATGTTATTGCATTTTATTCAGGCTGCAGTATATGACTAATAAAAAATATGTTTTCTCCATATTTGTTAAAGCTGTCATCATGTCATGACTGTTTATTATGAGACAGATTAATCTGTGAAAGCAATCAATCTAATCCACCTGCTTCCAGAACCTCTATTACTGGCTAAAGTAATGCTACGTTCTGGCCAAAAATAACCAATCAGAACCAAGGAGGAGTGTCTTAGCGCTGTCAATCACCCTCATTCACTCACTGCTAAATGTGCTAATAGTGGAGAAACTTATCATTACAGGAAAATTGTTTATCTGCCATCATTGGTAGCTATGCTAACTAGACCAAGCACTCACAACAGGCTATGCTAGCTGCAGTATAGGGATGAGCAGCCACATGAGATTGTGATTGACAGCACTAAAACTCTCCTACCTCTGATTGGTTGTTTCTAGCTCTTTGAGAAAGCAGAGGAACTAGATTTTTCACAGATTATCTCTCATACTGTCACAACATAATGACAGTTTGAACAAATATTTAAAATGTGTTTCGTACACCAGCAACAGGTGACATCAAAAATCTATTTACCTTATCCATAATCCAAAGAGCACGGCACCAGCACTCGTCCAGCCACGATCAAACTGTGCATAACAATGGACCTGACACACACTTAACTTAGCATTCACACCCGGTGCCTATATACGCTAATGAGCCCAACTAACCAGAAATGACAGCATGTTGCATTCAAGGGCCTGAAACGGGTGGGAATTTACAACTTCATATAGACAGCCTCCAACTAATACACCACCCGGTTACATATAGATGTGTGTTTTTGGTCTGGGAGAGGGTACGTTTGATTTTTACTTCTAAAAACAATCTTCAAAAATACAATATGATTCATTTTGTAATTGACAAGGCCCCATTTTTTATTTTTATTTCTATGAACAAAAAATAAATAAGTTGTGGAGGGCACCCTGTTGGTCAGGGGCCCTTAGAATTATCATAACTTTGCCCCCCTACATGGCGCCCCTGGAGACGGGCCTTTGTTTTCTTTTTGGTCCGCTGTGGTTTTGGCCTGGAAACTGTCCAAACGAGTCTCTTTGTGTTGAATCTTGAACTTTGACCTTAACTGAGGCAGCAGAGTTTTTGGTGTCACAAAATCATCAAGTAATCATGTTTGGCAGAAAGGTTCTCCATTGTTGTGGTGGATGTTTCTTTCTGTGGCTCTCTGAACATCCAAAGACTTTATCATAACCAAAATCTTTGTTTAATTTGATTTATAAAGGAGGTAATGACTTTGTTCATATGAGGACAGTTTGGTTTGTTTTACTTTATGAATAAAATCCTTTAAAACTTATCTTACTAACTCATGTAATCTTTGTTTTGCTACATTTATTTGATGATTCGAAACATTTAAGTTCGTAATAAAAACAAAAGAGAAGACATATGATAAGTGAAAACTTAAAAAAAAAACAATATTAGCAAAACAAAGTGAACACAATGTTTATGTTTATCTGAAGAAGATATTTTCTTGTTTCAAAAATAACTGAGTACCAAAGATGATTAAATCTAGATTTTATCTTCTACAAGTAGCAGCTCCTACAGTAGGCTCTGTCACTGAGGTTTTTAGTTTCAGGTGATTTAATTACACTGTTGCATGAAAAAAAAAATAATAATAATAAAAAAAGAGCCAAATTATAATTGCTCAACATTTCTCAGTCATGCACATCATCTTTGCTCTTATACACTCAAGAAGCCTATTACTTCTGTAACAAGTAACAATATCTGGCCCATCAGAGATCTGACACACACACACGCACACGCACACACACGCACACCCATGAGCATTGAATCCTGAGATCTGATGAGAGGAGATCTCACTTCAACAGTATATTACTTTCCTGTCCTCAGGCTCAATTCCAATCGGAGGCAGCTGCTGATAAACTGGCTATGATATCAATTGCACAACACACGCCTCACAGACGCACATGCACACACACACCCCCGCACACACACACACACACACAAACACACACACACCCCTACACACTAAAACACCTTGGCTGCCACTGCAGACATACACACAGAATAAACCACAAAGGAAACTTTTACTTCAAAAGCACACAGGGAAATAATGCAGGATGTACAGATAGTCTCTCAGGCAGGCTGGGGTTGGGGGTGGAGGTGTGGGGGAGTTGGTTCATTTCCACTCCCATCCACTGGGGGGGTAGGAATGATGCAGGCTGGCAAGGCCAGATAGAGCACATTTTGGGTGGGGCAGGAGATCATGGAGAACTGGGGGGTGGGAAGATGCTTTGGCACACACAGAGGGCTGACATGATCTATAAACAAGTGTTTGTTTTTCCAGATGTTTGCATTGCATTTCGTCTTCACACTCAGTTACCATCTGATTAATCATCTGACGCACCAGCCTCTGCATCACTTTGGATCACATGGTTCAGTGTATTTCATCAAGTGTGATTAAAAAAATAAATCTCCCTTCTATTATCAGAGGATTAAAAACAGCAAGGTCTGACATTTGGGTAGTGTGTGAATGAAGTAACTGCTGCTCAGGGTGTGGTGGTGGGTGAGTCTGATGTTTTTACACAACTGTATTTTATTCAATAAAAACTAAAAACATTAATTTTAAGGAGTCGTTGTATTTATGCCATTTTACAATCTCCTGAAGAACAGAAGGTGTAGAACATAAAACCAAACATGATGGAGATTATATAATTCGTTTTTAATATGGTTGCTGATTCAAAAGATATCAGTGTTTTATCTAAAATCATTGTGTTTATGAGCTGCATTCATAATCACCATAAAATGAGTGTAATGAGTCTGTCTGACTGAGAACCTTTCAGCTGTTTGGTGAAACAGCCGGAAGAATACATGAGACAACCACAGGCGCGTTTGTGAGTGAGGCCTCAAGTACTGAAAGGTGATGAGGATGAAATGAACCTTGTTTCATCAGCAATCAGGAAAACCTGTGGAGCTGCAGCTGCTTCTCCATCCTGCAGGTGAACATTTAATGTTTGTCTTCATGAATTGACCACATGTTTCAGCTTCTCAGGCTGATTAAGTAGCTTTGACTATATTTGTCATTTGTAATTAATACATAAAATCATCTTCATTCCTATGCACTTGGGAATTTGATGAGTGACAGAGAACCTTTATAATTCACTCTGGACATTTTGAACACCTAGTTAGGACTTTTGGATTCAGTGACGCCTCAGTATTTTTCCAGGCACTAGTTAACGATGACCTCAGGGACATTATGAACAGATTTGTCTTTGCTTTCTTAGATCAGTTTTTTCCCTGGTCCTCTAAGCACACTCCCCTGCACGGTTCAGGCATTCCCCTGCTTCAGACTTCAGTCGATGGCTGGCTAACAGGATGTTACTGAATTGCAATCAACTGTTTGGGGTGTGTTGAAGCAAGGGAACATCTAAAACCTGCAGGTCAGTGTGCCTGGAGGACCAGGGTTGGGGAACACTCACCTAGATGATATCCTGATCTGAGAAACCAGGTCTGGTTTCTCTGATTGGAAAAACAGAAACTTTTTGGAGATTAAATGCAAGCCTTATTCACCCCTTCACAGAGCAAATATCTCTGAAGGCGGCAGGAGTTCACCCTGCAATCAGTGGATCTCCAATTTGATTCAGTGGTCTGCCCACCCTGTTTTTATGAACTTACGGTTTTTGTTCTGCTCTAGCTCCCTGCTTTTTCATAAATACTCTCAACATGATCCAGGCTCCCAGCTCCTGTCTGCATCTTGGTCCATCCACAAACTCACACCTAATGACAAAAACTATTGGCTTCCAAATTTAACATCCCAACAATTAGAAAATAAAAGTAATAAAATAAAAGACCCAGAAACAAAAGAAATGCATGAGGAAATTCAACACGCTTATTTTCAGAAGACCTATAAACACACAACCAGAAGCAGGGTGTAAAAGTGTATTTTTTCTATCCATCCATTTTCCGGTCACCCTTCTCCCTAATGGGTCGGGAGTTGCTGGTGCCTGTCCAGCTGCGTTCTGGGCGAGAGGCGGGGTTCACCCTGGACAGGTCGCCAGTCTGTCACAGGGCAACACAGAGAGACAAACAGGACAAACGACCATACACACACACGCACACACACACACACACACACACACACACTCACAGCCAGGGAGAATTTGGGAAGGCCAATTAACCTGACAGGCATGTTTTTGGATTGTGGGAGGAAGCCGGAGAACCCGGAGAGAACCCAGCATGCACAGGGAGAACATGCAAACTCCGTGCAGAAAGACCCCGGGCCGGGAATCGAACCCAGGACCTTCTTGCTGCAAGGCAACAGCGCTACCCACTGCGCCACTGTGCAGCCCCCTTTTTTTTTTTCCAAGTGCATTAAATTTACCAAAATTGAGTGAAAATCTAAACTTCTGATGAATGTAAAGTTAGATATTGTTTGGAGTTTTTAGCAGAAAGATAATGGAGCAGAGTGGAAAAAGGTGCTGTTACCTTAGAAACAACTCTGTCATTGGCTCTCTGCTGTTGGGTCTTCATAATTTTTAATCCCCTTAATCTGAGCAGACTCAACAGGCATCATTTCAGACTGAGTTTTGATCCTGGAGGCATGTGGAGCAGCTGTTTGTTTGCACAGCTGTGAAAATGTATGCAAATATGAGTAAAGTCAGAGATTACTGTGAGAAAAAAAAAGAAAGTGATCTGGAAAAAGTGTTGCGGCAGGAATGAATCTGTTTATGACTGAGAGCTGAAAAGAGTCGTTTCATTTCCGTAGCTTCCCTTCAGCTGCCGTCATTTGCCTTTCTGGGAGTTGCAGCCAAAGACAACATGAGGAGTTTGTTGCAAAACTCCAACCTGTCTTATAGGTGAAACAGACAGACAGACTACAGACAAACAGTCTAAAGGAAAAGGCTTTTACTGTGACACATCTCCATGGGCCGCCCCTGCTGGCTGTTTCAGCCCCTTGTTAAAGTGGATTTCTTATCAAATTTGTTTTTCTCTAATATTCTGTCAGCAGCGCTTCCAGCATTTAGAGGCATTGCTGTCATGCCTTTGATAGTCTGAAAAGAGAAGAGACATTTTTAAAGTAGACAGAAGCTCTTTTCTAAATGAGAATACTTCTGCCTCAGTCAGAACCGACTGGTGTCATAACGTACAACTAATAAGATCTCTTCATGCTGCAATTTGATTAATATTAGAGCTCATAAAAGTCTTAAGGTCTACTGTAATTGGTAAATTTAGATCATAGAGTTCAAATGTCTTTGACGGGATTTTATGTCTGGTTGTTATGCAGCAGGAGCACACAGACAATAATCTGCTCAGCCTTTGTTGTTAGGGTAGAAAACATTCAACTCAACTAGAGAGGGGTACGAATACTTTTCCAAGTGCCAATTTAAGGGTACAGAAATACATGGAAAATCAGCTGGGACTCAGTGATTCAGACAAACGCAACCAGCTGGGTCAAACTGGCAGAACTTCAGCAGATAACTGGACCATTTAACTCCCAGACTGCAGCAGACAGAAGAATCCTTCTGTATTGTTCTGAACAGTGCACAGACAATGCATGTTGATAATAAAGTGCACCAATTGAGTATCTATTCAGGATGTCCACCATGTATGTCATGCCATGCTATGCATCACAAATTTATCTATTTAATGAGGAAATAAATATGGAACCAAAGCACTATGTTTACTCTGCATTAAATGGCGCCTCAATAATCTTATTGGCACAGCTATCCTCTGCAAACCAGTAGAGTACAAAAAAATGATGAGACAAAAAAAATAAGTTTGCTGTTTGTGAATGAACAGCAGGAATCAGCAAGACTGACGAAATGGCAAGAACAGACAAATTTAGCTCCAGGGTCATTAGATTGTGTCTGATGCTTTTCATCGAGAATTTATATCCACCATCCTCCCACCACCTTTTGCTCACACACAGACACACACATGCACACACCAAACTGACATGACAGGAAGCACACAGTGTGTGTGATACGGGGAGCAGCAGGTTGGTGTTGATTCAATAAGAAAGCTATTTTCTCCCCCTCTGCATCTGGGCTGGAAACAATCAGTCTTCAGGGTGATGTTCCTCTTCCACCTATTGATTTTATACGCACATGCATGTGTGTTTTAGTGTGTGTGAACACTCCAAATAATCCTCATTCATCCTCTCGTTCCTTCCCGCTCTGGTCCAGCTGAGTTAACCTACCCAATTGCAAAGAGTGCAATCAATGTGTCTCCACACACACACAAACACACACGTACTCGGATCAGTGACTTTAGCTATGCATTGGTTCGACTGACTCAACGATGGCCACAGTTTGTGTTTACACTGCCACTGCCTGTTGGCGCTCAAAGATTTATGACTGGCTTTTCCAGCTTCCTCCTGCTCACAGACTGCTGCAGGTTGGAGGTTCTACCAGACTTGTTTTCCCTAAAATGTGGCACCTGCTGTGTTTCCTTTAGTGATGTGCAAAAAACTTTAGTTTCAACATTCCACTAATGTCCCATAATAAAAAATAAAAAATTCAAATGTTGTGTTTCCATTTCAGAAGAAACAAAAATAAAACCACATGTCAATAAGTTTTTTCATGTGATAAGTCATTAAAAAACATGAGGCTTTTGTTTTGAAGTTTTCAGTAAGCGTTATTTTAAATGGCTACACTAATTCTATGAGAAGAGAGATGTCATGAGGCTTGGGCCAGCAGCCCTGATGTTAACATCTCCAGAAAACATATTAAAGATTGTGATTGTAACACCTGTTACACTGTTGCTTGGTTCAAATCTCTGCAGCTCGCTGGATATTTTCTCTTTTTCAGATCAGTTTCTGCAACCGGAGGCAGTTGGTGTGTGAAAGTCCCAGTAGATCAACTTTTTCTGGAATACCAACACCAACGTGTGCCAATGATCATGTTTAAAACCTCTTTCTCCACCACCTTGCCTGCTCACTGTGACATTTGCCCTGTTTAAGTGTGCAACTTCATCGAGTAGTTTCTATATGATTAATCGAGTTGTCGACAACAGAATCTTTGTTGCTATTTATGTTGAAAGCATCAAATTGAACCGTAGTTGAATGACTAACTAATAAATTGTGAATTTAGGTTCAGAGGTTCCTTAGTTTTTCAGTATTTCTTCTGCAGATGATATCCATCCCTGCACTGGATGCCTGTGAATGGATGGGATCAGGCTGTGAGCAGCGCCTGTACTATGGTCTCCATGTTCAACCACAGCAGCATTTATAAATGTCAGCTTGTAATATGAAAAGGCAAACAGTGTTTGTGCACAGCAGCAGCAGCCATATTAAAATGCTGAGCGCAAGGAAAAATGAAATGACTTATAACCTCCACAGGTTTTCGTCCTTTCATACAAATTCCCTTCAGTCAAAGTCTCATTAAATATACAGGAGTGGAAAAACACGGCACTCTCACAAACAGGCCTTCCTGTGTGTGAGAGCGGCCCAGTTTGAGTCCTGCGTGCCTGAAGAAGGGCCGGTCAGCGAGACGCAGCGAGCTCTGATCCACTCCGCAAATCACCGCTGTAATCAGCCCAATCAATCTTCACTCTGTCCCCGCTCTCCATACTAAATACACACTTGTGTGCCTCCTCGCCTTCTTCACCACTCTTTGCTGGAACATTTATTTGCGGGTACTTGACTCCCCCCTCACGATGAGCTGGTCTACAAGCAGGCTAATAAAGCGGTTAATTGTGTGGTTGTCAGGGCGGGATTGATTTGTCTGTTTCAACACTGATAACACAAGCAATCATCTCTCTCTGTGAAGCCTCCACACGCCGCCGTGCTCTGCCGCAACCACTGACATTTGACAGCTTGTTGTGTGCATGTGTGTGTATGCGTGTGTGTGTCTGTGTGTAAGAAAAAGACACGCCCTTCTGCAACAAACTCACAATGGCAACAAGAACAAATGAAAGTTTACTGAGGACTTTCTTGGCAAATGAAGGACAATAACTAGAGAACTACAGCAATTCTATGATACAAAGTATTAAAAAAAGTGTTTTCATATATTTTTGTTGAAACTGCTCCAGTACATTATGAGACATCATCTGAAAAAAATCTGGCTTTTCTGTCTCCTCTGATATTAGATAAAATCAGATCAGATCTGAGTGAGGGCCAGGAAGAGGGCCTCAATGCTGTCTATCACCCCTCTGTGGCGCTGCTCATTCTTTATTCTTGAGAAGGTTTATCTTCTCAAGAATGAATCCAAAACAGATTCTTTTTTGGATTCAGTAAAGGTGGAAACTAAACAGTTAGAAATATCACCAACTATTGAGCAGATCAGTGGGTGAGAAGCCCACTGTTCTGACTTGACAATACAGTCAAGACACAGCTACAGCATCCACAAATCAACACACACACACACACACACACACAACACCACACACACACACACACACACACACACCACACACACACACACACACACACACACACACACCATCCATCATGTAACACGCTTATCCTTGCAGGCCTGTGAAGGGTTCTGGTCTATCTCCAGCGGTCATCAGACGAGAGGCAGGCGGGGTCAACCTGGACAGGTCGCCATTCCATCACAGAGACAGACAGGACAAATAACCATTCACACACACACACACACACTCACACACACTCTCACACCTAAGGAGAATTTAGAGACTAATTAACCTAACAGTCATGTGGGAGGACCCAGTGAGAACACACACACACACAGGGAGAACATGCAAACTCCATGCAGAAAAACCCCGGGCTGGGATTCAAACCCAGGACCTTCTTGCTGCAAGGCAGCAGTGATACCAACAAAGACAAAACAAGACCAATGGTTGCATACTATAAAATGAATATTTGGTGCATATTAAGTAATCTCTGGATAAGTTATGTTCTGTGATACATAGCTGTCCAATCATATCTCATTGAGTTTGTAGAATGACTGACATTCCACTTGTGATAGAATATTATCAACTCCACTGATCCCCACTTCACAATTGATGTTAGCAAATTAGAACATATAAAGCCAAAAACACTAACATACATGTCACACACACTCTATATTAGTGAAAACGCTTTTTTCACACAGGGCCATTCAAATTTGCAATTTGTTTCTCTCTTAATAATAAGCACCATTAAAAACTGCACTTTGTGTTTATTTGTGCTGACTTTGACGACTTCATTACTTAAATTAGCTTAAGTATGGTTGAAGTGTAACAAACATGCAAAACAATAGGACATCAGGAAGGGGACAACCACTTTTTCACACTATTGTAGGCTAAGATCTCACTTCAGAGGAATAAGATTGATATGCTCAGGCATAGTTATGCAGATTTTGCTGTGAGTATAATAAGAGAAATATGAGAACAGATGCATTATGTTAGCCTCTGTTCACCTGCTTTGGTTTCAAAATAATCCACAAGGAATTCAAACTGATGAAACTGGTTTTAAAGCTTCATGGTCAATGTGTCTTATATTATGGGTTTACTGTGAAAATAAGAAATAAATTAAATGGATCATAAACCTTTTAAGCTTCTGTCCTGCAGATGTTGAGTGAATGTAAACCTCTAACCAGCACTTATGTTCATGTAATTGTACTTTTACCCTGATTTTTTTAGCCTTGTAGATCAACAGTTTTTTACTTTCCACACAGAGATTACAAAGATGACAAAGTTCTGAAACATTCCTATGGGCAAACAGTTCTCTCTGTCTGATCAGTAATAATAACCTCCATTAAAACATTTATCTCTCTCCATTCACCTTCAATGATCTCTAAATCAAGTCCCCTCTAAGTAGAAATTGTCCTTGCTTTCATTTGTCTTTATTATTTCTCTCCCCCGGCATCCTTCCTGCCTCTCTTATCCATTTTAAATGCTTATCTGAGCCTGACAGGTATTTCCACAGTGGAGCTGCAAATTGTTACGCTGCTCAATCGCATATAATCAAACACTCTCCAGCATAAACAGCTTATATGCACAGTGTAAGGGGCACAGCCACTAAAATACAGATTGTCTGGTTTGTTGCAGGACATGCAGAAAGGTGCAAAATTATTCCTTATATAAAAACTGGGTACAAACAGTCTGGCTGAGAGGCAGACCTGAGGAAAGATGTACCAGCTTCAAAAAGCCTCTGTGCCCTGCATTTTCATCCATCTTGCTTGGATGCATTTTCATCCATCCTGCTTTGGATGAAGGTTGAAATGAACTGGGCTCCATGAACCACATTTCCTTTTGAAAAGTCGTGCTAATTAAAATCACCAGAAAACCAAAGAATCAAAACAAAAGGCTTAAAATGGCTCATTTTCCCAGTGCAGCTTTGAATACAGATTACCTCTGTAATCCTTTTGTTGCACTGTGCTCAAGCATCACATTGATGGACATCTTGTTTCCATTTTCTACATCAAGGTGTGCATATTTACCTCAGCTGTGAAACCCTGTGAGCCCTGTGGGTGTGGGAGGTTAAGAACAGATGCTTCCTCCAAAGACAGATTTTGCTTTTCAAGATGAAAGTGAATTGTGCCGCTGAATCTGGCTGCTTTTGTTTTACCTTATATTTACTGTGACAGTTGTCAAAACCAGAGGCCTATTTCACAAAATAGCTTATCTCCCCTCAGGGAATCCCTTTAAATGCCTCAGAGCATTTCAGCATTTCATTTGAACCCATAAACATTGAGTGGGAAAATAAGACGGTTTTCTAGATAAGAGGAACAACATTTTGCTGTTTTTCTCATGAAGTCCATCATGTTTCAGTACATTCATCCTGGGGTAAACAGTGGTTGAATACATTTAGACTTTGGATCTCTGCAAGTTTGCAGTTCTATGGACTGTGTCTGGTTTGACGGTGGGTTTGGGCTCAGCTGAATGAAACCTGATGCAGACCAGCTCGTCAGTCCATTTGAATGTATCAGAATGGAGTGAACCTTCTGCATCAGATTAGGATGTTCCTGTAGTTCCTGGGTCTTGTCATTTTGTCACTGTAGACTCATTCAGGTGATCAGGGGCTCTGAGACCACCAGCTGACTCTGCCAGGGAAAATTCACACATCATCACCTTTGCTCTAAGTCACTTTTTGCATAAAGAATTTTTTTCTTCTCTTTCAGGTGGCTTGAGAAGATAATTCATCAGCAGGTTTTCTTTCAATGTCACGACTAATTCTTTCTGCATGTACAGCCTCATACCATCACTGTTCCTGCTCCATGACTCACTGTCAGGACGTTTTGCTCAACGTTGTTGTCCTCCAAACATGCAGAAGCTTGTATTATTTCAACAAATGTACTTTTTTCTGGCCAAATCATGAGTCACTGAGTGTGGAGCAGGGAGAAGATGTTTTACTTGCACATCTTGGAGACAGGCTAACATTTTAAAAAATAATAATTAAAAATTCAAACTTGTCAGTCTGTTTTTCAGAGATGATGGTTGAGTCTCTGTTCTCCTGATAACTTTCTGTAGATCTCTGCCTCCTGATGTCAGATGCTTTTACTCATTTTCCAGTAATGTTTAATACGACTCTGTCCCTCCTCATTTCTGTGACATCTCAGCATCATGTGTGTTGTGTCCCCTGATGCCCTTTTTTACCCACCTGGAGGCAGAACTTTGATTCTCCAAGTCATTCTCAGTGACTCTGAGTCAGTGTTTTTCTGGGCCCATTAATAATGTAACAAAGATGGAGGTCAAAATAATCTCCCAGTCAGAGAATGGGTTCACATGAAGAATGACATACATCCTTCAATAGATTGACAAGAGTTCTTGTCATTTCTTCAAGTTTGGACCAATGTAGCACACGTTCATGATACACCAACATATATGACAATATAGATAATTACAATTTTCATATCAAACTGTTGCACATTTGTCTTTAGTTTTAAATAAGACATGATTCTTTAAAAAACCGTCAGCCTGAAGCAGCAGGTGGTGGGTGTACTCAGGTTTCTTCAGTATTTTGTGACTGTATGACTCTCCCTGTGTGGTCAGTGGGTGTCTATATGAATCCCAGAACAAATGTATATTCGGTTTCAGCATTGACTCAGTTTGCTTATGCAGTCAGCTGGCAGAGGTCATGCAATCCAGATGCTTATTTCTTGGCATCTTGTCAGCTGCTAAGCTATTTCAGGCAGGGTTAACAAAGCTGCTGATATGTGACACACAGAAGGTCCTTCTGTACTGCAGAGTCCAGATCAATGTTGGGGATCACATTAACGCTTAGACCTTTTACAGAGACACCCGAGGTCACTTTGGATTCTAAGTCATGTTGCTCATATTTCAGACTGCTTAAAAACACCACAATATTTTGTTGCTAATATGTAAGAGTGTGAAAAAGTCAGGTACATCCCTATCCAGATTTATTTCATTTTTAAATTGACTGAAGAAACATGAACCACTTCTAGTGTATGCAGGATAAAGTCTCCAGTGAGCTCCAAAACATCAGGGCCTCATTTCAGAAAGCAGAAAAAGTGAAAATACCAAGTAAGTTCTGTGGTGATTATGAACATGTTCTGGGTTTTTGGTTTCAGAAAGATATACAGAAGTTATTCTGAGTTAGCTTACTGCTGAAACTTGCTCCATGAACTTGAGCATAACTGTTGAATTGAATTTCAGTCTTAAGACACAGTGGACTTTATCTTAAAGCCAACAGGATCCTGTCAGGAATGTTACTGCAGCATTTCAACCGTTAATATACAGCAGAGGTCACCTGTGACAGATGCCTAATTAAAGAGCTGGTTGTGTCTCCTATGGAGCTGTGTGCTGTTTATCTCTCACACTGGGGTTCAATCCCCAGCAGGACCCCAGATCAAAAATGATCTTTTTTTTCTTGCTTTTGTTTTACTTTAGTCTTTTCTTATTGTTTCTACTTTATTATATTTAATAGTTTCTTGTGTCTGGTTATTCTCTGTAACTGTGGTTTAACTGTGTTCTTTATGTCTAGTTATTCTTTAATATTAAATTAATTTCACAGGGCCAATGTTCTCTCCCTCGCCCCCTGGGACACGTTTCTCTCTCTTCAGTCTGCCTTCTGCTCTCTCCCTTCCCTCCTGCAACCTGTTGGCTAATCAGCCCAGGTCCTTTGTTCCAGCGTTCACTCTCCCAGTACTCTTCTCCTTTCATTCCTCACTGGTTCCTCCCAGTTATCTCTGTTACCTCCTTGCTCCTTTGTTATTGTTCAGTTCTGGCTCACTGTGATTTTTGTAAGATTTTAATAGTTTTTGTAAAAAAATCTTCCTTTACCCCATTTAATCATTATAGACTACTATTCTAACCCTGACCTCCACTGGTCTCAACTGTTGCCTGTGGTAAACTCTTAATCCCAGCTATCATGTCAGCTCAGCATGAAGAACTGCTGCAAAGTCAGCAACTGTTCTTCTGTCCAGACAGTAGTGCTCACATCCAGGAGGAGTGAATGCTGCAAGTCAATAACCAGATAAAATCTAATGGGTTTCTTTGAAAACCTTTTAACCAGTTTGAATAACAAATTAAACTTGACTGCATTAGTTGATAACCACGATCAATTTGGAATGCATGCGGTTGATTTGGAATCAATCTGCATGATTGGACTGAATTGTGATCCTGAGCAGGGTTTTAAGGTAGCAGGATTCAGCATGACCTGCTGAAAGGAGCTGCCCATTTCTCTGAGCTGTCAGAAGTTAGAGTTCCGATGTTTTCTGTCTTCTAAAGATACATATTATTACCATAAATCCAACAGAAACAACAAACTAATGCTTCACTGTATCATGAACTCACTCAGCAAACAGCTGAAATCCCCATTCGAAATGCAAGCCTCATTAGCAGAAGAATGGCTTTTTGTTCAGCTGGTTGAGCCTGGAATTCCAAAAATAGCTGCTATTTCAGTCAAACACAAAGCAACAGGAAAGTGAAGACAATTACAAATCCCAACAGATACAGTGAGAGTGTATGGTTAATTTGTGGGTATGTTTCTTATTGGTGTGTGCACAGATTGCAGAGCAGTGTAACCTTACTGTAAACACTATCTGTAAACTGGCTGTGCACGTCCCATAGAGAGCAATCAAAAGTCATTAACTTTTATGATAAGTCCAATCGTGTTTTCAGAACAATAAAGTTACAGTTACTCAAACGGTTCAGGGTAGGCCTACATTATTCTGGGAGAGAAACTTTCTGGGCTTAAATATGAAGGGCCAAAAAGCATAAAATTAAATAATTACATTAAGTAAATATGTAAGAAGAAATTATGAAAACATGTCTTTTTATACCATATTTAAGATGACACTGTATCTCATGGTTTGCTCTAGATGGCATTTTTTGTAATCTTGTTGATCTATTCTTTTATTTTCTTGTGCTAAAAAAGAAAATGAAATCTTATTTTTGCTAGAAAACCCTTTCCTAAAAGGATTGTTTTAAATTGTGTTCCACAAATGAAGAATTGACTCACAAAATGAATGAAACAATCGAAGTTCTGCCATGATCCTGGCAAGATATTTCACCAAGACATTTAAAAACACATACAGTAGCAATTGAAACCGAGGATTAAGCCTAAAAAAATACCAACAGAACTTCATGTTTATGTGAAAAAGAAACAAGCAGATTTGTTTGCATTTTGTCTGCATTTCACCAATTCTGACTCTAGTGGCCATCCACCAAAACCAAGTGGAACCACATGAGCATGTCTATGACAGCAGGCAGATGGTGATTGTTGTCAAAGTATTTGAACAATGGGTTGGTTTTGGGTGGATTAGACAATCTAAGCTTGTCATGGTCACACCTGGATTCTGTAGATCCAGATTCTGGATCCGTAGAACCACTTTATGATCAGTCATCTGCCTTGTTGCCATTATCGTCGTCAAGGCCATTATGTGGACGTCAAAACAAACTTCATCTGGTTTATTCAGCCTCTGTTACGGAAACAGTCTCTGTGCCACCAACAGTGTTTGGTGGCAGTTATCGCATGTAGCTCCTGAGCCTATCCCAGCTGTGGTTGTCAGGTTAATAGATCTACCATCACCAGCCACAAGAGGCCACTGTAAGCAAACAAATGGGAGATTTGTATACAACAGGAATGTTTTAATTTAATCAAAACTTAAAGGAAATAAAAAAAAAATTGTAAAACAAGCAGAACATTAGATGACCAATTATAAGAAAGCAATACACATGTAAACAACCAATGTAATCATGAGCTTTTTTATATTTTTGACTGAACCTTAAAATAAGGCAAAAACTACATGCATGATTTTTTTTTCATGGAAATTTGCTTCACTTTGAACTTTTTGCTATTTTGTTTACATAAATGATCTGAAATGACTGAACAGAAAGTTTGTTATTTTGAAAGTCCTGACTTCAAGACGAAATTCCAGGATCCTGGACGTCAGAATGACTTTGGGGTGACCTCATTTTGTTACTTGGAATATCCTTCCCTGCCACTTAGCTGAAAGAAAGAGTCCACAAGATGAAAGGAAAATGCTCACTGTGTGGAAAATTAAGAATCATCATCAAGAGCCTGCTTCACTTTGTTCTCTGATTGCGTCTTTCAGACGTTTTTCTTTGTTACACAGTCAAATGGCTGTGATAAATGCAAGAGATAAAAATCTATTATCTGATCAGAGTGTTCAACGGCAACTGTGCTGGTTAAATGTTAGTTTCTCGGGTTTTGGTTTAAGCTGGCCCATTTTCCCCCCAACTCTCCTCCCCTCCATTTATCCACTCTGCTGGATTTGAGCATAGCCCACAGAAAACACACAAAGTAAATGTTTGCTGAGCAGCCTCTCTTTCTCACCTCCAAGGGACGCGCGTGAGACTGACGGAGCGCAGATCTGTTTTCATGTTTCTCCAAGCACTTTAAAGAGACGTCTGTAAAAGAATTGCACGCTAAACAGGCATTGGTAGTTTCACAGCTATTAAAGCGGTTGCTAGGAAACAGGTTCATCCAGTTTTTTTATGATACACACAAAATGTATTCACAAACAGGCAGATGGAGTTACACTGATATAGGCTAGCTGAAGTGTGGAGGGATCTCAGAATTTGGCAAGTAGGGAATTACAATCCACAGGAGAAAATGGGATCATAAATATGGAGAAGTTTCTGGCAAATGCACTAATTTCCTCTTTAAAACATTTTATCAGTCTTGTAGCAGTTCACATGGTAAAACATGTCCTTCTGACATCCAGTACACAAGCATTCGCATTGTGTTGCATTCTGATCAACCATTGTGAATTCCTCCTTTTTCATCTGTTGTATTTGTTATTTTGTTAGAACATTCCTTCGGGGATTTTATAAGTTGAAATCCAGGAAGTCGGCAGAAAGAGACCAATTCATTTTGAATTTTGCTTTAATCCGAATTTCTTCCTACAGCAGCCTGAGTCACTGAATCAGAACAAGAGTGAGGTCTTCTCTTCCTCTTCTCCATCTGTTACATTTCTTCATGGCTGAGGGGGTCAAAGGTGATGGAATCATTCACCTCTTACATTGTGATTTTACAGAATATTGCTGTTGATTTGACCTCTTTCTTTCTTTTTGTTAATCTTCAACTACTTGAGGAACAACAATTAAATAGGAGAGAAAATACATTTTTTCAATGTTTTATTCACCTTTGTGTAAAACCAGCGCTGTGTGACAACATGAATCCCAAACATTTGAGTACTTTTTAAAAAATATTCAAATTAAGATGTCAGGTAGGGAGGATGGTGAAAAGCTTCTGCTCCAGTTTTGAAACAGGCTGAAGGTCAATCCATCCTTTCTAGTTTCAGACTTATTTCTATGGAAAAAAAAGCAACTTTAACTGAAAACATGTTTAAGCACAAAATATTCACTTCTTAATTTAGCTCTTTGACCACCAGATGCAATTATGTAGTGTTGTTCGTTTACCTGTTAGCTCTCATAATTGAATGCCTGGTCAGAGAAGCCTGTCTCTTTTGACCTGCTCTTGTTCTTGAAATTAAGAAAGAACAGAGAAAATGAGTTTTTCTTTGAAGTTCTGTTTAAAGAACCTGGAGAGGCAGACAACCCACTTTCCTCCCTACTGCTAAATGTTCTGACCCCACCCCACACACACACACACAGCAGATGCGTGCTTCAGGTTAACAAGCGTTCTTCCTCTTCACATCCTTGCAACATTAACATTGAGGAATTTGGAAAAGGCTGCTGACTCAAATCTTGTTAAAATTCATCAGGGTGTCAGCTTCTTTGTTTTTTTTTTTCCTTTGATTTCTGCTCAGTCTGTCTCTCAAGGTGGGATGGGATCTGTCTTTGCATGGTGAGTGTTGCCTAAAGTTAGGCTTTCATGAACTGGGCCATGTCTACTTCCAAGTCCCCACCCCACCCCTTAACTAGGGAGAATACTTTTGTATGTTTAAACAGCAAATGACAATATGATTTTTATTGTGCATAATATTCTCTACTCCTTTCATGACATTCATTTTGTTGTGTTCATTTGATCATTGTGTGAATACATCAGGATATCAGAGTGGGGAGGTGTGAAGTCAAACTTCAATTGCATTTCATTGATTTGGTGTTGAAAGGTTACCGTTATGCTAACTGCAGATCTGTCGGCTATTAATTTGATTCAGTGGGTTGCAGAAAGATGAAAGGAGAGAGCTGTCTCCGGTTTCCCCCTCACGGTGAGATCTCATCGTGACAAAACACAAAATGCTGTTGAGAGGATGGAACACTTTGCATGCAAAGTGTTTGTATTTCTTTATTTTGGCAGGTGAGGTTTGCACAGCCGCAGTGTTCAGACCTGCAGACAGAGGAATGAGCAACGCTGTCATGGGTCAAGCAAGTTGCTTAGAATTGCTTGTACGTCACTTAATAGACAAACCGATGGGTTGAAAAGTTTACTTAAAAAAAGAAAAGGAATGCTATTCAGGAAAAAAAAACATTTGTGAGGTATTCCAAAAAGCCTGAAGTTTCTCCTTCAGGTAAAATAGTCAACAGTCTGAAACTATGAAGATTCTTTTGCCCATTTTTCAGCGTCTGAGCTTGATTTACATTTAAATCTTATTTGTGTACATATGAATCATTGTGTAGAACAAAACACACTGAAGCATGAACACATTGTTCATGTTTCAACAATTACATCTACACCAAGATGTAATTATTGGTCTGCAATACAGGAGGAACATATGAAGCTTTAAGTGATAGTGATCAATACTGATGTCTCTTACTCAGCCTGCTATATAATCACTGGTCACTTTAGTTATATATCAATGAACCTGACCAGTAGCCAATCGCAGACAATTCTTTTTAATCCCATCAGATTATTTCTAGAGAAATGCTGCACAGGTAGACTAAAATTATCCAACAAAACAAGAGAAGAAAATGTATTAAATAAAGATTTGATACCCAAAGAATATTTAGGTAAACATACAAATATACTTAAGGTGCTTACTTTGTGCAGCTTAGATAGGCTAGTACTGTATTCTGTGTGTTTATTTGGGTTTCTGTGTTTTTCCGTCTATCCCTTGATTGAGTTCCTTTATTGTCTCCCTGTGTATTTAATCCCACCTGTGTTCCTTGTTCCTTGTCTGGTCCTCGTCCTGTTGTGTCCAGTCTGCCGTCAAGTCTGTCGTGTAGTTTAGTCCAGTTTGCCACCAGCTATGAGCATTAGCCTTCCGCTCAGCAGAGCTGCCTGGATTATTGTGTATTCTTCATTCCAACCTGGGTCCTCAGCATCTTCCTCACCACCTCTTACCACAAGTAATTACATTTTTTTTCAGCAACTATAACATGTGTAAAAAAAAAAAAAAAAAGAAAGGTCAGTAAACGGTTCCTAGAATTTAATGTATTCTTTAAAAAATTCTGGAGTGATGTGGCAAATCGAGTACTGAAGAACCAGACTCAGCGAAGACAGGCTGAGCCACTCAGCACGGTTTGTTGTTTCTATCACACAACCTCAGCAAAATGCACTGAAGTTTGTGTTTTTAATGTGACAAAAAAAGCAGAAAAAGTTTAAGGAGTAAGAATTTTTCCTAAAAAGCACAGGATGCTTACACAGACATTCACATATACAGAGATGTGAAAATAGCTAAAAGTGACAAGATGAGCATAAAATCCCTCATGAATCATTTACTTATGCACAGAGTGGAAATTCTTGGTTTAGTCGTGTATAACACAGATTGTAAACTGAGGGCAGATAAAGGACATAAACAATCCTCTCACAGGAATCATTTCAATATTTCTACCAAAACATATCTCTCAGATCTAGCAAAGCACTTATACATTTGCTATAGTTAACGAATAAAATTAACATCTCTTCCTCTTGTAAACAGTTATTTCAAAACATATATGTATATATATATATAAATATATATATATATATATATGGTGGAAACAACTAAATCAGGATCACAGAGATATTAAAATGACTGCCTTTCTACATCATCATCTGCTTTTCTTCTGGTGAGAGGATGAAGTTTTAATCTTTGTCAGGTTTTAATACTGTTCTCAAACATGATCATCATCATCATCAGATCTCTACCTTCATGTCCTGAGGGAGGGCAGCGACTGGCATCACAATGAAGACAGTGAAGTGTCCTGACTTTAAACATCGACTCCTCCCAAAACCATCTTCCTGCCATTTTCTAAAAGGAATGTAATTTCTTCACAAGTCAAAACAAAAAGCCAAAACAAATCTCTTCGGAGGCAATTTTCAACTATTTACTTGTCAGCCTGAGCTTTTAAAGATGCCAGACGACTCAGACAGCAGCAGACAAATTACAGACGGACACTTGAGCTGCACACAGAGTAAAGACAAAGACGAGCACGAAGTATTCAAACACAATCAGCCAGCGTTGCAAGCAAGCATCATTGAGTCAATCATATCATTGACTGCTCTCTGCTTTGGGACAATGCTGCACTCACATCACATGGTTCCAAAACAAAATAACGCTCATTTGGAATTGGACTTTTAGAAAATTCCTCTGAAAATTTTAAAAAAGGAACACGAGTGACGTCTGAAAACACCAGTCTGTCTGATTTTTATCATTAACAGATCAAACTGATCTAATGGAAAAATGTCAACTAAAAACAGCAACGTGGGCCTCAGGGCCCTGATTGGGTCAAACTTTCTCTGTTTTACCAACAAAGACATGAATCCAACACTGTTCATCCTTAACCGTGTGGTGTTAAGTTTGACCAAGTCAAACTTAACACCACATGGTACCAGTGGTAAGATGCTTTAGCAACCTGACAGCAGCTTTTTTCACTTGTGAAAAAAGTCAGTTGTGCTGACTGTCCAGGAATGATCACTATCACTCTGATAAACAGTGATAGTGATGCAATGTTGGTCAGTAACCTGGGGAAGAAGAGGTATAGAGGGAGCAGATCCCACACCGGCGGGTCTCAGTCTGTCTGTGGCTACAGAGCAGTCTGAGACGCTGCCTACATATGTAGATCTATTGGATGGCTCTTCACAGTGTTTCACTGAGGAGATGAAAAGTTAAAACACTCTCCAACAATTGTCTTGTACACAAGTTCTAATTGGCTAACCCCAAGATCACTAAGTCTTCTTAAATGATAGAGTCTCTGAGAACATTTCTGAAAAATATAGTCAATGTTTTCAGTGTAGTTGTGCTGACTGTCCAGGAATGATCTAAGATATTTCAAATTTGCCACAGTTCCAACAAGTTGGCCATCAAGTGAAACTGGACCCACTTTCAGGTTTTGTTTAGGTCATTTAATCAGCTTCCCTTAGACTTTGTGGTATTCTGATTTAGTAATGTAGTTACGTTCGTTGTGTTACCACCAACATGCCACTGGAGCCAGTAGTTCCCCTAAAAAGATTCAACTAAGGAGCAGATTGTTATGTTTTGAGTTATTCCTGTGTTGTTGTTTATTGTGTACAAGCAGTGTTTATGTTATGGTGCAACCAATCAAAAGAGATTAAGTAGTTGATACCACAACATTCAATTAAAGCTTTGCAACACAAAATAACTCAGTTGAGTGGTACAGTCGTTACGCAGTGCTTATAAACATCCATCTTAGAAACGGTCATCTCTTCAGCTTCTGATAACACGATACTTCCCGAAGAACTCCATTTGTCCCTGGATCTCTTTGTCATTGATGGAGCAATACTGACCCCTACTGGCGAATTACTCACATGGTTGCCAAACAGTGGCTGTTGATGAGTAACATTGTTTTATCAAAATTGTAACATTTTTATTTTATTTATTTATTTATAATTAAAATTTTATGCTCTAACCTTAAAAATACAACAAGTAAAGAACACAGAAAACACAAAACAATGTAAATATGCATAAACTATTATAATATAAACTATGTGCCATGTTTACATAAGTTTTTGTCTACCTCTATACTTCTATATTTGTGCCTTTAAAATTTGCTTTGTCATCATAAAGATATTCAAGTGTAAATATTCAAAGCTCATCTCTCCTTATCTCTAGTTGGTTTCTGTAACTTGAGGTTTTCCATTAAACCCTTTATCAGTCATCAGCCTCCCTGTCCTCCATCTCAAAAAAAATGACAAGTTAAAGTAAAGGCTGAGGCTTTTCAAATGTAAGTCCATTTTGATTGTTTATAACAACATGAAAGCTTTCTGCTTGTCACTCTGAGTGATGGATTGTGGGGAAATCATCAAACTCAGAGGCAATGGACAGATGCTGCACATTTCTTGTCAAATGTACAATGACCTGCACTCTTCAAAATCCAAATTATATTGATTACGGATGGGTTTTTATGGGTTATTAACAAATATTTGAAACATTTCCATTTGCGAGACCAATATAACAACATAGAACTTCAGTGATTAAAAAATCCGAAAAGAATTGAATGCATTGAGTGACAAGAGTTCGGGTTTATTGCAGTTTTTCTGTAGTTTTGTGGATTATAGACTTTCTGACATCCTTGGTGGAGCACAGCAAAATCTCAAAAATAAGCAAAAAGGCTGCAAAAGATGGAAGTGATTGCTCTACTGAGCTTGTTTGTTTTTGTTTAGTTGCTCTTAGTGGTGCCCAGCCACGTGCAGCAGGTGTCTAACTGATATTCTGGGTGTTCCTGCACCATCAAGCCTAAGAAAGTCAACGACCCACAAAAGAATCAATTTGTGGGCCCTGAGTGGTGTGTGTATGTGTGTGTGCGTGCGTGTGATGGAAGTGAGTCCCTGCAGCTGCACATCTGTCATACTCCGTAAATTTGTTCAAATCAAGTCATTTCTTTCTTTTTTTTCTTGCATGTTGTGATAGTCCTGATGAGGAAACGAAACCTTTCTGATTGCTTTCATGCAATTGTCAAAATGCGAACAGTGTTGTTTTTCTCTGCCTTGCCAGTCTTATAAAAACATAACATTTTCACTCTTTGAGAACAAGCAACATGTCTAAGCTCCTTTATCTCCCTCTCAAGCCTTCACATTTATTGTGAAGGTTTCATCTGAAACCAGCATTGCTGCTGTGTTGTGTTTCTGTGGCTGTGCGTCATGTTCTCTTGTGTCTGCCACCCTTGAAGGATTCAATAACACATTCATTTTGACATAAAGCAAAAATTCATGTTTTGTGTGCCAATACAAAACTGTCAGTGGGGAAAAAAAGAGAAAAAAAAAACTCCATTACTCTGTAATCCTTACTTTTTACTTTTTTGTGTTGGAAGAATCAAAGTGATGGACAAGAACATGAAACTTGCAATTCCATGCATGTCCAAGTCAGCAGTGATTCTTATTGAGTCCTTGTCTGACTGCTATAGTCTGTTGCGAAGAGACAAATGTGTTTTAAGGAGATTATCATTTCCCAACTTTACCTCTTTGATCAATTTTTTATACATTTTAATCTTCACTGACAGTTTGAACCACTTTAGATCCAGTTGTCTTCTGCACATGCCTGCATATTTTATTTTAAAAGCTCAACAAAGATCACAAGGTTTTCTATCCTAATACAGAAAGAAACTTTAAAGAAAGAAAATACTTGATTATTTTATCTCTCATATATACAAGCTCACAATTTGATTTTGATGTCTGGCAAATTCTGAGCATAAAAAAAAATCAGAGTTTTACTTATTTGCAGAAGACATATTTCCCATAAGAAGGAAGAATATTAGTGTTATAATTGCCTTCCTGTACATATAGTTATATTACCAGAATGTGAGACCAAATGGTCCTGAGTTAACTTCACATCATAATGCTGTGGTGAGCATGTAAAGCACTTCTCATTTGCTTTACTATTTTGGAGTGGCCTAATCAAAGTCTTTAATCCAACTGAGATGCAGTGGAGTGAACTTAAAGAGGAAGTTTGAACTTGATCTATTTAAAATGTGGTTAACGCATTTTAAATAGATCACTATTAACTATTAACCACTATTTAAAATGTGGTTAACGCAGTTAACCACATTTTAAATAGATCACTGTGATGTTTAGGACCACCACCAGGGGCAATAGCACTTTGTCCTACAGGGTCAAATTGGTTTGGATATAACAAATATATGACTTAAAACATTTAGATGTATTTACATGTGTTTTGATCTTAAATTCTGACCACTGTGAGAGTTTAGCATTGGAATTAGAGGTCAACAATCTGCAGTGTGCACAGCTTCTGCCACTGGTTTTCATTTTAATATAGTAGTACGTGGAGGAAATAAAGATTTTGGACTGAAGAGCTGCAATTTAGCCATACAAACATCTTGACTATAAAGTAAAAGTATGAGAGTGCTTTGGTCTGGTCAGGCCATGGATGACTCCACTGATCTGCTGAATGTATTTTGAGTGTTGGTAGATAAAAGCCACAGTGCAGCTTTTGCTTTTATTGTCTGTCTCCTGGCTGTCAGCTGTAATTATACAGCAGTCACAGCATCAGTCCTCGGCTCTCAGACGCAGATTTAAAAGCTGGACTATATCCACAACTGCCATCCAGATTGTGTGTGTCAGAAAACATTCATGTGCACAAGTGAAAAAAGCTGCTGTCAGGACTGTGAGTCGAGATAAAGGTGAAGAATAATGCATATGTGTGAGGATGAGAGACACATGGTCAGACAGAAGGTGAGACTGAAAGACAAACAGGAAGCAAAGTGGTGTTTAGTGAGTCACGCGGCTGGGCTCACTTCACCGGAATGCTATGGGAACATAAGGGTAGCATTATAAAGTTAAAAGAGAAAACCTAATTAATGTTATCTGAACATCCCCTTGGAGGGGAGTTAAAATTAAATTAAATTAAATCAGTGTCAGCTCAGTGGAGACAGCGAGAAAGGACCCAATTACAGCTCAGAGCTTTACCTAACGTCCATGTCCTGCACTGATACTGCTGCACAGGTGGGCTCTGCAATGTGACACACTGAAACCTGAATAAAGAACTTTCTTCCTCTGCTCACCTTGAAAGGCTTCCATGTTTCTGTGCAGTGGATTCAACATTCACTGCCAATGAAGAAAGATGTAAGCATGAAATAAACTGCGACTGACAGTAAAGAGACGAGATACTGTCAAATGAGAATTCATCCTTTTCTTTTAGCTGCATTGCTGAGTGATTGCCTATAATATTAACTTTCTTGACATTTTTTTAAATAACTACATCTGATTCACTTTCTGGTCTCTGTTTGTTACCATTATTTGTGGAATAAACCTGGAGGGAGAAAGGAGACGGAGCATGTTTGGGGTGCTGGCCTCAGTCACAGTCTATTTTGCAGCTCCTGCAAAATCTTAGTTCAGTTCATCTTTTTAGGACATTCATCTAGTCTTAATAGCTGATTCCAACTTAGTTACGTTCATCTCAGAGCAAATAGATTTCTACTTGGAGATCAATCAATCAGACATTGGCCTCAAACCTATAGGAAGCACTAAAAGTTTAACTCAGAGGGCAGATTAGTGCATGTAATAGGAAGATGTGTCCTTTAAGATCAAGACTGTTGAACTCATATCAGTGTCTGTGACACCCGACTTGATGAAAACCAGGATGACCTTTCAAGACCAAGCAGATCTATTATTGTCCACTGAGGCAGAGAAGCTTATATTCAAATCTATGCTATGAAACGGGGATAAACGTTCAAAATGATTGGCTCTCTATCTCGGCCACAGAGCTGCATCCTAGACTGTACCTCAGATTAGACCGTCTGACGCTTCTCTAAGTGAACATCATTTGACAATAAACAATCAGTTTAAAGACTCATTTAGAAATATATACAAAGGAATCCAGTCAGGATCAACATTGGGATCAATTTTTTTCTCTGAGTATAACTGAGTATACCAACATGTAGTCCCGACTGTGAGATAAAATCAGATGAAGAGCCCATTACAGAGCAATAACATACAGAGTGGCACAGCACCAGGCCCAGGCGGATTCCCAACCAATCCTGCATTAAGTATTCCTGGAAGCTTGGTGGTTCTTGACGGATTTGGGGATACAAACCTAACTACAATTAAAGCTGAAAGCTTTAGGCCCTCGCAGCGAAGGCCTTGTGGGAACCGCAGGAGTTCCAGCAACACCATGCACTTGCCACCGCCAACGCTCTCGTACAGTTCCCGCACCCATCTGCCAGGCAACACACACTGATGTCTTCCTCAGCGCTCCTCAATGATGCACGAGTGCATCTGAATTGCACTTTCAACGGAAAGAAAGACTGCTTTAACTCAAAAAAGCGCTTTGGTTTTGTTGGTTGACGTGACTCTGCAATATCGCATGGACATCATGGGAAGTTCCCTTGGATTGCCAGACTGGAGTGAAAGTCCCTCTGTTCAAAAAGGGGGACCAGAGAGTGTGTGCCAATCATTGAGGGGTCACAGTCTTAAGCCTCCCAGGTAAGATCTATTCACGGATCCTCAAAATAAGCTTTCTGTTTGCAGGTTTCAGCCACAGTCTAAAATTATGGCTCATGACCCATTTTCCTGTCAATCTGCTCTGAAATAAAGAATACTAGGGCTAAAAAATACAGACATTCGACTTTAATATAGACTCTTTTTTATTATTCAGGGGGATCTACTTACATACCGAGTTTCAGATCTCTACGACTTACGGTTTTCCCTATTTCACATTGGGGGCGCTGTAGAGCAGTTTGACCACGCCCACTTGCGATTCCACTGGAATCCCTGAATTCCTCGGGAGACAATTTTGGTGAGTTTTTGAACTGCCATGTAAAATGGCAGAAAAATAATTAAAACATTTCTTCTTTTGAAATTGAGAAATCTTGCAAATACAAGAGGCCTTTGTCAGCGCTTCGCCTAATGAAAGTTGATTTTTGCCCAGGAATAAACTGGCTGAAAACTATCCTGACTTACCTTTCAAATGATCAACTTCTTCCAATTTGGTGAAAAAGTAACAAAATCCTTTCATTATTTGCTTAAAACTAATTTTCTGCCACTTGTGGAACAGACCAAACAAGATATAAAAAGATGGTTGGCTTTACTATTATCTCTTATTGGTACAGTCAACTCTGTAAAGATGGACATAATACCAAAATATTTTTTACATATTTCAAGCTATACTTGAGTTCATTCTGCTATCTCGTTTCAAAATTAATTAATCTCTCCATTTATTTGGAAAAATAAACCATTATGTATAAGAGATTTTTAGGAACACCAAAAGCTCAGTGAACTCTCTTTACTCTCTTTACTCTTTACTCACATTACTGAGCTGTCCTCATGAATGTTCCTCCTCTGTGGTTAAAGGACTGGAACAGTTCATCCCCAGATTGGCTTCAGATTGAATTTACTACAACTAGACCATATTCTCTCCTTGCCTTATTTTGTGCATATAATCATGAGCCAATCTCTGCACATCATATGGTAATTCACAAAATGTTTGGGAATCCAAAATATCTCCATCTATTCTCCAATAATAAACAGCCACCTTGGCTACATACGACATTTCAGGCCTGGAAAACCAAGGGTATTTGTAGAAAATACCTTTGGCTGCTTTGAATGACTGTAAAAAACATCAAATACTCAGTTATCTTTCTCTCTACAAATTAGGAACTTTGTACATAAGAAATTTGTCATTTTCCCAGACATCCTTCCAACATCCTGGTCAGACTCTTTGCTGAAGGTCAATCTATTAAACAAAGGAAGAGTGTCTGATACACAGAGAGATAATAGACTAAGTCAACCCCTCAGTAAATGAAACAAGGGAAGAATTAATTAATGGGGGTTTCATTCTCTCATGTGGAATGGAAGAAAGGTCTTCATAAAGTTCACACATCATTTATCTGCTCATAGTATTTAAACTTTAACACAGTTCAAAGTCATAAAATGCCTCCAGTATGTCTACAACATGCCGTTTCCTCCCTGCTGCCTCGGCCAGTTATTCTGTTTAAATGTAAAGACACAAAACCGCAGACAGTCACTGGATTAGAGATATGATGCAAAATCTAAAATTGGAAGAAAATCAGATACACAATGAATGGCTCTGCTAATAAGCTCCATAAAATATGGAAATCGTTTATTCAATATGTGAATATATTACCTGGTCTGGAGTTAGAGATATGCACATCATTTTATATGCACTGTTGATGAGTCCTATGCTGAATTATCAGAATATGCCCTAAGCTTTTTAGTTTGGTTATTCATTTGTTTTGTAGTTGATGTTATGTTTGTATAACCCTCATTACAGCAATATTAATTTCAGGTTTTTTGGGGTAAAACTATATCAGTTTGCATTTTCTGACATTTGCCATCCTTTTTTTCAATTAGTAGATCATCGGTTTGAATTAAGTCTGGCCTTTGACTGGACTGTTGTAGCCCTGGAAAATAACTACACTTACTGTCCTGCTCAGAGGTCAGAGGTCAACCTCCAGCCCACTCAGCCTCTAGAAGATGACAGCAACAGGATCATCACTGGAGTCTCTGATTGTAAATCTTCTTCACAGCACAGATGTAATGATCAACATTACATTGGTGAAATTGTAATGACGTTACAATTTCTACTTTTTATTTCTCAAAAGTAGAACTTTGACTTTTTTCTTGTATATTGAAAACAAAACTGATAATGTAAAACATGATAAATGTGATGGTTTTCATAAGCAGAATGAAAACCACATTCTGGAAATGGTTAGAGCTTCTGTGTGTAGCTCTTACATGTTTACATGGGGATGATTGACAGCGCTGTGACCCTCCTCCTGACTCTGATTGGTAATAAATTCTTGGCCACAGCACTCAGGTCAGGCTGCAGCAGAGGTGGTTTCCCTGGTCAACTCATCAGGAACACTTTGAAAAAGATTGATACAAGAGAATACTGTGCATTTACTTAAATTGTTTCACCAGCAGGACTGCACAGAGGAGGAATTGCTACACCAGGGGAAACCAGGGGAGATGGAGCAGTGGGGAGCTGGAGCTCTGGCACGAAGCAAAGGATGTTTCCACTCACCACTACAATGATTGGAGATGATCATCCACTGGGAAATGGATGATCATTTTGTCTGCAATCCTGGGGTTGGTTGGGTAAACAGTCCAGGTTCATGAATTAATGACGAATCAAAAAGGAGAGAGAGAGAAAAAAAAAGTGATAACTTCCTGGTGCCAAAATACAAAATATCCATCAAGACTTGATGTTGAAGCTGGACAGATGTAAAGATGAAAAGGTTTGTTGTTTCCTCCTCCGGGTACAAAGACAATTTGTCAAACTTTTTTAATGGCATAAAATAAGCCATTTACATACATGCCCTGAAGCACAGGGAAATGATGTCACAATGGAAAAAAAAAATCAAATGGCAAAAATGAATTATGACTTAAATCAGCATATAAAACTAATACTCACACTTAAATCAGTCCTTCATTTAACTTTACTTAAAATGACGGTTTGCAGCTGCAGCACCAAACATCTGTGCCAATACTTTTTTCTTCCTCAGAGCTGAGGAAGTGATGACGACAATGTGAGTCACACCATGTCAAATACACCTCACCTTTAAGAAACCCTACAGAATCACATCAGCACAGGATGTCCTTACTCAAAGAAAGAATAAATTGGGCATTCAAATTTAATTTATTTGATTTGATTTTAGATTCACTTCAAAGAAAATTAGATTGGTGGAGTGTGATGGGACAAGAGAAGATATTAACCAAGCAGAGAACCGCACTGTGGATGTCTACATCTGTAGATATAATTACACCTTCATTAAGTGAACAAAGCAGTGTGTAACAGGAAGTGACATCCAACGTCGCGATACAGATGTGACCGGGCACATCAGCCGTTTGGTCTCCCGCTGTATGGACGTGATGGGGGTCCGCATGGAGGAATGAGGCTGGGAAATGAAAGCGGATCGGGAAAGTTGCTGCTTTCAATTCACAGTCAGCTGAGAAAAACAGCTGCGACAGAAAAGCTGCAGAATCAGTTTGGTTGGAGCGTCTGACTCCAGCTGGAGATCATGTACCTACATAATGTGTCATTAATTTGTGCAGCTGCAGCTGTAAGCCAGCAACACTCCTGCTTAGATGTAATCTCATTACTCAATTTGCTTGCTCATTACTTCATTATTGCTCCTTGTTTTGGGGACTTTGTCTTTGTCTCACCGGGAAACATCAGCTTCCAGTAAAAGTGACAAAAATGCAAAAAAACAACTGTTCAGAATTGTCTTATAATGGCCAGGTATCATCTGTTTTTCAGATAAAGAAATATTGCAGTTATTAAGCAAACTGTAAAAAAAATCACTTAGAAGGTTTTCAGAAACAAAATCAACAATTGTTATTTGGTCCACAATCAGTTGTTTCTGATAAATCCTATAAAATCACCATAATAAGCCAAGAAAATGTAACACACAGAAATTCAGCTGTAAATCTTTAACAGTCAGAGGTGGCACTAACTAGCATTACTAAGTTATATTTATTTGAGTAACATTTTGGAAAAATATGTACTTTTATAACAAGTTGTACTTAAATGTGTTATTATTATTATTATTGCGAAGGATTGCTACTCTTACTTGAGTAAACATTTGAAAGATGAGATTGTTTGAATCTTTTATAGGTTCTCTGCAAACTTTAGCTAAAGAAGGCACATGAGAAAATAGCAGGAAGATTTGATATTGATATTGACTATAACTGATTTTAATTGTGTACTAGAAAGGACTGAATATTGAAGTTAATTTAAAGCATGCTTCAACAAATTTTTATTTTAAGGCTATGTACATAACTTAAGCCAAGTTACCATCTCTTTTTTTTAACCTCTTTTTGCAAGATTTTCAGTTGTACAATCTCATGCCACATAAAAGGTGGAAAATGTTTGCGTATGTTTCGCTCTGGTTTTCATGAACCTGATGTTTTATCAGAGATATGAGCCACTGTACAAGATGAAATATATACAAGATGTCATATACAGATTCCCTCACACATGAATTATTAATGCGGTTTAGTTTGCAGCAGGAGACTCCAAACCATCTGCAAAAACTTTGATTCATGATAGCAATGTCAATAAGTTTCACAATTTAGCCGTTTCTCATGTTTCTTGTATTCAGTCCCATCAGGCTGGCTCAGGGCAGCTGTGGCTACAATGCAGCTCACCAGCATCAGTGTGTGAATGTGTGTGGATGAATGAATGTGGAGCTCTTTGGAGTCCTCTGGACTTGATAAAGCGCTATGCAAAACAGGCCATTTAAAGTTTTTTGTCTTTATATTCAGTCGACTTTGTCACTTTTGTCATACTGAGTGAACCATCAAAAGCACTTTGTGAAAAAGCCACAGCTGCTGACTGAAGTTGCTTTAAAACCTTTCATTGAAACTTTCTGTCAACTCTTTAGTCCTCCACTGTCTGTCCTTCCAAAACTCAGGAATGTGTACCAACAAACAGTTGAGCACACTGAAATCATAACTTAAGTCCCTCTTACAGGTTCAGCTGTAAAGATTTCTGCCAAGCGATTTTCCCTTTTTACATACATTGTAACAGCAATCAACTATAAATACTCAGCTTATCTGTCTAGAATATGCTCTGTTTAATTAAATATGGATGATGCCCTCAAGCAAAACCTCTGCTCATTGAACCTAGATTGAATTTGTGTCAAGTTGAAACGAGTTTCACTTCTCTGGTTGTTATCTGTGGTTATCAGAAGGTCAGTTTCAAAACGTGTCTTTTCTCAGCTGAACAGCCTTTGCATTAACAATATCTGCTCAACTGAGATGGGTCAGCTTTCTGTGGTACATGATTCAGCTAGTTCTTCAGAACAGCCTTCAGTTCTTATTTTACACAACATTCTGTAAAAAGCAAGAAAATGAAAATATATTTGTCCAGACAAAGTCAGCTCCATTGTGTATAAAAGAGCAGGAGAACACAGAAACACAACAAATCTAAAATAGACTAAAATACAAGAAAAACATGGAGCGCTGCTGAAGCGGGCTGCCTGTTGTGGCGCCAGAAGCAAGATTATTATTGCTTGTTTCATAGTTGGTTCTTGTTTTATGTTTTTATCTTATAAAGTACTTTGAACTGGCTTGTTGCTGAGATGAGCTATACAGATAAACATAACTTCACTTATCCTTTTGATTATTGACCCAAGAGCTCCTGTTTGATTGCTACATGGCACATAAGTATTGCAATAATGCCAGTGATCTGACAAACAGCTTTACTGATTCCTTTGATTCAATCTGCTATTTTCACGCTTGTTACTCTCCTTGTATGTAGATGTAGTTATTATTGCATTTTATAAAATTATCTATGCTGACTTGTTAAATGGTGGTGTGTGAATAAAATGGGCTCACCCGTATTGTGCTTTCACTCTCCCAATCACTGCTTAGAAATAATAATAATAAGGCACTTTGAGTCACAGCTGCCAAACTAAAATCGGTTGCCTCTCTCATAATAATGTAATGTACATATGAGAATATATATATATATATATATATATATATATATATATATATATATATATATATATATATATATATATATATATATATATATATATATATATATATATATATATATATATTTTTTTTTTTTTTTACAAAGGGGCTACCAAGATCTTGTTATACACTGCATACGCTGCAAAAACTTACAAGGATATTTTATCAAATTTTTAGTGCAAATATCTTAGTACACTTGAAATAAGACTAAACTAACTTACAAGTAACTTTTCAGGAAGAAATGGGAGGTTGTTTTAAGTCAATAATTCCTTAATATAGATGGAGAAAGTGTGAGTTCCATTGGCAGATCATTTAACTTAAAACAAGACATTTTTCAAGTGTTATAAGTGAAGTAATCTGCCAAGGGAACTGGTACTTTTTCCTCAATATTAAGAAATTATTGAGTCAAAATAAGATCCTACACCAAACTGGAAAGTTACTTCTATGAGTTTTGTCTCTCAAGTGAACTGAGATGTTTGCACTAGAAACTAGACCAAAACTATTTGGTCAGATTTTGTGATTTTGTAATGCACAAGACCTCACCATATTAAAATATCACAATGTTCCTCATTGACATCACTGCTATCTCACAAGCTAATTGCGGTTAGCATGTCTTCTCCTGATGAAGCTGTAATAAAATCATTTGTTTTGGCAGAACTTTAGTGAGATATCTAAAAAAGAGACACCAATTTGTTGAGTTTGTTTCAAAAAACTTTTAAATGCAGTATGAATGCCTTCTTTGAGCCATAAGTCTGAGACGTTAAGTTTCCTGAAGGTTATGTTAAAATTTTTCCCCATCTCGTTCTTTTGAGCTCAATGTGGTGTCCTGTCTTGTCCCTACTTTTCAAAGTTTCCCTACTTTGCAGTTTTTATATTTATCTAGTTGTATTACAGATCATCAACAGTTCACTTTGGATCTGCACTGACAGCTGAGAATGTGTAATAAAAATGAACATAATGGGACTACAGACTCCCCATGAGGTCCATCACACATCACACACACACCCACACACACACAGACCCACACACACCCACATGGTCCTGTTGGTTCTGATGAAACAATTTGAATTGTGTTTACTAGAATGCAGACCTTCAGCCTTCGTGACGCACATCAAGCACTAATTCTCCTTCCAACTAATGTGGGTATGATTCACATTAATTGTCTCAGACTAATGTTGTCCAATCACGCGATCACTGATGTATCCTCTGACTTCACCTCATTAATCAGTGTTAATTATAACTGCCTTTTCTAGTGCTTTCCTTAATTGAATTAGTACCAGGAGACCAAGGTAAAAGAGGTCAGCTTTGGAGAAAATATGTTCTTGGATGTAGAAAAAGAGCTGTGGCAAAGGAGGAAACTGCAATCATAGAGGAGAAGAATAAAATGGGAGGAAGGACTGAGGGTGGTCAAGAGGAGGGCGTGAAACAGGAAGTTTGATGAGAGGGAAATCATGGCAGACTAATCCGAAGAGTTTCTTGTAAAAGTGATTTCCCAGCAGACTGCATCTTGTTTCCACTTTAATTACAGACACAGGAACATTTTTGGTCTGAAGCTGAGTTTCATCCATTATTTGTCTTTTGCTCATATGAATTCAGAGCACAGATCTTCTCTCTGTTGGATTTAATAATATTCTCTTTTGCTTTCTCAACCTTCTTCTTGTCTGTTTAGATGTAAACCCAGAGCCCCGTCTTCGTGGGAGCTGCTATATCAAGCGCCTCTTGTGTCTTGTGATGTAAGGGTGATTGTGCTGAAGCCAAGCCAAACACGAGTAAAAAAAGATCCTCCAGTGTTAATGTGTGAAATCTGGCATCAGTCAATGTGTTGCTTCAGGCTGTGACTCGCAGCAGAGCTGCAGAACAGACCCACAGAAAACTTATAGAAACAGAATACAGGTCATAACATGATGCTGTCATTTATTTATTACAAAAGGGACAATGCACATCACATAATGTAGACATGTGCAGAGACAGGGAGGGAGGGGCCTTGAACCCTTTTACCTCTGATGCCCCTAGTGCCCTTTTTTATTTATTTATTTTTTAAATTATTATTATTTTTAATCTATGCATCAGAGGGCCTGCTTGTGCCCCTTAACAATAATATTTTTGCTAAATATAATAATTTAGCAAAATAAACTAATCTGGCTGCCCTCAGTCTATCAATGTCTCAGTTTCTCTGCCTCCATAATGTTCAGACTTCGGGTCCATGGTGAGGAGGAGGAGGATCATCACCCTCTAAATATCAAATTGTGGGCAAGAATTGATATTTATTCTCAAACCAGTTCATACGCTGGTTTGAGAATAAAAATGTAGGTCTGATGTTGACGTTAAAAAAACTGTTTCTATTTATATTTTCATAATTGTCCTCGCAATGGTGGGACAAAACCCGTCTCGTCCCTAAATGCAGAAAAGTTTTGGCTGCAGAGAAACTTCTGACTTTAACATAATCATTCTGCTAAAAGCCCGCTTGGCTACAGGCAGACTGAGTCGGTCCCACCGACAGATAGAAAAAATGTCTGTCTTTACATCAGACATCTTGATATTAGACACAGTACTGCGACTGTCACCGCAAGTCGTGACACACCTCTAAGCCCTGGTACCACCTGGTACCACCTGGTACCACCTGGTACCACCTGGTACCACCTGCCGACTGTTTGCTTTGCTTCTCCTTAACGTTTCTACCAAGTGGGTTAAAGCCGCTGTTGGCGGGATCTGGCCTGGAGGTGAACGGCTTTAAATAGAAGTTACTGCAGAACCTCAAGTGTTAAAGGAAGATTCAGCCCAATTAGAGCATTTAGAGTCAAAATAAATGAGATCGCAGCAGCTGTTCATGCAGGGCCAGCTCAAGGTAATATGGGACCTCAGACAGAAATCCTTCCTACTAAGAACCTCAGCATCACTAACATGTTTAAATATAGATAAGGTGAAGTCTGTGAGGAGGACCAGGTTTATTGACCGAGTTTAAAATGCATTAAAATCAATCAATCAATCAATCAATCAATCAATCAATCAATCAAGTATTCGTTGTTGGCCATAATGTTTTTGTGAACAAACCCGATTCAAACACAAAGATTACATCATATTGTAGCCATGGTAACACAACAATCAAACTATCAAGATCTTGAAACTTTTACAAAATAAACTTCTTGATTAAATCCTAATTGTACATTTTTTTCTCAGCTGAATGCATTAACTAAAATGTAATAACATTGTCATTCTCTATGAATGAATGCTACAGGTTTAGATCTATGGTCTGTGCTACAATTAAACCATTTCTAGGGGCCCCTGAATGTCTGGAGGCCCCTAGAAGCAGCTACTGACTTTTATTTGCTTTGATATTCCAGTCTTACAATTATAGATCTCAGAGGTGCTAACATCAAACATTATATAGCGTTAAACCCCTTTGAGCTTTTTTTTTTTTATCTATAAAGCAGTCTGCAGCCAAGTTGTTTTAGAGGTTAAATAGATATTATTAGGGCTTAATTAATAAAATGGCAGCAAATTTGCTTATTTCATAACTTCATAACCTTTGACCTTTCTCCTCTGGTCTGTTTAACAGCTACAGTCTCAATCAACTCAGACCTCCAGGACTGTCAGCAGCAGAAACAGCAACATTACACCTGTTGGGGAAAATATATTACATTTGCTTTGCATTGTAACCGCATGATGGCAATAATATAGTATGATCCAATTAAATTCTGGATTAATATGGGGTGCTGCTATGTTGTTGTACGGAGTTTAAAGATCTTGTTCAATGTGCCTTTTTTTAACTTTGAGCCCCTGCCCCTCCAAAGGTCTCTGCACGGCCCTGACATAATGTCCCAGAGTTACTACTTCAAGCTATAATCAATACAAATACATTATATTACACTGCAATATGGACACTTCAGAAAATAAAAGAATAATGATAGGTAAAAGGGCTTTTTTAAATCTAAAAATAACAATGAATTACAAACTTAAAAAGAATAAAACACCATATAGCACAAAGACTCATCGCAATACAAACAATAAACAAAAAAAACTGAACAAAAATGAGAATCATATGACAAATAAGCAAGAAAAACTATGCTGCAGTGGCAAATGTATAGCTATGTACCACCTGCATAGCTGTGACTATTAAGAGCTATAAACTGAGGAAGATAAGGAACAAAAGGGCCCTGAAGATGGAACCCCTGGGATAAAATTGCTCTTCACAGATAACCTAACAGAGCTTGAGCTTATTTTGCAAAGAAAAGTTTTGGTGTAGATGCAAAACTGGTCAAAACTTTATATGATTTTCAGTTGTAATTGCAGTAAGTGGAAGCTGTATGAAAAATGCACACCGCAATTTTCAGATTCTTGTTGGACAAAAAAAGAGGGAAAACTATGCCTGATTTCCTATTTTTGTCATGTACTACTTTGTTTTGGTCTGTCCCATAAAATCACAGTCAATTTCTATGTTTGTTACGACAAAATGTGAAAAACTCCAGTCAGTGTGTATTCATTGGCACAACACTGAACACGATCATATAACAGATGCACTCTTTGCATCCAGCCCGTCTTACTTTCAGAAAGGTTTCACATGATCGTGTAACAAATTCCCTTTTTCTGGAACAAGATTCAAATGTTGTCACAGGAAGTGAACACATATATCAGAAAGTCAGCTAATTGCTTAGATCCTCTCCTGAGGCGAAAGCAATGAACCTATAAATTCAGAGTCAGGATCTGTGTCACCTCCGGTTCATTAAAACCAGAACAGAAGGTCCTGCTTCTGCTGCTTCGACTCTTAAAATAGAAAGAGAGACTAAAAAACAGAGTTTATTTATTTATTTTGCTCCATGTAAATATGTAGTATTTGTACCGGCTGATGCAGAGCTCTGAGTTTGTGCTGTAGCTCCTTTGATCTGTGGAGGCAAATTTGAGTTAATGAGGGAGTTGCATGCAGCCCTTTGCAGAATTCTGCTGGTTGGATGAACACATCTCAAAATGAATGGATGATCCATTTTATGAGAAGAAGAAAAGTCCTTGTTGCCTCTGATCTCAAGCTCTGCTTTCCAACATGTTCCCATATGTAAATATGCTGCACTCTAAACCGCATTTCAGTACCAGGTTATAGCTTTGCTATGCATTCTCGCTGATAAAAGGTTTCATACCAGTTGTGTGTAGGTGTGTGTGTGCGTGTGTGTGCGTGTGCGTGTGTGTGTGGGAGGGGATGTCAGGGGTTTGTGTTGTATTTCATCCCAGGTCCATGTTTTGTTTAAAGAAACAGACAGTAATACCTATTGTGTAGCTTAATTTAACAAAATTTTAAAAAAAATTAAATAAAAATCCTTATGAAAATTATATAAGAATTTGAACCCGTATAAGAAAGCTAGAATTGTTGTTTTCACAGAGTGGTTATGTGTTCTCAGTTTGACCAGGACAAACTGAGACTGTTTGTCCTGGCAGAATGATATGAAGTGGTAATTAAAGAAAGAACTGGTGGAAATAAAAAGTGAGAACCGCAGAAAACACAGAGACGTTAGGATGATGACAAAGAACAGAATTCAGACGAAGCAGGAGAAAAGTCTTTGGAGGGTGACCCAGAGGTCACCGGACCCACTGGAGAGGTCATTCTGGAGAAGGTCATGTGCTCCAGATCTACCCTGTCCCTAAGTGAGGGCTGCATCAGTCAAGTCATGTTTTTTTTTTTGTATCGCACAAGGCAGTTTAAATGCTTCCATGAGAAGTAATGATGAGTTGGAATCCAGGTGAGATGAATCTATTTTCTAGTTACTGATAATCAAAGGTAACTCTAAATGGAATTGTTTCTTGAGCTTAAGGAACTCAGTATTTCTGCATTTTTGCAGTTTTCTGGAGGTTTGTTCCAGATTTGTGGTGCATAGAAGCTGAATGCTGCTTCTCCATGTTTGGTTCTGTTTCTGGATGCTGAGCAGAACCAGAACCAGAACCGAACCTGAGGGGGCTGGATGGTTGATTCAACAACAGCAGAGCTTTCATGTATTGTGGTGTTAAAGTGTTCAGTGATTTATAAACTAATAGTATTATGAAGTCTATTCTCCCGGTGTAGGGATGTGTTTCATCTTCCTGGTTTTAGTCAGAACTCCAGCAGCTGCGCTCTGGATCAGCTGCAGCTGGAAGGTTGATTTTTACCCAGGCTTTACCACAAGTGTTGTGTGCATGAATATTTTCAGGCTATTTGGTTGAGAATGTGTTCTGATGAGGCTTGTTTATTAGATTAAAAGTATGTTTGAAACATGTACTGAACATACTTATAGTAAGCCCACATTTCTTTGTTGAAAGAATTTTTCTACAGGTCTGAAATAATATTTTTATCTTAAATGTGTTTTCATTAACTCTAATCTAAGATTTGTAAACATCAGTCTGCATGCGTGTGTCTTTATATGAGGTGTTTCATGTACTGACAGAGTCACTGAATGGGTCTGTATAATGTTGCCAGAGTGAGCTGATCTTGGCTGTAGACTAAATAATGAGTCAATCAAAGGAATATTAATGTACAATGCAGTCCATGCTGAACTTAGAAGTAATGACCAGAAACCTAATGTGCAATGAAAGGTTTTTGGGGTCACGCTGTGAGAATCTCTGTGTCAAATGAGCACTTTGACAAAGTGAAAAATGGATTTCAACTCAATGCTCCCTTTCATTTGTCGAGCGGCCAGCTGATGAGCAATACGCATGGGGCCCAGGGAGACCTACTCACTTCTCAAACCATTTAATTGCTATATTAGCTAAAAATATGCATGAAAAAGCAGCAGGGATGCTTTTATTGTGTCACACTTTTGAGTCTTGTTTTAATTGATATGAAGCTCTGAGTCATGAGTCAGATGGACTCAGAAGAAATTATTCAAGAACTAGAATGTCACCCAAAATGGAAGCTGAACTGAAGGATCGGAACATTTACTGTTTTGCAGAGCAGAACTTGATTTGCCTGAGTCCAACACTTCTCAGTCTTAGTTCTGATGACCCGATGTGTTTCAGATGCTGCCCTGCTTCACAAACTTCTTTAGGGGGATTGGTCATTACCAGACTGTGTGATGAACCTGCACGCAGACCTGCCTCCATTTGATGGCTTGTGTTAGGGGCCACAGAAAATTGGCTTTTTATTTTTTATAAGTACATAAACAAATGTTTATGTAACTTTTCAAATAAATTAACTTGTTGTTTATTCATACTAAATGAGCAATAATGATGTAAACATTGATCATGTAGAAAAAGCTGAGTAATCATCATCAGACTAGCATAAGGTCATATGTTGCAGAAATTTAGAATCTGTTTCCAATATCTGGAGTCTAAAACTATTATCATCCCCATGTTATATTTTCATCAGCTTGAAGTGAAAATAATCGTAAATCGCATTTAATAAGGCTTAAAAACATCCAATTGTGTAATTAGTCTATATAATGTGGTTTACTTGATGGATTACATGACTGGATTAAATGCACTTTTTAATAGTATTATACTTAATTAAATATGACTGCGTCTTTTCTTTCTTCATTGATGTTACTCGTATTGTAAGAATAGCAACATTACTCAGGAACAAATGAAATGGACTGTGCATTAAATCATTACTCCGACGAATGTAACTGATACCACCCACATTCTTGTTTTTATACATATTTTATAGCACAATCTGCTTGATTTCCATAGAAAAATTTTCATTTACTTTGAATAATGAATTTAGCATGCTGTATATTTGATAACTAGAATTAACTGGAATAGATGTTGTATGTATGATTGAATTGAAAGCTTTTTTTGTAAAATGCCTTGAGACAACATTTGTTTTAATTGGTGCTATATAAAATAAATTGAACTGACTTGAATTGGATTTATTTGACTATATTCTGTACATAGATTGTGTTGTAGCCCCTCATGGATGCTTCTTGGCCAGGAGCATTCAGCGTTCTCCCTCTATTTTCTTACATCTTTCTTGCTTGGCCAACGTGAAGCTCAATGTAACTCTGGATTACAGGGTCACACAAAGGTTTCCTTCAGTCATCCCACATATATGTGGCTCTATCAGACACTGAATAATGGGCTTTGAAGAATCTTTATTTTCCTTTTCCTCATCAAATGTTTCTTATGTGAGAGACAAATATACATACAGTATTATCAATGTCCCAAAAGGTGTAAAAAAAATCTACAATCAAATATGATTTTTGGCACAGTAATACTTTCATAACAGCACAGTGTCCCGTTACTTCTGAGTCTTCCATTGCTAAGTTTTCTTTTGGGACTAATGAAGAGTGATGCATCTATAGGATTTTTACAGGCAATCCGTCAATCCTGTAAGCAGAGTTTCTATTCCCTACTGGCACAAGAGTGATTACCTTGTCTGTGTGCTGCATGACTTTTTGGGCTTTTGTATGTTTTTCTCTTCTCCTCTGAGAGGTGATCCTGGACCGAAGATGAACATCAATGTTACATGTTGGGACGTTAAACCTGCTTATCGATTCATCTCCATCTCTTCCGGGTGATGACGTTCAACTACAGAGACAAAGAGAGAGAGAGAGGAGAAATCACTAATAAACCCAGGATCTTATAGTAAGGTGAACTCACACATCAAAGACTGTGCATTGCTCTGAACAACATTCAGCTAATAATCCCTTCAATTCAACATCTGAACTGTTGTTCCCGACTGCAGCGAGAAGCAGCTTATTTAATTTCACAAGAACACATAAAAATTAAACTGAAATAATAACTACAAAGAGTTATTTTCTTTGTATCAAAATACAGAGAAAATTCTTTACAAATAAACCAAAATCTAAAATATGAAGAAAAAAATAATGTAAAAAAATCAAAGGGATGATTTATGCTAAGTGATTAAAATGCAAAAATGCTGTTATGCAATACCTTTTTTTAAAATTACAAAACACAGGTACTTATTTAAAAAAAACAAAAGAAAAGAAATATGAATGTTTCAGAATAACGTACACTTAGTTACAAACAGCAAATCGGCTACTTTTACAAATTATAATCCATTTTTATTTTTTTTCCAAAATGAAAGAGTCAAAAATTATTTCAGTGTTATGCAGATGTCAGTCTAGAACACTCAGAAACTCCTCTTATGTAAGTATTCACAGCCTTTGCTTAATTCTTTTCTGATCCAGACATCACTGCATTCATCTTTCATTCTGTTCTGACTGATCTGCTGCCACAAAAATCCCCATGGCATGATGCTGCCACTACCATGCTTCACTGTTGGGATGGTGGAGTTTCCTCCTTGACTCCTGGCATTCACAAAGCTTTTGTTGTCTCCAGCTTCCCCAGGAGAGGCTGTTCTGCTGACAGTCACCATGACCAGAAAGTTTGAACTTCAGACCTTTCATGGCATTATCTGATACATGTGTTTAAAGTGAAAGATGCATTTTAATAAATTCATTTCTGGCCCAGCCTAAACTACTGAACTGGAGAGAATCATCATTTGGATATCTAAAAGCTTGTAAACTTGAGCTGATTGCTTTGGTTTGGATCTCCAGAAGGTCACCACAGGTTCATTTCTACAAGTGTAACAATGGCTATGGATTGCACATGATAAAAATGTAGTGTTATACATTCAATATCTAAAAAGAAAAAAAAAGAAAGAAAACCTGAGTTTCTTTTTCTTCCATGCATCTCATATTGCACGCTTGGATCATCACGCGCAGCCACTGAGTGCGCGAGGAGCTTGTTGGATACCTGGAGAAGGAGAGAGAGCGAGAGACGCTGGCACGCGCCTTTCCAAGTGTATCTGCGCGTGTCAGGAGGGAAGGAGCGGGGCCGTTTGAAGGTTCCTCAGCTGCAGTCGCACGCGCCCGGTTTGCTTGCGCCACTGAACCCACGAGGCAGCTGGAGTAGATACGAGCCGCGCGTGCTACAGCGCATCGTGCTGCTTTGGAGTTGCGCGTGGAGGTTAAAGTCATAGACATTCTGTCGGTGCGCTCTGCAAGACTCCGCGTGAGAAAGGAAGAGGCAGACAGTCCAAACTCACACCGACAGACAGACAGACAGACAGACAGACAGACCACCTGGAAAAGTTGGCTGGAGGCAGCACGTGGACGCTCAGCGGTCAAAGTCTTTCCGGGTCTTTCTCAGCGGACTCCCGAGAAGCGCAGCGGAATGTTCGCCCCGTGACGGACCGAGCCATCAGTCCTGCGCTGCTCTGAGTCGGAGGGGTTCGGCTCGGGGATCCAGGCGGCGCTCGCTTCACCATGTCAGCGGAGCCCGAATAGACAGACAGACAGACAGACAGACACAGACAGAGAGAAAGAGAGAAGACAAAGGTGAAAAAGAAGTAGAGCAAACTGAGCAGAGGGATTACAGCCGGACGCGACATGTTCCTGATTAACATCATCTCTGTGGTGTTTGTGTTGGGTGAGTACAGGCGCGTGCACACGCACACACACCGGGGGGCACTGGGTCTTGCCCACGTGCACTTTGGTCCCCCACCACCCCTCCCCTTCCTCGAGGAACATTAAACCCATTAAGATGTCACCAGTGTGACCGGGTCCAGTGGGGCTGGTACATGTGGAGAGATGTGGGCTGGAAGCGCTGTGACACTTTAGAAAACTGGCAGGAAACCAACTGAAAATATTTTCAGTTACTGCATGAAAAGCAACGCGCTTGTTGGGCAAACATGACTCCTGTCTAAGAACAGCAAACTGCTTCACTTGATCAAACTTTCCTTTGCTTTTATTCCTCCATCCTGTGTTGATTAGTAAACATGTTTATGTTTATGTTTGCGGGCAGCATTTCCGTTTTTAGTCTGTTTTGCTTCTCTTTGTCCGGTTTCATTTCAGTTTTATCTCCATGTCTCGTTGCTCATGACAATCTGAGCGGATCATTCCCACCTGATCTCTCTCTCTTTCTCTTTCTCTTTCTCTCTCTCTCTCTCTCTCTCTCTCTCTCTCTCTGAGGCAACACAGGCTTATCTGATCTGATCTGATCTGATCTTGCAGTTGCGGAACTCCTTCTAATTTACACGTTGAGTGGATTATTTCGTTCTGCAGGATGATCATGAGACATTAAATAAGCAACTTAAGGAGCACTGAAAATAACTGAAAAGTGTTTTTTTTTTGAGAGCATAGTATTGAAGTGTGAGTCTGTGCTGCTTTGGTTTTCTCCCACTGAGACTCACGTTTAATTGTATGATGCTGTTGACCATTCGCTCCAGCAGAGGGCACTTATTGCCCTGTTCAACCATAAAAAACAAATCTAATCAAAGATCAGTTTTACAACCTGAATGAGGAAATGTATTTGTAGGTGTATTACATTATGTATTATATTGATGCATGCCACGAGTTTCCCTGCAGGCCAGAAAATGTTCAACCAACCACAGAATGATTGTTAGCCTTGTTCAAACCAGCTGACCACAGCGAGTCACCTGCCCTGTCTATGAGGAACCCTGAGACAGACACCAGCCAGTCACTGCTAAATGAATTAGGTGATTAGCAGCTGGTTTTGAAATAGAGAAAATAGACAAATAAGATCTAGATTTTTCTCAGAAAAAACAACGTATACATGTTTTTACTCCATTAATCTCAGGATAATGGAGATTAATGGTTTTAATGTTCATTAAAACACACACACACAAAACAGAACTACCAAATAGATCACTCACTTAAGAAACCAGTCATGATGCTCTTTTATGGCATTTAGTCCTAAAAACTGAAAAATGTTCCTGAGATTTTGCATAACATTCATGACATGCAACGCTGCAGAACTCATTGAAAAGCTCCTTTTATGATTCTTTTTCGATTTTGCCTCCGTCAGGGACTGGAGGTTTTCACTTCTCCAGATTTTACAACAGATTGTAACATTAAATAAACATGTTTACTGGCAAAAAAATAAAAAAATAAACATTAAGTGTAACCACCAGAGGGAATTGTCTCATTAAGATATAATTGGTCACACATGCAGACCACCCACTGATTTACAAGAAGCTGACATGGCTAGAGGGCAGAACTACTGACATGCCAAGTGGAGTTATGGTGTTTCAGGCACACAGTAAGTATGACATTAAGTATATCTGGTTACTCACTGTTTTTATTAACTGTAGGATGCCTTGGGAACTGCCAGCTTTACCAAATTATGTTCAAACCATACAACTCATTCTGCACAATAATCTTTGTGAAAAACTCTGAAACAGAAGAAAACAAATTAGGTGATATTCAGAATCCTTTTCTAGTAAAAAGGTTGTGTGCTTTTGCTCCAGATGCAACCAACTGAAGAACAGAGTCTGTCTGTGTGATTTAAGTCAGAGTAAATATAAAATTGTCTGTTTCTGGCCTCACAGGTTCTTTAAAAAACAGTAGAGAAACAAAGAACATCATGATGACCAGGAGTAAAGCAGAGTCAATGTTCAATTTTTAGTAAGACATTTGTGGTTATATCAGAAACAGATAGTGGTTCTAGAAAGAACTGGCAAAGTATTTCTCATGAAAAGTGTTTCAAACCATATATCATTTTTTCTGGCACTTTACAATGATGTACTGCTTTTTTCTTGATCTTTACCGAGGTCCTTGTGGTTGCAATATGCCAAAAGGCCCAAAAATATGGGCCTCAGTATGTTTTCTAGGTACTGTATCTTTAAAAACTCATAAATAGACTTTGTATTACTGCATATCTCTCTTGAGATTTACTGTCCAACCTTGTTCCGATGACAAATATCACACTTGCACAGTAGCTCTGTCTGTAACTATCAGGGGTGTATTACCTCTGAAGTGGCCTGTGTCTGAATGATTGAATGCTATAGTTCTTAAATCCCTCTCGGTTTAAATGGAAATCTGTGAAATTTTCAGCACTCTTGTTCTTTTTATGTAAGCATTCTGGTACAACCTTTACCTAGAAATGTTCACTCATGTTCTTCAATTATTAGTATTTTTTTTTTCCTCTCCAAAAAACCTGGATTATACAATCATGGTATGAGATAATGGAAATATAGACATGCAGGTATTTTAAGACTTGGGGACTTAAAATTTAGATTTTTCAAAATGTTTTTTGCAATATACCTAAAGGTTTCAGTCTGCCTTTATATTGCTATAATGTGTGCTGTGAAACCCTGAAATTAATGGAAGTTATGTTCCACTGAAAAAAATGTTAATACTGTACCGCTTCCAGGCAGGGGTTCACTGTGCTGAATAAAGACACGGTGGAATGAGTGATGCCTGGTTCTGAACACTTGATGGATTTAAAGCTGCTATCACACTCTGGCCTTTTTTTACCATGTACTCTGACGTTGTTAAAAACATGTTTCTTTGGCATGAATTGATGAAGAACATTTTGTGGAACATTGAAGTCGTGTCCTAATCTTGAAGGATGGAATCACTTATGATCTAAATCACTGAATTCACACATTGAAGCATAGAAGACTTCCAGGGTGAGGCAGTGCTCTGCTGTGTCTCACCTTAGGGGGCGCTGTGTCACACAGTGAATGAAGCAGGCATTTGGCACAGACCCATTGCTGTCTCTTTCAGTATCACCAATAGACATGTTCAATGTATGCTTATGTTCCACAGTCTGTCTATTACAATGAAGAGTGCCTTCACTGAAAACAGTCCAAGCAGTAGGAAAAATAAGAAAAAACACAGTGGGAGTAGAACGATTTAGGGCCAATCTCCTCCTTGCTCCTCAGCCATTTTCGCACTTGTTTGGAGTGGTGTGCATTAGACAGTCGGCTACCTCAAATATCAGCAGTGTTTCTGGAAGAGGCCGCATGCGGCTCATGTCCTGGGTGTGATAGCAGGTTCCAGACTGCACTAATGTCAGCACAGTGAGTGTTGGAACACATACATGGAAAATGACCTCGTTGTTGGTTAGGTAACTCAGACAGAGAGTCATTTCCTAGAATTGAGAAACAGAAAGGTGGATTATTAATAACTCAAAAGTGGCCTGCAATATGCCACAAGACAGAGAAACAGAGCCAGCAATGTGAGCAAATCCCTTTACAGTCAACCAAGTAAACCTGTCTTTGATGCTGGGGTCAAAACTCATCACCTTACTGACGACACAGTTGATATGTTGATCAATTATTTAATGCACCAACGTTTAATTTGCATAATTGGATCTTTTCCACCATCAGTAAGCTTGAAGGTGAATTTAGCTGATTTAGATTTAGTTGCTCTCTCCAGAGCTAATTAATCCCCTCTCCTGCCTGTTGATTTCTGCTCAGTGATCTGAGCTGCTGTCAGAACCCAACAGTAAAACTTCTGTTTGCTAATAGTTATTAATATCTACAGAGGTCAGCCGGTTGTTGTGTAGGTGTCTGTTTTGGCTTTTGCCAGATGCACAACGAAGAACGGTGAGGTGAAGGAAGGCAGCTGTTGTCTTTGTATGACTATTGTAGTGATTTTTGCATTTTTGCAGCTTAGGTAAAGTACTGTAAGACTTTGGCTTTGTTTGAAGTATGGAAATAACAATCCCTCATAAAAAGCTCAGCACAAATTCCCTGCTGATCAAAACCTTTGGAGAAAATACAAGTATTAGCCTTTTTTCCTGGTTGTTCAGATGAAGATTTTAATTCAAGGTTAAGAACACAAGAAGAACAGTGGAACAAGAAACAAAACTTTGGATGCTGTTTAAGGGTTCCAAACCCATGGAGTAGGGAGAATAGTCAATGCTAGGAATATCGGCTTTCCGGCTCCAAGTGGTAAATCTTTTTGTAATTGTAACAGAGGAAACGGAAAACACTGGAATAAAATCCAAAAGGAAAATCTGATAGAAACCCCCTACAGCGACTTATACAAAGAAAAAAAATCATATACCCCCTTACCTAGGGGGCGCTACTGCAAAATATAATGCCCTTTGGCTAATAACTCTTAAACAATAAGTCCTACACTGAAATACTTTATATTACTTTATATTTATATTTCAGTGTAGGACTTTGGAATTATCCAAGCTTTATTAGCTTCAAGCTTGGATAATTCTGCAGCTTTACATTGAATATGCTTTTTTTTTTTTTTTTTGCTTCATTAGAATATTTTTTTCTATAAGGCAACAAAGGCTTTAATAAAAGCCTGATTTTGTAACATAAAAATCAATATAAAATCAAATACAAACTAGAATCATTCATTGAACCTCATTAATCAATAGATCTTTATTCATGTCTGTGGGAAATAGACCCTTTAAATAGAAGATCCAGATTTTCTCTGTTTTTCTCCTAGTAAGGTTAATATTGTCCCTGTTTTGACTTGTCTTAGTAGCTTCAATGCTTCAATAAAAGTGTGCTGCAATATTTTTTCATTATAATGTTGAACAGGACTCAATTCTTCTTTGTAGAATTGAGAATGAAAAGACTGACCTCATAATTACCTCATAACAGGTAATTATTATAGGTTATGCTGACTCTGTTCAGCATTCACAGAATTTTCTGTGGAACATACCTCCAAATTATTGTTGTTCAACCTCATGTGTAAATGTGTCAGTAGCAGAAAAATAACTTATTCTTACAAGAAAAACTTGGTTTACCGGTACTTGGTTGACTGTGAAGAGTTTTGCTCACTTTGCTGGCTCTGTTTCTCTGTCGTGTGGCATATTGCAGGCCACTTTGAGTTATTAATAATCCACCTTTCTGTTTCTCAATACTAGGAAATAATTCTGTCTGTCTGAGTTGCCTAACCAGCAATGAGGTCATTTTCCAGGTATGTGTTCCAACACTCACTGTGCCGACATTAGTGCAGTCTATATGACATTACTGGTGTTTGTGCACTATAAAACGCAATAAGTGGATTTTATTTATTAATAATTATAATCACACTCATTGCCTATTTTTTTTTTTTTTTTTACAATTTTCAAAACTTAAAAATGTTAGTATATGTTGGTATATTTTAAGTTTAACTTGATTTTGAGTGACACTGCTAATTGACTTGAGCGCCACCGCAGCCTGAACCTAGATCTGGTCTGCTGCTCGACGCGCTCCATCTGCACTGTTGCAAACTTTAACATTCTGCTGTTGCTGTCTTTCCGTTTATGCTTCAGATGTGTGTGTGTGAGTCGGAGCTGGGATCTCCTGGCTGGAGGGAACCTCCGGACTGCGTGCGAGCATCAGAGCTGTGCAACCAGAACAGCCAGTGCAGCTCCCGCTACCGGATCATGCGCCAGTGTCTGTCTGGCGGGGAAAAGGAGCGCAGCACCATGCTGGCCTCCAAGGAGTGCCAGGGGGCGCTAGAAGTGTTGCAAGACTCGCCGCTCTACAACTGCCGCTGCAAAAGAGGCATGAAGAAGGAGCTGCAGTGTCTGCAGAACTACTGGAGCATCCATATGGGCCTGACTGAGGGTAAGCATGAGTGAAGCTAATGAGGCCTCCTGCTGCCTGTTGATGATGTGCTTTAAAGTTTTAGGCTGCAGGGTGGTTCATCTTTTCTGTGCTGAGGTCTAAGATGTTCCGTATCGATTGCTGTGTGGGAGCCTTGGCAGTTGTTGCCTGACGAAAAAAGAGGGAATAAAAAAAATTGTTCTTTTTTGTTTGTTTCAAGTGAACTCCATGGATTTTCTATGTCAGAGTGAGTTTTAAAACAGTGGAGAACTGCTGCATTTATGGAAGCACTTTTCACATAGACATCAGGCCAGGCCTAGATATCTGCCATCGCTGACCAAAAACACCAACATCAAAGATGCTAGTAACGTTTTGGGCAATGGAAGCGGTTTCTCCCAAAAAGAGCTCGGTCAGAATTGTTTTGAGCTGTTCTGGAGCTGAAATAACATGAAAATTTGTGACCCCTGAACAGGGTCTCTATAAGCTGCAGGAGCAGCACTACAGTGACAGGACAGCTGTTTTTTGGACTTGGTCATCATTGCAGCGTTTGCAGTCACCTGGCATGTTCCTGTGGGTGGTTCCTGCAGCACCACCCGCACCAGCACAGACACACACTCATGCACGTCCTGTTGGCTGGCCTAGTTTGGGTCCCAGCAGTGGCAGAGCTCATTAAGAGCCTCTCTCTTTGTTCCCTGTTCCACTGAGGATGCCTCTGTGCTGCTAACTGTCCTCACAGACAAACACACACATGCAGAAACACGCAGGCCGGCCGGGAAAGGCACACGCACTCTCTCACACACACCTCATTCACATACAACAGAAAGGCTCAGAAGACTGAAACAGTTTCAATAACCTGGAGTACCATCAAGAGTTGCAACTCTTGGTCCGTTCATGTGCTTCCATAACAGCAAACTGTGTGCTTTCCATTGACCATATATTTGATCAATTTGACATTTAGCTATTTAAAATAAATCCACTAAATAAAAACCCTGCAATTCCAAGAAAACTCATCTTTTGATAAAAAGTTTTGGCACTGAGCTCAGGTGTGTTTTTTGGGCATATGGAGACTGGATTATTTCACAAAACTGCAATGGAAACACTTTTTCACATCACATTAGTGACATGTGACTCAGGATACACAGCCGGATGTTGGCACTGGCTCAAAGAAGACAACAGGAAGTAGAGGATGATGGCGCGGCATGTTTTTTGATGACTTATCACACATACAAACTTATTCATGTTATTTTAATAGCAGTTCTTATTTTCTTATTTAACGGAAACACTGCAGTTGCAAAATTGTGTTTTTTTCAACATTAGTCAAATATTGACCAAGTTTTGCAATCACTTGTCATGGAAGCGCATCTAGTTTTATTTGTCGCTATGAAAATACATAGCGTTGCAACTCTTGGTGCTTTCATGCACTTCCATAATAGCGCATGTAATGCGTTTTGGAGTTTGTGTGTGTGGGAGGGTGTGTGTGAACTTCTGAGGGGTTTCTATAATGTATGTGACTCAGACTGAAAAATACAAGTTGGTTTCAGTCCAGCAGGAGCTGGAGAGCCGTGGTGAAATGCAGCAGGTCAGCACACTCTGTTCCACAGCGCAGCGCTGTGAGGATGCTGGCTTCATTATCCTCAGGAAGCCCAGTCCCAGCAGAGTCTGTTCTTTTACTATCACGGTCGTGTATTGTAAATAAACGCAAATTTAGCAAAATAAAAAGCATAAAAGTTTGTATTTGGTTTGTATTTTTTTTCTTTCTGTTGAAATTCTTTATGTAAAAAAAGTATAGCTTTTGAAAAGTGTTTTTATTTGGTATACACTGATTGCAGATTTTTTTTTTTTTTTTTGCCAAACGCCAATCTCTGATCTTTAAGAAGCCAGACATGCTGATTCCAATTTTGTTGTCATGAAATACAGTTTGAGACAGATAATCTGTGAAAAAAAGAGCTTCTCTGCCTTCTCCCAGTGCTTCCAGTGCTGATTAGAAACACCAAACCAAAGCCTGGAGGAAGGTCTTAGTGCTGTCAATCACCTCTCCAGGTGATGCTGCTCATACCCCCTCTTGCTCTCTTTTGCTCTTTAAGTTGCAGCCAGCAAAACCTGTCATTAACACTCATTGCCACTGAAGACAACAGATAAATCTTTTCTCTGTAACTGCGTTATTGCACCATCATTAATACATTTAGAAGTGAGTACATGAGTACCCGGCTCCTGGCTCTGATTGGTTGTTTTTGGTCTGCATTTCTTCAGACAGCAATAGAAGCTTAGGGAGATGTTAGAGGAGATCAATCTTTTCATAGATTATCTGTCTCATAACATTCTGTGAGAACATAGTAACAGTTTTAACAAATATGTAAAATAAATTTCTTTACAAAGTGACATTCTGATTATGTATGCTCTTTTAAAGGAAAAAAAAAACATTGTAAAAAGTCAAGATTTAGTGGCAGGAAAAATAGACAACAAATAAATTATCACAAGAACATAAATATGCGATAGACTGGCGACCTGTCTGTCCTTTGACTGCCCGGAACGCAACTGGAGATAGACACCAGCACCTCCCGACCCCACTAGGGACACGGGTGTAAGAAAATGGATGGATGGGTGGAAGAATATGAATATTCTTACTTTTTGTGAAAAGCGGCAACCCTCGAACCCGTTGGTGGACACCTTCGGTGAGGGATGCTGTCAGGCTGAAGAAGGAGTCCTATCAGGCCTTTTTGGCCTGTGGGACTCCAGAAGGAGCTGATAGGTACCAGCTTATGCTTTTTACTGGTGGGTGGTTGCTGAGACAAAAACTTGGGCATGGGAGAAATTCGGAGAGGCCATGGAGAAAGATTTCTGCACAGCTTCAAGGCAATTCTGGTCCACCATCCGGCATCTCAGGAGGGGGAAGCAGTGCTACACCAACACTGTTCATAGTAGGGACCTTAACCCTGACTCTGCAATATCGCATGGAAATTGGGGGCAGTTACCCTGGATTGGGAGACTGGGGTGGTGGTCACCCTGTTCAAAAAAAGGGACCGGAGAGTTTGCTCCAATTATTGAGGGGTCACACTCTTAAGCCTTCCTGGCAAGATCTATGCGGGGGTCCTAAAGAGGAGGGTCCTTTGGATAGTCAAACCTCGGATTCAGGAAGTGCAGTGTGGTTTTTACCCTGGTCGTGGAACATTGGACCAGCTCTACACCCTCAGCAGGGTCCTGGAGGGTGCATGGGAGTTCACCCAACCGGTCTACACGTGTTTTGTGGACTTGGAGAAGGCGTTCAACCGTGTCCCTCAGGGACCCTTGTGAGGGTTTTTCCGGAAGTGGCTAGGGAGAGGGAAGTCTGGGCCTTCTTAAGCTGTTACCCTCGCGACCCAACCCCAGATAAGCGGAAGACAATGGATGGATGGATGATGGATGGATACAAGATATATTTTAAAATTTGTGTGTCTAGGTTTATATATTGCCATTTATTTATAAATGTACTATAATGCCATGAAACTTTACAGAATGTCAGTGGTACAAATTCTACAGGTGAATGAGTTCAGAATCCATGTTCAACAGCAATACGCTAGTTTATTCATACGCTCCAACAAAACTCCACAGAGGAGATGAGTAATGATCCAGGTGACACGAAGTTAGTTTTGGGTAGGAGATGTTGGGGGCGTGAGGTCTGAAATGATCTCTTTGACCTTTTCCATATGCTTACTATTGTCATCCAACACTAATTTATAGCTTGAGATGCAGCAGGAGAACCATAGCTGGGGAATACAGACTTATTATTTCTCTGTGCAGATGAGTAATGTGGATCATAGCATCTTCCATAAGGGAGGAAGGAACCCTGAAAATATCATGCTAAAATTTGTTTATGGAGCAGAATCACATTTTGCTTAAAATGCTCACTGTGTATGTCTTTGGTTTCCTCTGCCCTCTGACTGATTCAACATTAGTGGGACTAATTAGCTCTGTTAATACAGCCAAGGCAAAAATTAATACTACAAATATTGGCTGATAGAAAAACTTTTCACAATAAGGTAGGAGAAGTGTGTTGATGTCAACCTATGGGTCAAAGTGTAAACTACACATAGTTCATGGTAGTGGAAGTGTGCAGTGGGTTGATGGCATGGAATTTTAATGATAAACTACGTAAATAATATTTACCCTGAGCCAGGTTGTGAAATAAAAATGTATATACTGAGTAAACACATGGCCAAAATTGTAAAACTAATTTCTCATTTTGGATTTGAAGCTTTTTAGATACACGAGGCAACCAAGGAATGGAAGTCAGTAAAGCTAGTATTAGTATAATTGTAGAATCATGCATATTGACTTTTCTTTTTTCCTTTTTTTCAAAAAATAGTATATAAATATTAACAAAATTTTTTTTCAAAAGTAATTATCAAAATACAATTGTTTTTGTGTGTGAATGTGATGGTCCGACCAGCAAACTGGAGGAACCTCCACAGTGAAGCAAAACAATTAGGAGAGTATCATACCCTGCAGGCTGAACATCAATGGTTGTTCGATGCTGATTTCATATTTTAAAACTAGGGCTAGGAGCTCCTATGAATGTGCAGCAATGGAATGTTACCATATTTAGCTGTATTTGACAAGAAGTGATAGTTATTCAAAAGCATATATTTTAACACAATTTGCAAGTTTTTTTTTTAATCAATAACGACAGCTTGCTAAAAATGAAGAAGCAGACTTTTGACCCTTCTGCAGTTTGTTAAGGGGTCAAATGGTCCCTGCCTGAGCTTATCCTGTGTGTGTGTCTGATGGGGTTACACTGAGTCTGTGTGAGCTGACAGGTCAACCCCATCGCTTCTCCATTGACTGACCGTGATATCTGCTGTGCTCTTCCTGAGCGTCTTGCTAAGACTGACCTATAACTGAGCTGAAGAAGCTAAGAATGAGAAAGCCAGAGCTGAGGGAGGGTAAAACAGTTTAATCTAGTGAAAATATGTGTCAAAAAGGGAAGAAACGAAGCAAACATTGTCACTCCACCTCCTCCTCTGGAAGTCTCAGACAAACAACTTGATCCTGGGAATCTCTGTCCTCCTCCTCCCGTGGATCACACAGGTTGACTTTACTTCCCTGTCTTTATTATTGAGTATAATTTGTAACAAAAAATTTAGGTAGTGCAGGTAAATTACACACAGGTGTGTGTGTTTGAGTGTGTCCGCTGTATTTGTGGGTCATGCTTTCTAAAGTATTTTCTTGTCCTTCGGAAAACATTTTCTATTGTTTTGGTGATAGGTACTATTAGCATGACAAGCTGATAAAGCTTTCCCATTCAATGCATTCAGACATGTTTAGAAATAGATATTCACACTCATTGTGTGCCACTGTTTTAATGAGGTACACAATGTCAGAAGTGTTGACAAATACGTAATACTAGCAACTTTCACCTCATTATTTTCAGTATTATAGATGTTTTTTTCACTTTCTACATAGCAGCTGTCTTTCTCTAAGTTAGACTGATATTTGGAATTAGATGCTGTGAGTTGCTCAGCTATTTCTTGGTGCTTTATTCCACAAACTATTCCTTTATGTTTTGTTGTGTGCTTTCCATCTAAAAGTCATTCCTGCAAATATATTAAAGAAGCCTGAAAGTCAAGCAAACCAAAAAATGCATTGTCTGGAGACCACCTAGTAAGATAAGCAATATTCTACCCAACTTATTGATGACAGGTTATTCAGCATTTCAGAGGACCACTGGCACAATCAGATGGATCAGAATTGTCAACCTGCTCCCAGGAGAGCGAAGAGTGCAAAGCAGCTGCAGGAATGTATTCACACATTTAGCAAGGCACAGCAGAGGAAGAAACCTCCAGGGTGACAGCAAACACAAAAGAGATGCAGGAAGCAGAAATCATGAAACACCTTTACAGTAATACTTATTTTACACAAATAACCAAAAATATACAGTATCAAAATGCATTATAGAATACCATATAAAGAATGAAACTTTATTTTGGAGCACTTTTCATGCTGCTGTGTGGGATTCAAAGTGCTGACAGCTGACTGAAACATGCAAATAGAAGTGAACTGCTTTTCTAGGTCACTTCTGATTCAGGAACATTCTCACTTGTCATTTTCTGTCTTATTTGAATCTAAAGGCCAACTGTGGGTTTAGCATGAAAAGGTCTAAAACACATTTCACATTAATTGCAGCAGGGTGCACAGCTTCTCTGTTTCACTCTCTGGAAGTCTGTTGAGAAATGTATTTGTTCAATAAAAAAAATGGGACTATAAGAGCTTTTTATACTCGTGTGTTAAAGCAGTGCACTTTTCTTTTGGGGTGTTTGTGTGTGTCTGGGGGTGTAATGGGAGCACAGATGGAAAGAGGGGTGAACTATGGTAGTTTCCCAGCTAAACCAGGAGACTTGACAGCTAAGCTCATCAGCAACCTGCACTGCTCACAATTGTGTTTATAGTGTAGAGGTTTGGAGTTGTCATAACTGGATTTATTTGTTTATTGACAATAGTATTGACTCTTAAGACATGAAAAATCACTCATAATTACTTATTAGTAGGCTAATTGATGAATAAAAAATGCTGCATAAAGTACGTAGTGTCTTCCCTCCTCCCTCATCTCTCTGCGCTCCTCATAAGCATCCTTCTCTTGTATAATGACGATCATATAAAAAAAAATACATCAGAAGGAAATCTCCATAATAAAGTCTTATCTGTCTTCTCTCTGTGTTTGTTTGCATACAGCACAATTAGTTAGAATGCATTTCAATATCTTGTCTGAATGACACATTTAGAGGATTACGCTTAACAACCTGTGTTCAGTCCATCAGACATTGTTAGAGTGCATTGTTTTTGTTCACTAGTATTGATGCCTTAATTGTAATGTCATAGTGGTAAATTAAGACTATAGCCTCTCCCCCAAAAGCCCAGCTACTAAATGTGCGGGCTGCCACTGTAGTAGTCTCAGTAGAATCCAGCTTGGCGCTTGTGTGGAAGATAACCTCTACAGCCTTTCTCAGTTCCACACTTGGAGGTTTAGCCAATCAGTGCTAAGGAAAATGAATGGTGCTGTGTACCGCAGATGTATTTCTGTGTGATGAAAATGCCAAAGATCTTGTCGCTAACATGAACACAAATCCTATAAATGGCTGGGTAAAGTGAAAGTTCATCTGTAAAATTGACTGAAAACCGGAAAATAGGCAATTTTTTAGAAGTGTCTTTGTGAACCTGCTGCTTCATTATTAAGTTGAATATTATTTCAGACTTTTTGTGTAGCTTTTGCCCTGGTTAACTAAAAAAGTAAGATAATTGTTAGGGATGTGCACATACCAACATTTGGGCCATTGTTGATATCTGATGTTAATAGCGCTGCTATGGCAGAATTTATTAATTGATTAATTGTCAGAATAATTGATTGATTATTTGAATACTAAAATAATTGCTTACAAAAGATCTACTTTCCTATTGGTGCAGGATAGCCAGGGGAGCTAGTCCCTAATCTAGCGCAGTCAAAAGGCAAGTTGATCACAAAGACATACAGGACGAACAACCATGAACTCACACATAGTTTAATGCAGCTAATTAACCTGACAATATGAACGAAAGGGATTTGTATGTTTAACTTCTGCCTAATTTTTTATATTCTAAGTTAGGGCTGTGTACATATTAATAACAGAATAAATAAAAAAAGGCACAACTTTCTTAAAAAAAATCCCATCATAATAAAAATGCATTTTTATTGGAAAATGGCACATTTCTGAAACTAAAACAACCTGATCTATTGAGGTGTGTTTGCACAGAACATGTAAAACTCTCCAGAAAGCATCGGGGCTGGTGTTCATGCCAGGAGGAAACAAGAACTCACATGACCTGTCACATCAAAGCCTGAAATCCAGGGAGTTTGAGGAAAATGTGAACATGGCTGATGACAGAAGGAGTAATTTTAGAATGTGGACAGGAGGAAATGAAAATAGAGCAGGAGAGATCAGAAGGATCAGATCAGATGGAGGGTGGGGAGTGTTGGGAGCTCAGCTCGAACCTCGTTTTATCCTTTTCCTGGTTCTTGTTCATTAACTGGCAGAATAGTATCTCAGAGGGAGTCTCACCCAGGATTGGTCTATAAACTACCTTCTGTGTTGACTTCTTGTTCCTCTGCTGGAGGTTTGAACTCCATCCAGAAAACCAGACTTTTTATTAGTTTTTCATCCATTTAGTTGTAAAAACTATAACTTGGGATAAATCTGTCCCCCTTCATTGTGCTGTTAAAAAATGAAGGTGATGTTTGGAGATCTGGTGTTGGACTATCCCACTCTGGTTCATCACTCTGGCTTTACATATGTTGTGTGTGATGTTTGTTCGTTGGTCAGTTAAATCCAACGTTAGATTTACTGGCTGATAAATCATCCCACAAAGTATCGCAATAAAAAGCAAAGCATGGTTACAAGCATGAGATGTCTTAGATCCATAAAGATTCAGTTTAACATCATGCAGAAGTATTTATCTCAATGTGCCAAATGACCTTTAGCTTTACCTGGTAATTTCATCAGTGAGGCAAAGTCAGGTGAAACTGTTACGACACTGCAAAACATTTGCAGACGCATTTAGTTGTATCTGCTATTTTATGCTGGAGATGCAGAGCAGAAACAGAAGACCTGAGAGGTCTGGAAGGTTGATACAACACCAGCAGATCTTCAATGTATTGTGGTAATAAACTGTTCAGTGATTCATAAACTAACAGTATTTTAAAGTCTATTCTTTGCTTTTTTCTTAGAGAAGGACTGTAGAACTGATTGATGTTCTATTTTCCAGGTTTAAGTCAGAACTCCAGCAGCAGCATTTTGGATCAGTTACAGCTGGAAGGTTGATTTTTTTTTTTTTTTTAGGCAGACCAATGAAGACATTTTGCAGTAATCAGTGCGACTAAAGATAAACCCATGGATGAGGTTATCTAGATCTTGCTGAGACATCAGTCCTTTAATCCTCGAAATGTCATCCATTGTGTGTACCTGCATATCCTTGGAGGGGGCCAGTCTCCAGGGGCCATCGGGCAACAAGCAGGGAATACCCTGGACAGGTTGCTAGTCCTTCTCTGCAGTGCAGCTCCCGGTTTCCTTTGCAGAGCCTTGTGGAACTTTTATACCATGCGTGACAGTGATGTGATGTTTGCATCCTGCAACACGTGCAATGGAAAAGCACCTCATAAAGGAAACACGTCAAAATCCTTCAAACTACAAATTTAATATGACATTTAAAAATGTACTCATTGGGCTAGACGACCAGCCGTTCTCAGTGGAGGAAGACATCAGGTTTCGCTGACTGCTCTTGCTTTTACAGCCCCACCACATTTCACAGGGATGTAAATATTTTACAGACGTAGCCTGGCCCACGCTCCACCAGACTGTGTACTCTCACATTGAATGTCTCATTAAAGAAGGTCTCTCAATCTCCATAAGTTTCAAAATATGGAGCTCAGCCATCAGTCTTTCTGAAACCAAAAACCCAGGATACGCTCATAGTCACTCCAGAACTTACTTAGGCTTTTCACTTATCCTGCTTTCTGAAACGAGGCCCTGGCAAACCTGTCATGTCTCCTGTTTTGACCAGAAAACTACTGTATTTCACCCCTGTTTCCTGCCGTGGTCCCGTTTTAGTATTTTCTCATAAATTTTAAATTCATCACCAATTACCCCCAGACTGCCCTCTATTGACAACGGTTTACATTATAGCATGAAAAAGAACATAATGCACACAAAAAGCTCCTCTGAGAATCCACGAATCAACAAAAAGTGTGTAATTATGATCATGTCAGTGATGGAGGGTGGTTTGCATTGATCTGCACAGAGATTGTATAACTGTACCATAAAGGGCATTGAAGTGAGGCCAAGCAGCAGGTGGCAGCAGTAGTCACCTTGCTCCCTGTAGAGGGACATAAATCCACCAGGTGTATCAATAAAAGGAGTCCGCTGTCTGCTGTCAACAACAGCATAATAATAATGTTAACATAATAATAACCACCTGTTGACTAGTCATCATGTGTCAAACTGTTTAAGTCAGATAATGCACGCTAACACTGGTGCAAACCAGTATTTACAGTAAAAATTTATTGAATGATCTAAAGCTAATCTAATCTGATCTAAATATTGTTTGTTAGAAAAACTCCACCTATTTGAGATGCTGGAGTTAACTCCATAGTTTCTGAACAGCTGTAATATTTTTTTAGTGAGCTAAAAAATAGCTCAACTAAGGTTGAGAGTTACAACAACCAGTCAGTCACAAGGCACCCAGACTGAGGTGGCTGTTTGGTGGAGAAGAAACAGAGCTAAATGCTCAACCAGCTCTTCAAACTTGCTAATGTCTACCTGTTGGGGAATGAAGGAATTTTCCTAAGAAATGTACACAGCTGAACTCTCAATCATTTACAGACAGTGTGTTGGGAGTCCGAGTGGCTTGCAGAATATGCTTTTTTTTTTTTTTTTAAAAGCAGAGCATTTTAAAGAAACGTAAACCTTAAAACCAGAAAGTGGTCAGTGCCTGGTTAGTGGCTTTTATTTATTTTTGGTTGTGGTTTGGATGAGATCCTTTGCTTGATTCATTTTATGATTCTCCTCTGCATATTTAATTATTTACTTCTTAAATTTCTAACAGCTGCAAAAAGCCTTAACCTTTTTCTTTGAAGAATTGAGTAAAAGACAGACTTGTGAATTCTTAAAACACGAAGCCTGTTCCAAAGAGCCGTACCGCAGCCTTTTCAGCGGCAACTGTTGACTTCACAAGCTTATTAAAGTAGTTTTGCCTCTAAGGGCTTTTATTGAATAAAACTGGGAGATACACTGCAGCTGGGTTCATACAGTGAATTATCACTTGCAATGATATTTGTGAAACACACAGCTTCAGAAATATAATTTTATTTTGTGCCATTTTTCTAACTTTATGTGTCATTTTTAAACCTTAAAACACCCACTTGTTGCTCCTGTGATGACAGAAAGAACAATCCAGGTGGTGCCACATTTCTCCAAAATCTGCTCCAGTTTCAAATCGCAGCCAGCTGTGTTTGTTTGAAGATGGAGATTAAAAGGCCGACTGATTATTACATGGTGCGAGTTATAAGTTGATTACACAGGCTCACAGTGCTGAATAAAACATCCAGCTTTAAATCAACGTGTGAGATTAAAGGAGGCACTTTTTCCAAAATGTCATTGCAAGAAAATCTTTTGGCAGAATCATATTTACATTCCTTGCTTCCATCTGCCTACAGGAAGGAGTTTGATTCTAAATTAAAATGCAGATCCATGTTCTAGGAAATTGAAACTTGAAAATTGTATACTGCAGATGTATATCTGAGATTAACGTCCGTGGTGATCTTTCTGAGGGAATATCACAGTGTTTTCTTGGAAGGAGGTATAACAAATAGGATTGACATTTTTGTTATAATGTTAATAAAATGAGATTTGGACTCACTTGCAGTTTTTTGTTTTTTTTTTAGATCTACTTTGTTCTTGTGCAATCTTGTTTATTTTGAAATCAGTGATATCACTTCCTGTTTCATTTGCACACTTCCAGAAGACTCTGTGTACTACAAATTCATGGAAAGCACTGAAGTCATGTCGTTCTCTTTGTTGTCCTTTTTAACAATTATCCTAGAAAGAAAAGTGTTTAGAAAAAGGTTTGTCAGCAAAGTTTAATTTGACCTTATTAAGGAAAAGTCATGAAATGTGTACTATCGTCATAAGTGAAAGCAAGTAGTACAGCCATGGTGCTTTAGAGAACTCTTCCTTTATTTCTGTACTGAATCCATCCATCCATCCATCCATCCATCCATCCATCCATCCATCCATCCATCCATCCATCCATCCATCCATCCATCCATCCATCCATCCATTTAATTTCTTTTGCTTCTCTGCGGTCGGGTCGCAGGGTCATCAGTCTAAATATGGAGGACCAGCCAAGAAACATAGTTCATCCAGCGTGTCCTTTTTCTTCCTCTGGGTCTTTCTCTGGGTCTCCTTCTGGACCAGGAGGCCTGCAGGAGGCATCCTAATCAGACACCCGACCCGCCTTAACTGACTCCTTTTGATGTGGAGAAGTAGCGACTCTACTTGGATGATTGAGCATCTCATCTATTTTATAAGGGAGAGTCCAGCTGCACTGGAAACTCACTTTGCTTATCCATGATCTTGTTGTTCCAGTCAGTACCTAAAGCTCATGACCGTTGGTGAACATAGGAACTTAGATCAAGAGCTTCACCTGTGACTCAGCTCTTTACCACAACACACTGGCACAGCCTTCGCATCACTTCAGACGCTGCACCGATCTACCTGTCGATCACCTGCTCCATATTTTCCCAATTGGTGAAATGAGTTCAGAGATACTTCAAATCCTCCACTTGGGGCAGGAAGTCTTCCACTTTTCTGGCTGAAGACCATGGTGATGGAGGCCCTGACTTACCAACTACATCAGCTATGCTACAAATTTTACTTTGATGAGGAATTGGTGGTGCTTTTAACATAAATAATGGGCATCTATTATGTGTCCATTATTAATATTTAGTTGTACTTTTCTGCATCTGACATTGCAAACGGTAAACATAAAAAAAAAACTAAACTAAAACTAAATGTTTTTATAAAGTAATTTTTCAAATAAAGTTTGTATATTTGTATATAGGTTCAAAACCTACATACAAGGATGTATGTAAGTTTGGAACTTCTAAATGACCATTTATTGGTGTAATCCATGTATAACAAAGAACATGGATATCTCATAAGATTGTTTATGGCAATAGAGATGAATGAATGACTGGGGGCGAGTTTATCTGCAGCCACTTCAGAATATGAAAACAGCTTGGCAACATAAAAGTTGTCCAAAATAAATAGAAAGTTTGAAGATGCATGCAAACAAATTAGAATGAAGCATTACATTAATATGAAACTAAAATCTAAATGTATCAAAGTGGCATCGAGCCAAATCTGCCTGAAAAATTAAAAAATGAATTCTCAGAAATAGACCCAATTATAAAAACAGGCACATATTGTGTTCAGAATGGTATGTGCAGAATGAAGTTTCATCAGCCGACCTTCAGATTAAAAAGAACATTTTTCAAAGTACAATAATTTTTCTAATTATTTCGAAAGTACCAGCTGATAGAAGTAAAATTTGGACAGCTGGCTCATCGAACTTTGGATGTTTTACTGAAAAGAGTTGATTTAAAAAGCTTCAGGCGGAGCTGCTGATATGCAGGACTCCATGTGGTTCCAACACCTTGTGACCAGGTTTTATTTAAGTAATTGCTCCAACTCTTTTGGTAAATCCTTCAGCTAATAGATCAGGTCAGTTGGGATGCCTGCTAATGTGCAGGTCTTTAAGTATTCTGTCCAATAACTGGCCCTGTGCAGCACCTTATCACAGAAGTACTTTAGAGTTCAGTCTGTTAAATTACACATTTAACTCTGACGTTGGTATTTAGCATGCAGCCAAATAAATGGCTAATTTAGCAGTCTGACTAATGACTGATGTGTTTAGCATGCGGGCTAATGAGCGAGCTGGAGACTGATTAGTATTGCTCCACAGAGACACACCAGTGTTCTGTTTACTCATCTCATTCTCAGCTGCCTGATGGATACACACAGAGAAACAGTTACTGGGATTTTGGCAAGTGGGAGTGTGTTTTATACATGTGTGTGTGGTTATCTGAGTGTTTGTTGAGGATAGCAGTGATAAATAAGACTTTGTGCTGTTGTGGTTCAACGATTCTAGTTAGAGTGCTCCGTGGATGCTGAAATCACACTCATTATAAATTACTTAGTCCATTTAGTAAAGGTAGTTTTGTGTTCAACTTTCAAAAAGAACTGCAACAAACAAGTTGTTAAACTATTTCTAGATAAATTAGAGAAATAAATCTCTAGCAGGTGTTTTTTTCTCAATTTTCTGTTTATTTACTATTTACCGTGGGTTCAAAAGTGAATAAACATTTCTATATTTTATAGGTAAAAGAATTTTTTGAATGGTGGATAATTTTATACAATTGTGCACCTCTTTGTCTTGGTCTTTCATATTCAATTCCAATGAAATATACTCATGTTTTTGGTTCTAATGTGACAAAATACAACCACAAACATGTTCTGCATTGTCATGTTCAGTGCAGAACATGACAGCTTCTTTGGTGACCTTTTGGTTTCTATGGTGCATTCAAGAGCCACACGCTGGTTACTTAATCATAGTTTTATGAATGTCAGTAAACACATAGAACCTGAATCAGGAAGAATAAACGGGGCTTATCTTCAGCATCACTGCTCATCATTTGCTCCCACAACCTGCTCCATGTTTTATGCATGGTGAAACAAAATAATTAAATGCTGACATAAATACTAGCAGTATTTTATTTGTTTTATTTCTGCTCTTCTCCATGATGTGGTCTTGTTATACTGAGGTCAGATTGAATCTGCTGATGGAAACCCTTTTGCTCTATGGTAGAAGCTAACATTTGTTTTCTTCATTGTCTCTACTTGGTTAGCATGTCTCGTCGCATTGCTTCCAGGTATTTCTGCTTCCCAAGCAGCATTTTCTTGCAAATATTTTTCTGCCAAAGTTACGTTCAGGAGAAAAAAACTGTTAATAAGTGAATCCATAAATAATGAAACACTGATAGACTGGGTTCCACTAGAGTTGCATTTAAAAAACAAAACAAAACAACAACAAAAAAACTGAAAATTAGGCTCGGATATTTGCAAGAAACAAATTGCACAAAAACAGTTTAAATAGTTCAATGAGACTGAAGCTTAAACAAACTTAGATGTTTAACTTCTGCTCTCAGAGTCTGAGTTCAGAACAGAGCTTTGTCTCAGTCCAACAGCCTCACAGTGGAACGCTACCAAATTAATGTTTGCTTGTTCATTCTGGTTACTGCTGACATCATGTCCCTCAGGAAAAAAACAAAACAAAAAACTGACGTTTGTGGGTTCTTAGAAGTGCCAGCTGGTAAATTTCAGTCGACCTTGCAAAGAATGCAGACGCTCTGAAAATACATCAAGAGAGAACTTCATTTCAGCAGCAAAAATCAATGCAAGAATAACTAAATGTTCAACACAGAATTTCAAAATGTAATATTTCCAGACCACTCAGTTTTTTTGTGCCTTTGCTATGTTTAAGGACAGGTTTCATTTGGTTTTTGAAGCCCAATGAAACACCAGATGTAAAGACATTTCATGATTTCATGAGTTATTAAAACAACATTTTCTGCTTAAAGTTATAAATTAGAAATCTTCTAGTTTCTTTTTTCCTCTGGCAGCTCTCATGTTTGAAAATTAAACAATGAATTTATGAGCATAAAATGTTAAACTACGTAACTGATTTAGTACAACAATTATAAGCTTTAGACAGATCTTGACCCCATTTTTGGTAATTATTTAACATATTTTATGAGGCATCAGAAAGTAACTTTAGAAATGTCTAAATTTTTGATTTTTTCATTGGTTATAAAATCTAAATGTCATTGCAACCCGCAATTAGTCAAGGGCTTTTATTTTTGCGGGCAAACTTCTTGTGCTGCTTCAAACTCTGCCAACTTATTTAAAGCTTGACTGCAGCACGCAGTTTAAAGATCCTCACCAGTTTCCGCTGTGATTGTGGCTTACTGTTATCATCTTCCTCACAAATTCATCCAAATCTTTGATTCCACTGATTTGATTGCCTGGTGAGTTTGTTATTTGATAGCACTATTGCTTTTACATGTGAGATTTTGCTTGATTGGAGGGTTGTTTTATTAGAATGATCAGTGCTGCTCTCCTGGACCATCACTAAGATTCAGTCACAGCTGATTGTGGCTCAGTAGCTCCACTCTGTTTGAGAAGGTAACTTGTTGCTGAATTTTGTGCATGTTCTGACACGTTTACATTGATGCCGAGGTAGTGAATTTTAAAAATAAAATTGAATAGAATGTAGCTGCATTTAAGTTTGATATTGTGCAGTGTACTTTTAATTTTTTTTTCTTTTTCTCACTCTGCTTGAGTATTTGACAATTTATTTTGTTCTTTATTTTTCTTGATATTTTGGAAATGCACTTTAACTTTAAATTGATAAGCTTGAAATATGACTGATACTCTTTTTGCTTGACTTTATTTAAATTATGGTTAATTTAACCTAATTATTTAAATGTTTGTCTAATTTTTGGAAACTATTGCATTTGCATTTGGAAATATGCATAAACTAAATGCCTTTTTTAAATTTTTTTGATAAAATACTTCATTGGTTTTCTGTCCTTTTACGTCAGATTTTTTTTTTTTCCTGATGGATCAGATCCTCATCTGGATCTGAAGATGGTGAGCTGAAGGACTATGGACTTTATGATTTTGGGAATTAATTTATTCTGAGTCAATTATCCTGTGTCTTGTTGTACTGCTGCAATTGTCTGTTTTTATACAATTCACTTAATATATATACACCTAAACTGAAAGAACTGTTTCCTGTTTTTCATTCACACCTCAGACTCCTTAAAATGCCACTTTTCTGATGCTGCTTTTGTAGCTGCAGTTAGCTGCCTAACCCATAAGTGTTACATCATATATCTTTAAATGTAAAGCATGAAGTGGTTCATAAATGTGCCTGCTGCCAGACCTGCTGGGGTCAAAGGTCTTTGATCGGTTTTATTAATGGATGGCTTGTACCAACAAAGTAAGAGCTGTGTCTGAATCTTGGATAACGTTGGGGTTCCCAGCTGACTGTGAAGTGGCTGACACAGCTCTCAGTCACCAGATGGTAGACTGCTCTGTCGGTATGATGGGTCAGCCTAAGCCTAAGTCGAGCTAGCATGCTAGGGTCCTTTTCAGCAGTGATTATAGGATGCTAGACAGTCTGGGACAGGATCCCTCTCCTCTGGTCCTGAGCTATGAATCATGACTGAGAGGATAAGGTCTGGAAGACCAGCTGCTGGTGAAGGATACCTGGCTTTTGCTGCTGCTCACTGTGACGCCTCGATGATCGGATTGTCTCAGGGATGAATGGCTGCCTTTGTGCATATTAATACAACTGCTGCTGCAAGTGTTTTTGTTTTATTTGGAATTGTAGCTAACTGCTGTAGGCTATGTCTTTGCCATCATAAAGGGGCAGTATTGTGTATTTTATAGCAGTATTATGTGTTTTCTAGCCACATAGGGCTATTTCGTAGCACCATCAAGTACTATGAAGTACTTTCAGTTTGATGCTGTATGGTGAAGAAAATTTTGACTTTGTAATTTAATGCCCTGAAATTGGCATTAAATCTTTACAAACTCCTGCTCTTTCTGAAACTCCACCTCCAGGAAGTCATCACAACACAGCTCCTCTATTAATTCTTTCACTAAATTTTACCAGCATTGCTCTGAAGTAGCTCCTACAATGAGCTCAGCAGATTTGCAGTTCGGGCAGGTGTTTGCTAATTGCTCCTGGCTAGTCTAAAGGAGCAGAGTGGGGGTTCAGAAGCTTGGAAACTGCAGCTCTGTGGAGGTTGCACTCTGTCCCACCAAGTGTTTTGCACAGCTGAATGGTTGCCATGGGAGATTAAATAATTTCTCAATCATGCGTGAAACATGAATAATTCTCTCATTAAAACCATTGAGGAATAACATTACAACATGATGTGATGCAAAACAAAATCTACTTTACGTATGAGTGCCCTGCAAGAAGAAGGAAGAAGCAAGGCTCTGATCTGAGATCACCTCGTGCTTTTTATTATCAAACCCAGAAAGTGTCCCATCAAAGGTTAGGGTCAGCCGTTTGACCTGTGACTCATCAGCATACCGCACAGAGAACACTGACCCTCTGCCTGCAGACAGCATCCTACCAGCAGATTAAAGCTGCTCCTTCACACACACACACACACGCACACACCCCCCTCCCCCCCACACCCCCCCACACAAAGATTTAGATATGAGCTCACAGCATGAGTGACATAAGAACACACACATAGTAATATAGTAATTACAATGATTAGACCAGTAATGAGTGTCAGTCTGTTCTTTGCATGCACACTCATCATTATCTCCCAACATTACACACACACATGCACACACCTGAACACGCCACCATGGACAGACCTGACTGGAGTTATTTGGTTAAACATTGCTATGAACCATGATGAAGCAGCTTTTGATGGGCATGAAGGAAGGTTTTGGTTCAGTCCAGTCAGGTGGTCTGTTGCTGAATAAAAACATGACTGCTGCTCTGCACACTCCTTTACATTCTTCATTAGTGATTAAATAAAAGCCTGCAGGAGCAGCAGGGAGGAGTACAGCTAAAGTCACAACAACCTAATACACAGGCTATGTGTGATGCAGTTGGTTCTACGTGCACACTACAGCCATGCATCATCACGTCTTTATCACCCTAGTTGTGTTTACAGATATTTAACAGCTTTTAAAATAGACAATAATATTTATTCAAAATATCTTGCATTTCACACATTCAGAACACACTTTCCTGTTTATTTCTCACCATTTCTTTATTCCTTTTTATACCCATTAGAGCTATGAGGTCTTCTAATCTGGTTTTGAAATATGTGACAAAGTGGTTCAGTTTGTTCACCGTTTGTCCCTCACTCTTATTTCTGATTCATGTACTTTCTATAGTTGGTTATAATGCTTAGAAATAAATATCACTTTGCAACTTTGCTTCACTTACTATCCCGGGTTTGTTTGTGTTTGTATTATGTTGGAGTTTCCATCTATTTATATGTTTAGGTTAAAGCTAGAAAATCTGGACTATTGGTTGAACTTGTTTATTTTAATTCAAAGTATATTCATGGTATTTGTTTTCCTTTTACTCAGCATTGTTTGTCCTTTGTAGATCTGCAGCAGGGCAGGATTATGGGATGGGCCGGCCCAGTATTTCCTGCTTATATGGCTGGATGATGTCATTGATGACCTTGTTGGGTTCTACCAATAGAGTTTTTTTTTTTTAGTATTGCTTTGTTACTTTTTACTTTTTTAGTTACTTTTTTCCTTCAAGTAACTTTTTGAGTTATCCTGTATTACATGGTTTATTCTGAAGACCATTTCATTATGTAGATGAATTTGTAAATTAGATTCATAATTTTATTCTTGTTTCTCTGTTTAGATTTTTTTTTTTTTTTGGAGTTTTGGCCTGTTTAATTATTATCAATTGGTCTGACCAAGCCAATTGATCGCATAAAACTGAGAAGATTAAAATAATGAGAGGAGTTGAAAAGGTTTTGGTGTTTAAAATGGGATCATAGGAGAACATAAGGAAAATGTTGGCAGTAGATGGGAGACCAGGACCATCCGATGAAAGTATCACATGTTAATATTACAAGTTTAATTGTTAACAGACAAGAACTTAAAGATTATATTGACAGTATTGAAGAACAACCAGAAATTTTGTGTTCAGGAAACATGGTTAAAAACATTAGATTTTGTGATCCAAGGATATGATGGTGTAAGAAGAGATGGACAGGAAGGAAGTGGAGGAGGATGTGGAATATTTATAAAGCAAGGGATACAGATATTAGGGAACGGGAAAGAACTTGAATATATAATAATTGAGATATGGGAAAAAGAAGGTACATTTAAAATACCTTTTTATAATCCATGTAAAACAGACTACCTCATCAGCTGATTTGGTGGATCAGATAATCATCAGCCAACACAGAAGCGTTTTTTTCTAAAACATGTTGCTAGTTTCAAAAGCACTGGCTTCCACATGGGAACATTTCCAGAAATGTTTTCATCCACTCAGAAAAACAGAGAACAAGACAAAATGCAGTTATTTCTCCCTCAGACCTGTTGGTGGCGCCGAACATGGAGTTTGGGACATGGGCCTACAGCCTTCACCTGAAGTTAGCCGTAAACACAACAAGAAATCATGAATGATGAACCACAAAGGCGAGCTGAGTCTTCTGTAGAGACTCCTTATTAAAGGTTCTGCAGCAGCTGCAACTTTATCACAAACATCCACTAAAATGTAGTTCCCATGTGGGCAGATGATTCAAATCTTTCCCATTTTAGAAAAAAAAAGTTCCACTGAAGAAGTTAATACTGGTTCTGATAGAAAGGTTCTACAGTACACAGTGTGAACAGAGCTGTGTAGTTGCAGACCAGTCATGGTGGCTATGCTGACCGTTGTCCAACCAGCTACTAAAGCCTTTGTGCATCAATGACTTTGTCCAGACCCAGGCGGCCAGGAAAACTATGTTAATGGGTCTTGAGTCAGTTCAGCTGAGGATGCTGGAGGTAAAGTTTGGGTGGAGGTCAGGGCGGTGTACAAAACATTTTAACGAACACTCCATGATGAGTCTCCACTGCTTCCTCCAGCTATTGAGCAAGATCATATACTCTTACTACCACCAGCAGACTCTCAAAGTCCTCAGCAGTTCAGATCCATGTTGTTCCCAGAGGGTCAGGACACAATGACAGATCCGTCTGTCATTTTCTGTGTGCGGGGAATTTCTGCCAATGTATGCAAGTTGTCTACATGAAGTATCAGTAGGTAACTGACAGTGAGGTCCAACAGAACCAACACTGAGGTTCTTTCACAACTTCAGGTGCAACTGTACTTTGTGGAAAACAAGCTGGCTTTCCGTTCAGACTTAACGCCTCTGCTCCAAAGCCTCATCTCTTCTTGTGTCACAGAAAAGACAACGAGCTGAGAGAATGTGTGACAGGCTAATAGAGTGAACCAGGAAGGTCTCCAAGTTTGATTGCAGACACACAAACTCAGGAGATACAATCTAAATAGAGAGTAGGAGAGAATCACCCTGAGCTGAAGACAAACAACTGTTCCCAGATAGCATTAGATAAGTCTTGTTCCTGGTGTCTGGCTGAAAAAGGTCTGATTTCTTTGTTTGCTTTCCACTCTCACAATGTGATGATTTCAGCCTGTTTGCTGCTACAGTTTCACAATCAAAATGCTCAGCTGGAGCTTTGACTGCTTGTTTCACACAAATTACAAGATGCCATTAATCTGAGTTCTGATCTCTGCAGATGCACTAACAGCAGAAGTAAAAGGAAAAGATTAAGGGAAGAATCCTATCGTCAGTATCAGAGATTTTAAAAGGATTTTATTCCACCTGATAACAGCATCTTAAACCAGCAATATTAAACAGCACGGAGTCGTTTAGCCAGACAAACAATTAAAATAAAGTAACGTCATTCTTTTCCAGCGGTATGAACATTTTATCCTCCTGCGAACAGCTGCGGGTTGAAACGTTTTGCAGATTCTCTTCAAAAACTTCGAGTCAATGAGTACAATCAGACCTGCAGGTAGCAGAAAAGCGCCAGCTATTACCTTTTCCACAACCACATCGGACCTGAGTGCTGTGTTTTCAGGTGTGTAGAGCTTGACTAAGCAGAGCTCCGTGGGTGTGTCTGTGTGTATGTGTGTGGGTGTGTGTGTGTGTGTGTGTATACCCATGCCCACAGGCTAAATGTACATATTACAGCTTCATACATAAACAGCTTGTGTGTTTCCCAGCTCTGCTGTTGCTGCTTGGCCCTCGGCTGGATCAGCTGTGCTCCCTCACATCTCTGCCTCCTCATTGATACATCACTACAGAGGAGGCTGGAATACACACAAACACACACACTCCTTCTGAGACCCTCCGCTGGTTCCAAGGTGCCTCATTATTCAGGAGCAAATGAAATATTCATCAAGTGAAACACAGAGTGTTATCATTTGCTGTGTGACTGAGCAGAGGATTTCAATAACAATTAGCTTTAAATTGCACCTTTGCTCTTCACGTCTATTTATTCCAGCTCTATAGTCACCTCGTAGGGTCAGTCCTCTTATTTTTCAAACATTTCTCAGCACCACCTCATACATCGCCATGCTAAAATATTGAACTTTTGCTCATTGTGATTGTGACAGCATGATGGGAAACGTAAATGTATTTACTTTCATATATCAACACAAAGCAAAGGCTTTATATAAGAAGCGATTCCTCTGTGGGCTCAATTGCAGTAATAAGTATGTGTTGCTGGTGAATCAGACTGTGCTGTGAATGAAGTTCTGTAACCTTGTAGAATGAAATGAATGAGAATGTCTCCCCTGTGCATGTTGACATGGGAATGTGTGTGTGCGTGTGTGGTATATAAATGTTGTGTCACTAAATTAAAACGTGCAGTTATAAATACATGCAAATAATTTCAGATTTTTTTCTTTGTGCATCAATGACTTTGTCTGAAAAAAATTGTATTTGTAAAAGATAATAAATATATTTTTTGTTTATGTTTTGCTCCTTCAAACTGGTTTTCTGATTGTATGATCTTTAATAAGGCCAAAACAGAACATCTGCATTTATAGTAAGATTATGGACACAGATGGACTCTAATTAACATCTGAAGCCATTTGGTTATGGAATTTTATTTAGAGGCATAAGAATTAAAGAGCTAAGTAGAAATGTACTTTGCTGTTTTAAAATGTTGCCTTATAGAGCACACACACACACACACACACACAAAGGCTGTATGCTTATTTGAGTGATGATGGAGAGTTGTTTGTGCCGTTTTTCAGCCTCCAAGCTTCAGATTGTTGGATGTTGCTGAGGAAAGCAGAATCATTTTTCGTTTTATTTTGGGTTTTAAAAGTCATTTCTAAAAGAGGGAAAAAGCAGCTCCTCCAAATGTGGCTCCTGCCAGTAATTCCAGGCTCAGAGCAGCACTCTCCTCAATACCCCTACTTCTTTCATCTTCACTCAGCGCCAATCTATGGACATTAGTTCAGCGGCTAGAAATAGGCTGAAGTCTGCATGTCAGCGTTTATGTGGAGAGGCGGCAGAAATCCGTCCACGCAAGTCCACATTTCTGAGAATGGACTCGGTGACATCTGGTGTCTGAGTCAAGGGAAGACCGGAGCGCCATCGGACTGTTGCCTCAGAAAACACTCAGTGAGAGTGAATTAGCTGGAACTCTGCGGGTGTGATGGTCCCGTCGCTGTGAGTAGAAGCATGAGCTGAGCCAGAGGGGCAGTGGGAGGCTGTGTGCAGCTAAATGCCAGACTAATGTTTACGGGTGGTAAATGACTGCAGGGGGAATTCAGGCCGGCGTCGATACAAAGCCGGAGTAAACAAGCCCTGCAGTTGGCTGGCACGCTAAAGTGTGGCGCAAAGATTAGAGACAAAACTGTGAATGAGCACAAGTTGTTATTTGGAGGTCCTGGCTGCTCTCCAACGCTCCCACACACTTCAGTGGAAATGTCATCTGAATGCAGAGTGAATAAGTGACTCTCTGCTGAGTGTTTACCTGCCGGATAAAAGGACATGTGGGTTAATGGAATCCTCAGATTTGCCCATTTTAGCGGGGAAAGTGGCAGTTTGCTCAGCTGTGGCTCAGAGGACGTTCGGTCGCTCTGATCTTCCACCGCCAACACACTGGACTGGACTGGACAAGGTCAGCCGCCTGTCCACCGAGGGTCTGGAGTGTGCCTGGAATGACCAGGCAAGGAATTATCCAGAATAAGAGCAAAGCAAGGTTTAATGTAAGATCTAAAACAATGACAGTAAACAGACACACAGAGAGCTTTATCTTCTACAACAGGTTAGATTGTAAGTCCACCAGTAAACCAGGGCAGCATCCTCTGAGTTCAGCTCTTGCTGACACTTGTTGGATTGACTACATGATGTAAAAAATATTTTTTTGTCACACAGAAAGTTTTAAGACAGTTGATCATGTTACATAAGTTGTTAAATCATCTGAAATATTTAGGTTTGACAAGAAGCCAAGATAATGAAATGAACTATAAATCTTAGATACTTAATATGTTACCCTTTAAATTTGCCTAGGACATTCAAGTATTATATTTCCATTTCTCCTAATAAAATGATTATTTCTATCCACAACATTCCTGATCTGCAGACTCCAGCTGCTCCAGCTGGTGATGCTAGAGCCTGTTACAGAAAAAGCTAGTCAGTCTTTGAAAATAAGCCTCCAAATATCAAATGGAACCCTGGTAATTGCTGACAAGACGTGTTGGAAAGCTGCAGGGTGCTGTTATGAAGATGTCTACAACGTGCAAAGTTTTAGTCTCCTAAACCAGAAAGAACAAGTTCTTAATATTCCCAAAGCAAGGTTTCTGTCACCTCATTCTCAGCATCACAACCAAATGAAATGTCTGAGTTTTAAACGGAACGTAGTATTGGATTCTCTGAGATCGCAATTCTTTTTAATTGGCACTCGGCTCAACAAAGAGAACCGAATTGATCAAACCAGATTGTATTTGTTGGTTTCTGAAAAGATTTTTAAGTGCAGGTTCTTCTTTCACTTCTCCCAGGTCAATGATCAATGAGCAAAAGTGCAATTCCCAAAGTAAACTGAAAACTGTCTCTGATTAAACATTTGTCTAACTTTTCTCTCAAACTGTTTCCTCCATCATTTTCTGCTTGGATTGTCAGAGTTTTAAAAATTAATATTTTTAAACTATTATAGCCTTCAGAGCTAAGATAAAGGACACTTGCTAAACTGACAGAAGCACATTTATGTCCTTTCTATGGCTATTAAATAAATAATCTAGAATAAAATGCCATGATACAGAAATGAGCAATTGTCTTTGAAAAAACGAAAAACTCAGAAGGAAGTGGTGATTCATGATAATGATAAAAAAACAAACAAATACCCTTTACTGTTATCTTGACTAATATTCCATATACGGGTGGAGGTGGTCAGGTCAAAATAGTTTTTTTCACACCATAAATGTCAAACAGCAGAAAGAGCATCACAGATCATACAGAAGCTTTTTCATGTTGTCAGAGTGATAATAATTTCTTTGTTGTAAAAATTTGCATAAGTTGCTTGGAAAATTGATTCCAAATAACTAAAACGTCGCCTGGATCACCTGCTGATTTCTATTTCAGAAACCTGGTGCTGTGATATGAAGGAAGTCTGTTTATGTGAGTATATATAAAAAAAACAACAGGCATAAATTATGTGATAGTGGAAATGAGTTTCTCTCTATCGTTGGGTTGATTCGTCACCAGGCCAATATTATGACAACATAGTTGAGGATGGAACTTCAGCTAGGTTACAGCTCCTCAATAGATCTCACCAGGTCTCATTGATCTGTCTTGTTTTCTAATTAATTTAACAGAACTAAACGGAGATGAAGGAAACAGGGCGTTGCTGTTTCTTTGTTACTTTCTGTGATGGGTTGAAAATGCTTCATAACATTCGTCTAATGGTCAGGATGTTGATTTTGTTGAACGTTGACATTGGGAATACAGAAATCTCTACATGACTAGATTATTGTAACAGACTATATGCTGGTTTAATAAGAAGTCCATCTTTTAGTGGTCCAGAATTCTGCTTTCTGGTCACTGACTCGCTCAAACAGCAGAGCCACATGACCTCTGAACGTCTTGGAGTCCAAGGCTGTCCACCCGACTCCACCCCAGACCAAAAGCTACACCCAGAACACATCAGTCATCAGACACACAGACTAAATTCACAGAACCCTCTCACACATTTCTTAACCATTCGCCCCATCTGGTTTATCTATCGTGTCTTAATCACAGAACCTGACTCAGTTCTACAACATGCAACCTGTATTTCCTCCTACATATAAAGAACATTAAACAAGTTATAACAGCAGATGAATATTCAGACATGGTAGAATCAACTGGATTTCAAAAAGTAACTAAACTGAATTTAAACCCAGTAGGGACTTTGGGTTAATGGTCCTTCTCTGGAGAATGTTGATAGCTGTGACTGTGAGTCAGTTTATTGTAGACTCTATGTCACCAATTGTAATATGTGACATATCAGCGTCAGTATACGGGTTGTGTTTCAGGAGCTGAATCTGTCAGATTAGACAGAGATCAGAGAAATGTTGCTTAAAATGTTTATTTTTTCTTTTTATCTCAACCAAAACCTCAACCTGCCAAAGCAATTTCTCTGCTCATGCAGCACTGCAGCCACTAAGCACGTTTGCGTTTGTGAGTCATTCTGATTGGTTGCTTGAGTTTCCCTGCTTGCTTAATGTCAGCATAGTTTCTGCAGGAAGAGAGGAGCTGATGATAAGCTCTTAGCCATCAACTTTTACTGAGAGATTCTCCTGAAGTGACATTTAGTCATTTTAATGTTCTGTTTGTCTTCCTGCTGAAAACCAACATAAAGCACCAACAGAGCAGCAGCAGGAGCTTCTGATGGCTGACTGGAAAAACAGAAATATATTTACATATACACACCAGCAACAACTACAATCAAGTGTCTGTGATAACTTTCTAGCATGAACAGCCACAGCATCTCAAAAAAGATTCATATCAAGACTGACTAGACTATTTCAAAGTCTTCATTTTATATGTCCTCAGCCAATCAGAGGTGGACTTGCTAGTGTGTTTTGGATCATTCAAAGTTTCAAAATCAAATCTCAGTTTATCGCTGTGGCATATTTTAAAGTGCTTTACATCATGAAAACATAAGAACATGATAAAATGTCCATGTATCTGACAGGCACTGATTGTGAAAGCAATAAAAAGCAGTAAAAGTAATTTTCAAAATTTCTAATACACATCAAATATTTTGATCAATATTCCAGTTATTATTTGACTTGATCGTTGTCCTGCTGCAGAACCAGAGTTGGTTTCAGTTCAAGATCTCCAGCAGAAGTCCAAACGTTTTCCTTCAGGAGTTTCTGGTCGAAAGCAGAATTCATGGTTCCATTTATCACAGTGAGTCTTCCAGGTCCTGAATAAGGAAAAATCCCAAGACCATCACACTTCCACTACTGTACTTTACTGATGGTCGGTTCTTTTTTCTGAAATGCGGTATTACTTTTATCTCAGATGAACTTGAAATATGTTTTTCAAAAAGTTGAACTTATGTTTCAGTGGTGCAGGGAATGTTTCTCCAAAAGTCTTGGGGATCATCAATATTTGACATGGAAACCTGGCCCTCCAGGACCAGTGTGGATTTAGACTGCGTTTGAAATTGAAAGTGCGGACTAGTTTTTTCTTTTGCCCTTCAAACTGTTTTTGCAAAGTCTAAAGTATAAAGATATATATAAAAAAAGAACACTTTTCAGTTCAAAGGTCTTTCAAGGCATTCGTGGCCAAAACCAGAGGCTGACAGGAAATTCAGCACAAGTTGTTTTAATATGCAGCTGAATCTTGCCGTGTTTCTCTGGTTTCCTGTATTTCCTCCCAGATTTGTTCTTTTGATGAACAGATCTGCCAAATGTGTGTGTGCTTTTTGTGTAGCAGAGGTCAACTAGCATGTGTGTTTTTTAAATTTATTTTTATGTTATGTTTTTGGGCTCTCGTGGCCTTTACTGACAGCTACCAGATAAGATGCAGGAATAAAGAGAAGGGGAGACGAGCAGCAAAGGAATCATGGTTGGGAATGAAACCCAGGAAGCTGTTAGCCTCTGTATCTGCAGCGCAGCTCTCTACTGCTGCACCCTTCAATGCCAAAGCACAGCAATTTTAAAGACGTCTCCATGCTGATCCAGATTTTTTGGTGACTCAGTTATTACTGGCTCGGTTGTGCACCTGCTGAACACTTTTCCTGTTTCTGCTGTTTCTCAGGTGAAGAATTCTACGAGACGTCTCCATATGAACCCATTCATTTCTCGGAGGAATTCAGACATGCCTCCATCATCTCAGGTAATACTGCTCTGCTTGTGTGTGTGTGTGTGCGTGTGTGTGTGCGTGTGTGCGTGTGTGTGTGTGTGTGTGTGTGTTGTGTGTGTGTGTGTGTGTGTGTGTGTGTGTGTATTAGTGATTCTGTGTTTTTTCAGTAGAGTCGAGTCTTACAAACACACTCACGCACATGCACGCCCGTTCCAACGTTTAGATTGATGCAGCAGTTGTTTGCAGAAGGGGCATCCCCAGGCTGGGATAAGCCAACAGCTCATCCTGCTGGCTCCTTCTGGGAGCGACTGAATGAATGACTTTGTAATTACAAACGTCAGCGAGGGACAAATGAGACTGTGAGGCTAAATGAAAACTTTCATTGGAGCCTTCCAAAATTTACTTCCAAAGTCATCAGGGATGACGTCATTGTGTCATTTAGCAGGAGAAAGATTTTTGTTTTACAAATGATCCGTAGGTCGACCTATGACCTGGTGAATACATGTTAAATGTTGCAGCTGTGATCAGACTGCAGCCATGACGATGAGACATCTGATGTGAGAAAAAAAAAAGAACTGCAGAGTGGAACACATCTGGACCATCATAACAATCTTGAGTTAATGAGCTGATCACTAATGATGGAACGTTATGGATTTATGTTAACATCTGTTCAATATGCAACCTAATGAAATGTTACAGATGTCATCTAAAAGACATTTTATTCTGTCTGATTTGAATTTGTGTTCACAGTACAATAAAAGCAAATATAAAATAATTGGGAGCACTTGGTGTGCCACATAGTAGAATAGAAATTCCTTTTATTGTCCCACAGAGGGGAAATTCACTGCAACAATTTTTGGCAGCGGTGTTAGGATTTCAGCATCTATTTATAATTATAAAGAGCTGGGTCTTGATTAAAATTTTGAATCAAGTTAATTGCAGGGTCTGCAGTTAATCATGTGTTAATCAAAAGCCATATATTGACAAAAAAACCCAGTACTTTATAATTGAGCAAATAGACATAAGAGCTCAACAACAAAGTTCTAAAACCATCAGATTGGACCAAAGTTTTGTTCTCTTGTTCTCTCCATTCATCTTCTCAGAGTTTTAGGAAGCTCTGATCATTCCTGGAGCTTCTTCAGAAATGTGGACTGTGGATGCTGACATTAGCATTAGCTGCTACATGTTTAGCATTGAGATGCTAAACCCTCAGTGGGATGAGAGAAACTTCTTTGTCGTCCATTGCTGCTGTTTGTGGATGTTACTTGTGCAGCAGATTTGCTTTTGGTATTTTAGTGGGATGTCTGGAGGAAGAAGAAAAAAAAACACACAAACACTGTACATATTGTGAAACATGGTGGTGTCATGATGGTGCTTTGGGGATGCTTTGCCTCATCTGGCTCTGGAAACCTGCAGCATGTGGAGGCCGAAACAGAACCAATCAGATCACTAGAAACCCTCAATGTCCTGCTGTCTTTGAGGAAGATGATGGTCAATATGATGCCCAGTGGCTGGGCATGACATTATTTGATGTGAGGAGTAACTTTTCTTGAATTAACCTACAACGCTCGTTAATTAAATGAAACATTTTAGGTGCAAATGTTTAGTTCACCAAGGAAGGAGTGACATTTTTTAATTTTCTTTGTCAGTAAACAACAGTCTCTGGAATACCTGCTGTGTTTTCTTGCTTCCTGGTTTGAAAACGTGACCTTCTTAAAACACTGCGGCTGCTTTCAAAGTCACACAAAACATCTGCACAGGTGTTGTGCTGTATTTCACTTCTGGACACTGTGATAATAAGAGAAAGTGTGGTGCCAGTGAGCCCAGCATGCTGTCAGATTGATCTAAATTCTGCCTTGTTGTTTATGAGCCTGCTGTTTTTATCACCACATGATGCCTGCTGCATAATAATCTCATCTATCAGAGTTCAGTCAGGCGGCATCGATTAAGCCACTTTTCAAAGATTTGATGTTTTCGGTTCCATCATTTTCCATCACTAATTAAACCAAAGCAAACATGTGATGCCAAGGTAAACAGAGACTCGTCTGAACTAAGCAAAACGTTAAAAAGCGTGAAGTTTTGACATGACAGAGTTGGATGTGGTCTTCACTTTCTGATTGGCTGTGCGTCACTGAACCTGCTTCACAACTCGTGATGTGCAAGGGGTTCATGCGCATTTTCGAAAAGTGTTTAAATGTCAGGAGCCCCGAGCGATACGTCGTCATTTACACTCTCCGTGTGTGTGTTTTTCTGTGTTCAAACAGCTGTGAAATAGACTCGCAGTTCTGTAAATTGGCCTTTGCTCTCTGAGATTAACACAAGTACAAACACAGTCAAAGCAGGAGAGCTGCAACCAATGCAACTTCAAAAGCACTTTGTGTTTTTATCTTCTGCACACACACACACACACACACACACGCACACACATTGATAGTAGCAGGAGGCTCATTTTTATACATTTTCATATGTTTATTAATTTGAGGTGCAAAGACCTTCAGAGAACATAACATGGATGTTTGATGATGCATGTGCAGGAGCGTTGCTGGAGCAGACTGTGTTGCTGTTTGCAGTCAAATCAACTGTCAAACAGAGTGTGAAAGCGTGATGTGAGCATCCGCAGAAAGCCTGTCTGCCAATACCTAAGCGGATAAAGAGGGACGGTAAGAGAGGGGGAGTGTGTGATGGGAGGAGGGCAAGATGAGAGGATAATGCAGAATTGTGCTAAATAGCAGTGGCAGAAGAAAGAGCACCGGAACATTGAAATAAGTTTCAGACAAGAGTGTCACGAATTGATTGGAGAGCAAGGCTGGGCATGACAAAGTGTTTGTGAGTCTGAAGTTGTGTGTTACTGTGTATTTTTTTAATGAAAAACAGTGGGCTGAATGCAGCAGCTAGAAGTTGTGAGTGAGGGATAAATAGAGTTGTATCCATGGCTGTGAAATTTAAATGTCAGCACTGAATCCGTAATGTTGTCCTATGCAGCCTTAAGCAAATAAATGGAGTTTCAGCTCCCATCAGAACACATTGTTTCATGGTTTGTTCACATCGCTTGTGAGCACACCCAGTTGAAACCAGAGATTTACATACACTGCATGCTTTCTTCCAAAGTTAGAAGTTTGCATCTTCTGACATTAGCATGCTTCTACATCATATGTAAAGGCTATTTGATGATGATGATGATGATGATGATGATGATGTCATGGAGTTTTAAATCTGTGATTACATCACTAACTGGGCATCTGGCTAATTAATATATTTCCACTTGTATGTATGAATTCTAAGTCAACACCTCAAACACACAGCTTCAATATGTGATGTCATGGAAAACATGAGAAATCAGCCAAGATGTCGCCTCCACTAGTCTGGTTGCTTCGTGGGTAATATCTGTTTAAACAAGTATGTCCAAGTGTAAACACCATGGGAATTTTTCATCACAAGGGAAACAGAGGCACAAACTATTCATGCACACACTCTTACCCAGGGGTAATTTAGAGGGACTAATTGATCTAACAGTCATGTTATTGGCAGGAGGAATCCGGAGTACCCAGAGAGAACCCACACACGCACAGGGAGACCTCAGGACCTTCTTGCTGCAAGGCAACAGTTCTATGTCCTGGGCCACTGCTCAGCCCCACTCTGCATTTGTATCAATTCTATTCCCATCATAATTGATGTAGAATACAAAATGTCCTTGTTTAACTCTAGTAGAACTTTTCATTGGGAATCAGCAGCAATTTCCCAATCCTGAAGAGAAATGTCTTGTCTACGTACCAGCAGAGGGAATGTGTAAGGATATTAGCCAGAGTGACATTGTCACACGTTAAGACGCTGAGCTGATAGAAGCTATGTAAAAAAAAAAAGAAAAAAGAAAGAACCCAAAAGGCTCAGTGACCAGGAGAGGCATTGCTTCAGTAGAGTGAGATATTAATGCCAAGAATATGACAGCCAGCACAGGTAATATGACACTGCCTTGTGTTAGAACAGAAAATGAAGCTGAACAGAAAACTGCAGAGGTAAAAAAAAAATAAAAATAAAAAGATTAGGCTGACAGTAAAGAGAATCAAGAGAACAACCTCTGAACTGGAAAATGCAAGAATGGAGGCTCAAGTCCCTGTAATTGGATTTTCACCAATCATATGTAGTAGGTGTTCACCTGAGCCATCTTACCAATTCTTTGTCTTCCTGGTTTTACTTCACTTTACTCTGATAGTGTAATCACAATGTTTTTGCCAACACAAGATTTTCTAATATTATGCAACCATTACAACCATACTTGTAATATTCACAACAAAGGTATGATCAGTGCAGATTAATTGTCAACCCAGATGATTAGAGTGCTGCATAACCTAAGCTGATATTGGCCATCTGTTCACAATTCTGATACGAATTATTTTGTTCATCAATTTCTACCTTGACTTAGTGAATAATGGAACATTGTGGCTCTGCTTTCACATTGTGGTTCATATTGACTACCACTCCAATCTTCTTTTATCTTCAGAGGTTCTTAACCTCACTCTGTGGTGGAACATCTCAGAGTGAGGTGTGTGGTTGTGAGGTAAATGTAACGCACATGTCGCTGAGGTCAATGTGACACTCTCAGCTGTTCTTCCTTATCTGACAATGCTTGCTTCAGGTTATATTTAAACTTTAATACAAAGAAAAGAATGCATACTGTTTTAAGATATTTTATGTATGTACAGTCTCTGTTTCAGCCTGAGTTGACTGGCTGACTGCAGGAAAGTCGACATATCCTTCATTTGCTTGAAGAAACTAAAAAGACTTTGAGATGTCGAACTTTGCGTGACAGACATTGAACTCAGCACAGACACTGCGGTTACAGCATTCTGGTGAAAATAACACATCCACTAAATAACATATTTTTTTAACATGAGTCTGGTTGGATCATAAATGATCAACAATTACGTCTGTATCAACAATGCTGACATGACCCACAGCGAGTGAGATCTCGTCTTTGACTGCTGTAAAACTTACCTATGAAGATTACTTTCAAAAATCTTGTTTCTCTTTATGTAGATTCACATTTCCAGCACTTACTAATCATATAACAGCTTCATGTAGTGATGTGGCTCTCATCACATCACTGTCAGCCTGAATGAAGGAAGATGTGAACTACGTTAAGTTGACTAAATGATTCACTAAGTGATTCACGCCTCTGATAGATTTAGATTTAAAATGATTTTCATTCTAGAGACTGACGTCTCTCAAAAGCTGCTTAAACAATGTAAGTTATTTGAAATAGAAATTGTTTTAATATTCATTGCAATAAAAATGTGCACTTCTGAAATTGATGAGACCTTCCTCAATAATCAATGGACAAATGAAGTTGACAGCAACTAAACCCAAATAAAAACATATACCTGCTGAGCTATGAATAAAATTGGACTTGAACTTTTTTGATATTAATTGAATATTTAGAAAACATTTATATGTTTTTACTTTCAACATTTTTTTGAATTAAGTAATCATAATTAACTTGTAAAAAAAAGTCATTATCAAAGTGATAAAGGGACAGAGTGTGACGAATGGTACCTCTTGTACTGAAGACTTGACGGCCACAATTTTTTAATTTTTTTATACAAACACAACATTTTAGTTTCAATAAAACATTTATTAGTTGATTTGGATAAATTTGTACTATTTGTTAGCACACACATTTAGTTAGCATATGTATTTATGTGAACTTAAAGTTAATTTTGTTTGCTTATGATTAATTCTTTGTTTTTCCTGCTGGTACTTACCTGCCTTGGAGTTGCCAGACAAAAGATGGGGGCCTGGACTCAGCAGGCTTAATGCTGATTGGACTGAACCACTAGGTCCTGCAGTCAGAGGGAATTTGTAGTTTCTTTGTTCAGATAAGTTTGTATTTAAGTAAATATTAGTATTTAAAGTTTAATATTTTTTATTTCCATTTTTGGGTCTTTAGTTTAGCCAAACTTAGCTGTACTGTTATTTGTTTTTGTGTTATTTGTAATTGTATTCTGTTTTGTTGTCGCTGTTGTGTCTTAATTGGTCGATCAGCCAGTATATAAACCCCTGTGTGTTTTTTTCTTAGTTAGGTCAGTTATGTTTGTTTGTGCAGCCAGTTTGTCTAAATCTTTTGCTTGAGTTCAGTTTAGTATTTTTGACCTCTTTTATGACCTCGGTTTTTAATCTTTTGTCATTTATAATCTTTGGGTTAAAATAAAAAATAAAAATAAAAATTCTAATATATCCTGTGAATTCTCCTGTTTTTAACTTGCTCCATCACAAAGATATTGACTTGGATGCAGCCATCAAAGGTTCAAATCCCAGCTGTGTCACTCATGCTGCATGTCCTCTGCAGTATTATGATTAAAGGCCACAATAATCAGAATTACCAGCACTTAATTGCACTATTCTGATCCTCTTAGGTACCTGAACTGATCACTTAAGAACTAGATCTTAGCCTACTTAGAAAGCAAGAAAGGGATTGCAAAGGGAAGCACTGCAAAGACATCTTAGAAAAAAGGGGACAAGGAGAGGACAAGATGAAAGCTGACAAGAAGAGACTGGGACAGGATGATAAAATGAGAGGAAGTGAAAAGGAACAGGAAGAGAGGTGGAAATGAGTTGGGGAGAAAAGATAAAATGAACAAAGGCAATATGGGACAAAAGAAGGAGAGGAAAGCAGGGGAGGGCGGGAGGAAATGTGAGACAAGAGCTTGAGAAAGCAGAAAGCAAAGGAGAGTTGATGGCAGCAGAAAAGAGAGCAGAGCAGATAATCTATCCACAGGGGAGAGAGGTAAGACGTTTCCTCCTGACACAGCTTCATCTATGTGTTTGGTCAGGATGTGGTTCACATAGTGACCTGAACACTCAGTTTTTTGGGATGTCAGAGGGAGATGCTATCTTCCAAAGACATTTGGCACTGTGAATCACAGAATACAGGAGCTGAACCTTTCTGGGGTTTTTATATATTTCTATGCCACAAAAAAAGTAGGCAGTTCTGATGGCAATATGGCACTGGCATGTTATACTTAATAGGGTGGCAAGTGGTTGGCTCATTTCAAAAATTTTTTAAACGAGCATCAACATTTGCAACTGAACTTTGATGTCATAAAATGATTTAATGTGATATATGAGCTCATGTTATCTCAATTAACCAGACTGTATGATGATTTGATAATGAGCCAGGAAAGATCCCATCTTTTTTTGTGTTTTTGATGCTTGTCCAGACAAATATGTTCCAGTCAGATAGCTGATGCCATTTCCCCTGGTCAACATTGGATGCTGTTTGAAGCGGTAGATTCTGTGTAGGATGAGCTTTTCAGCAGTCACTATCAAAGTTGCTAAGTCACCTGAAGTTCATAGGTGAAGTCCAGACCATCCGTGGAGCATCTGAGTCTTGCAATATTTCAAATGTCCGTTTGGAAAACCATCTGAAAACTGCAGACCAAACAGATCAGGGCAAAACCAGAAAGGGCCGGGTTAGCGGCAGAGTTGGGGTTAGGCAGATGTTAATTTGACTAATCGGATCATATATAGAATGTTGGTGATTGGCTTCTTTAATCTGTTTTAATATTTGCCATGTGTGACTGGAACAAGTTACCTGTAAGTGATCTTTACTTATTAATTTGAACATTTCTAAACATAATCAGTTGGATTTTACTAAGGGTATCAGAGTAAAGGGGGGGACCATTTGAAAACCATGTCGTCTTTCTTTCAGTACAGTTCAGAGTGTTTGTGCTGCGTTTTGTTGGTCTGTCACAAACATCCCAGTTGGTGTGGCTGTAAGGTGAAATGTGGACGTGTTCAAGGTCAGATTTACTTTTGCCACGACATGCAAGCAGGTGACACCCGAGGCCGATGGGTCGTTGTTGGACAAAAGTTAAACATGGCTGCTTCTCCTCCCTTGTCTTTCACAGCCTGACCTCATTTCCTCCGTCCTCGCTCGTCTCCAGTTCCAGTCCTCCTGTCTCTGCTCTCCTTCACGCCCAACCCTCCCTCAGTTCCGCTTCTGACCTCGTTATATCATGTCTCTGCGGTGTGTAAATATATATCTATAATAGACACAGAAGCTCAGAGTGTTTTAATAAAACATTGTGTGAGTGCATATATGGGTATAATTGTGTGTCCCACATAGACACCGGGGTACGGCTTTGTCTCCACATCCTGCTGAGGCCGTGTGAGAAAAAGATAACGGGACAACCCAGGGCGACTCTCTAATTGGCCTACACTCCTGCCCCAAACACTCAGTCTCTTCTTCTCTAAATATATCTGCTTCTTTTCAAAGCCGCCCTCCCCCTCTGCTGCGCCTGCTGGATGGGAATCACACAATGAAGTGAGAGCAGACAGACAGGTGGAGGGTGGGGGCTCAGATGTGGTGTCTGGGTTGAGAGGGTTAAATAGTGAGACTGACTATAATGTGAGTATCAGGCTAAGCAGACAGCTGTGTATCCAGTTTGTGTCAACACTTGGTCCTGGTTTCTGTTCAGCGCTCAGTTGTATGAGCTGCTTTGGAGGCATTTTGAGATGAAAAGGGATTTAAACGTTGAACAGGAGCTCTGGTTTAGTTTCTTGTTCCTGGCAGAGGGAAGTATGCTTTTTGTCTGCTGAGCCTTTTTTTCTTCCAGTTTAACAGTAAATTCTTGCACTTTGCAGTTCATAAACAAGACTTATAATCAGTTGTCTCCACTTCTATTTACGGAGTTTACTCTCTTTCCGTCAGGACAACTCTTCCACCCACAGCCGCAGCAGCAGGGAACCTTTGTTCTTTGGAACATGAACTGGATGTTCCCAAAAAAGGCAGCACAAATATCAATGTAAGACCAGATGCAGATGTACAAACAAAGCACAGGAGCTGCATATGTTCATGCTTATGTATATGTGCAACCTGGATTCAGGTTCATCTGCTTCATAGAAAAATAATCTCTCACCAACCCTTTTATATTAGCCTCGTTATCCAGGGGTTCCTATGTGGGTTTCCTGGATGTTCTCACCATGTTAGCAGACTAACACTTTCAGGAGATGACTTCAGATGACTGTAAAACATGTAACCGCTTCTTTACAAACTTCCTGAGTTTCATCAGGAAACTCAGGAAGCAAGAGGCTGAGTGTGAGTTATTGTAGCGCTGCAGCCAGAAGAATACAATGTTACTCTACACATTCATATTACTGCCTAAATGGGAATGGGTAAGTTATCAAAAAAATTGTATATTTTTAATTATTATTTTTTAGTAGCAATCAAATTAATATATTGATTTCTTTATTTGCTTTTATGCCTCCAAGTGAATTTGATTTTCTGTTGATTGGACACAGTGCAGTTGGCACTTGTAGCTTTAAAAATATTTAACCTTTAGTAGTTTTATTATTTTATTGCCTTTAAATTACAATCAAGAATATGATTTTGACAAAAAAAATGTTTGTAAAGATTTGATAAAGACAAAAAAAAGGCAAGAAAATGTTATATGTAATAACATATAAGTGCATATTATAAGCATGGGGAGTCGCCATGGTAACCAGCTGTTAAACGGTCAGCGCTCCTGGTGTCTGCAGAACTCTGGATCAGTGTGTTCATTCTCAGGTTGAGAGAAATGATCCAACGAATAGATGCAATGACATCCTGTGGTAATCAGATACATTTCCCCTGAAATTTCAATTCCTTAGGTCGTTTTTTTGTGAACATGCGCAATATGGAGTCTGAGCTGTAAGTTTTCCCTCTGTAGTGTCAGTGACGACTCTCTCTGGAACTCACTGTGGGAGTAAGGCTGCTATGGCAAAAAGGAAAAAAATTAAACAAAAAAAAGACTCTTAGATGATTTTGATACAGGAACTACAGTTTGTAACTTCTGTAGAGCCACAGAACAGTTCATGAAAAGATTAAACCTCAAACAGTTTAAATAGGATTTTAGCGAGTCAGTCTTCAGGATTCTCCTGCTTTTGAAGTTACAGTGGGATAAAAGAAGGAAGGACAGCTCTGGACAAAAAACCTGGTCGTCTAGTGATAAACTAGAGTTTATTTCACACGGCTAACGGAGTGAAACTGGATTAGAATTCTTTCAAAGTCAGAGGAAGTTTGTCACATAAATAAAGACATGTCCCAAAGAGCAACCAAGCAGCCGGTCTGGAAATGATCCAGCTTATAACATGAACTATTTTAAACCCTAGAGCTCTTCCTTTATGTACACACAGGAACTGTTGCAAGTTTTTAGATGTTAGCATTTGAAACGCCTTAAAGCTGTAGATTAAAAGAAATAGGAGCTGCAGATTGATTTATACAGATATGACTGAATTATAATATTGGAAAAAAAATGAATCCTAAAATTCCTGGTGAATAAAATCCAAAGTACTACCTTCCTATAGCAGGGCCTTTATGGGGTACATTTCCAGCCCAACCTCTGGTATTTGTGAGGGTTAGAGACCACACCCACATGTTAATAACTGAAATCCATAAAATTATTGTAAAACAACAAGATACTATCTCAAAATAATGATGTACTATCTCAAAATAAAGAGATGTTATCTGGAAATAACAAGATACCATTTCAAAATAACAAAAAAGTATCTCATTATTTTGAGATACTGTATTTTATTATTTTTGAGATATTTTGAGATACTGTTTTGTTATTTCGAGATAGTATCTCGAAATAACGAGATACTATCTCAGAATAATGAGACAATATCTCATAGAGATACATAGAGATACTATCTCGAAATAACGAGATATTATCTTGACATAATTATATACTATCTCAAAATAAAAAGATACTATCTCAGAATAACGAGATATCATTTTGACATAAAGAGATACTATCTCGAAATAACGAGATATTATCTTGACATAACGAGATATTATCTTGACATAACGAGATACTATCTTGACATAACGAGATACTATCTCAAAATAAAAAGATACTATCTCAGAATAACGAGATATCATTTTGACATAAAGAGATACTATCTCGAAATAACGAGATATTATCTTGACATAACGAGATATATCTTGACATAACGAGATATTATCTTGACATAACGAGATACTATCTCAAAATAACAAGACACTATCTCGAAATAATGAGATAGGGTCTTGTTAATTCGAGATATTGTCTCAATATAATGACAATTTTCCAACAGAGTAGCAAAAACGGGCTCTCATAATTTTCAGTAAATAATTTGGTGTCACATTTCACTTTAATAAATCCTGAATTCAATATTTTTACCCTCATAAATTGAGTGGAAATTCAGGAAAGTAATAATGTATAGTAGTGACCCTAATGTTTAGTCATTTTCCTGCCAGAACAAGATCCACACTGAAGAGTGTTTTGTGTGTAAGGAGCAGAAAAATCTTAGGAATATTATACTTAGGTGAGAAAAAATTTCTTGACTGAGCTGTTGGTATGTGAAGGTGAATTGATTCTGGCCACCAGCCAATCCCTCAGTTAATCTTTAAACAGCAGAGACATTGGCTTAAAAGTGGTAGGAAAAAAATCCCACATTCTTTTTCTGTACTGTGCTTTTAACCTACTTAAAAATATAGTGAAGTGTCATTGTAAATCTAACAAGTTCTATTACATGACATAGAAAACCTGCTTTATTATAACAATGGTAGACAAACAAATCATACTCATATGTGCTTTGCTGAGCTGATATCCTGACATTACTCTCCACTCCTGGAAGCATCTGCAGGCCTCTGTTTGCACAGAGCATTAAGCTAAGTGCCTCCAGCAGTTAAGGCCTGCTTCATTTCACAGAATCAATAAGCTTAGATGTGAGATGGTGTTAGTTGTCCTTCAGAAACCAAACATGCTCATTTAACCGAGTGCATTATGGCAGGACTCAGTGAAGGGGATGCAGGAATTATTCATGGGAAGAACACATAAAGAGCTCTGGGGGAGAAGCTTTCTGTGCATCCCTGAACTCCTCATGCAACGCTTTGGTTAACAAGTACTTGACAAACCTCGGCGGTGGTGAGCTGACTTCATTTAGATTCCTGAGCTGAAGCTGCTCAGTGCTGGAGCATGTTCTCTGGAAGCCTGGTCCCACTGGAAAACCGACTTGGTTCGGATGCCAGGAACAAGTCAGGGGTTCTGTAGGGACACAGGTGTATTCTGGTTCTGGTTCTGGTTCCATTGGGGAGAAAACATTGACAAAATACAGATTCAACTAAAAGAGAATAAATTTAAAGAATATTGTATATTAATTGAACATGTTAGTTCCAGAGTGTTTGAGCTGCTGCATCAGTCTGAATAACTCCATCAGCTCAGTCGTCAGCTTGAGTTTGGAATGAAGCGAACGTGTTTACAGAATTGTAATTCTTTTGACCCATTTGTTCACTTGCTACTAATGGTGAACCATCTCTGCCCTGGTGGCGGCTAAGCCTGTCACCAAAAGCAATGAATTAGTCGCATGATAAGTTAAAATGAGCTAGATCATTTCCATTCTGATAATTCATATTTTTGAAAGACAATTTAATTTACAAAAATATCACTGAAAACGATTCATTTTGACATTCAGAATAATCTCAGGAACATTCAGGTCTGATCTATCTGTTGCTATAGAGCGAACAATGAAGCAGAGAGTCGACTTAAACTATTCAGATGAAGATCTGGGATCATTTAGAGAGGAAGAACCTTCAGAAATAAATGTTGATTAAATATCCAATCAAAATCTATCACATCTTCTCTGCATCGCTGCCCTGCTTATTGTAGCAAGAGGGAAGTCAATAACATATCACTGTAAATCACAGGGAAAACATTGTGAACATCGTCTGTGTTAATGAACATTGAGAAACATCAGCGCTGTTGTCAAACACAGCACCTGTTTTCACATATCTATCCAGAAATCTGATGGACCTTTCCAGTTCCACTCAGCAGCTCTCCTCTCCTCCTCCACCGTTGTATCAGGTTGGCCTTTTACGGCTGGATTTTTCAGTGCAGATTGATGATATCAGGCAGAGTTTAGGTGGAACAGCAGGTTTATTCCTCCCAGCATCACAAACAATGTCACACTCTTGGTCTTACAAACATCTCAATGTCTCAATATCTGTCTCACAGGTGAAAATTGCAATCTTAAATAGTCCCAGCTGTGACAGTTAAAACAATCTGAAAATTCATAAGATAATCCCATCTTACCCTGTTCCCCTTAATTGAATAAAACATTTAACTACAACCACATCAACTTCCTTTTTATAAATATTTTTTATGTTTTATCCTTATCCTTACTAAAACACCATAAAACAGTACACCATAAAACAATACACCCCTCTCCCATTCTTCTCAATGGTCTCTCCCAGGACCTATATCATTGTCCAGCCCCTTAGGACAATATTTGTCCAAACATCCTGAGAGGACACATAAAAAGACAGGTGAGTCACTATATTAGCACATTCCACACCTAATAAATTATGCACATCATTTATTTAGTTTTATCCACCAATAGCTCATTGCTCTGAGTATCAATTCTCCTCTCTTCACAGTCAACCACCTCCACTGGCCAATGAGGAGCAGCTGTGCAGAGCCCAGAACAAAGGCTACACACCAATACCTAAAATACTCAATAAATACAATTAAAACTTCCTGAGTGCAAAATGTTATTAATTTATAGATCTACTTTAAAAGTGCAGTGCTAAATAAAGTGCATAGTGAGAAAGTGCAAATGTTTTTACAGTGCTATACAATACATTGAATAAATTAATTCAGTAATGAAGGCCTCTTCATTACAACCGTGAAGAAGATCTCTGTGTCATTTCTCACTTCCAGTTGATCCACTTGTGCATAAATAATTCATCTGCTTAATCAGTCAAAATCGATTCATGGTTGACCAGAGAAGGCACACGCATGTTTGTTGTGAAAGAAAACATTTTAGGAGAAAGTCTGTGTTTTAGAAAAATGTAGAGACTAAATATCTGGTTCTCATTTTCCATTTTTTTCTTTTCATTAATTTGTATCTTTTTCTACCAGATCAAGATAAATACAAATAGTCAGTAATTCACTCCGTGTGTGTTTAGTACATTTCTTAACGTAATTTTTATATTGTTTGGGTTTTAACACTATAAATAATTTGCAAAAGTTCTACACAGTTTTTTAATGTTGCTGTTAAGTAGCAGACAAGGACAGTCAGCTGCGTTCATGGAGTTGTCAAAAGGGACAGAACTACACAGAGGAAGAGGAGGAGGAAGAGGTGGACACTGATTTCAATCATTTTGATTATGTTGAGGAATGTGTTCCTATTAGATCACAAACATGAAGACCTACTTTGTCATGAGAAATGTTAGTAAATATCTGAAGAAAAAATAGTCATTTTTCTGTCTTTTCAACTCCTGAAAAGCCTGGGTTTGACTAATGTGCTCCAGTGTTAGGAGGTAAAAATGCCAACATCTTTTTATTGTTTTTTTGGGGAGATTTCATGATGAAAAAGCTGTGTAGCTTTGGGCAGATTCAGGTGAAGTATTCATAGTAAAAGCAAGCCAATACTCCAAATAGATGCCACGTCTCTGCAGTGCAATTCAAAGGCTGAACCACAATTTATTGTGGTGGAAATACACCAATAAGTTATTTGCTGATCCTTCAAAAACAAAGACCCCAAAAAGTCTGAAGAAGGGAGAAGTTAGATTTCAGGTTCAGGTTGTGCTGAACTTTTTTATTGTTCATCATTTAGAACAACAGTGTCAAAAAAACTCCTGTCCTAATTACCTATCAGTTTTTAAAATGATGATTATGACATTAAAAAGCATTTCATTTTCATTCTGTTTAATATTCAACAAGCTTGTGAACACACAGCGACTATACTGTTTAGAGCTTTGTGTGTGTGGGGGTGTGTGTGTGTGTGTGTGTGTGTGGTGTGTGTGTGTGTGTGTGTGTGTGTGTGTGTGTGTGTGTGTGTGTGTGTGTGTGGATGTTAATCTGCCAGTACATGTTTGAATTTCTAGTGTAACATGTTTCTTTATAGTCAACTTTGTCAACTGTGATAAAATGCTTTACCAAACTCTACATTTCTTCTCACTGAGTAAATCCCTACATTCAGAACACACAGTCAGGCAGTGTGTGTGTGTGTGTGTGTATGCGTGTCTGAGAGTGTGTGATCAGCCTAACAAACTCTAAGGAATTTTGCACTGTGTGAATGTGTATGATGCATCAAACGCACATTAACTGTGTTGATTTTCTATTATTTAAAGATGAATTTGAATGAGGATTCACAGCTGCAGTCTCACTGTCGGCTTTTCACCTGAAGCACAGAAATGAAGAGAACTCAGGAATTTTGCTATGTTATTTATTTGTGTTCTATGCTTAAAGAATCCATGTTTGTAATAAATGCTATGTTCTGTTGCAGTAGATCTATATAACTTTGTCTCTACACATGACTATTCAGAGTGATATTATTGTTTGTGGTATAAAGCAGTCAGGTGTGATGGGTCTCTCTGTTGGGCCTCATCTTTCCTTTTGGTCTATTTGAAGTCAAATCTGACAGCCTGTCTGATGAGTTATTATATATTTCAGTCAGAAAGAATTTGTTTGCCTCCCAAATGTACATGTAAGAGAGAAGTTTATGACAGTTGTGACGCCCCGCTTACTGCAAACACGTTGAATCACATTTTTATGCAAAAACTCCTGTTTTAAATTCTGGACTAAAAATAAATAAAGTTCCAAGCAATTTACTTCTTGCATTACTCTAAGATGAAATGAAGCAACAATTTCACCCGTGGTTACCTTCTGTAATCAGTGTAAGGAAAACAGTTTTTTCTTCACCTGAACTCATCCTCACTTTACCCAGAGAAGCACAGACATTGTTTTCATGGCAACAGTAGAAGTTATGCAGCAGAAAACAACCTTGAGCTCAGATGACTTTCTACTGGCCTTCTCTTCTGTATTATAGTGAAACTCAACAACCCTTTACATTTGATATAGAGGGGGCAAAAATGTTCTGTGCTCCCTACCTGTCAATATTTAACATACTTCAAATGACTATATCAATATCTGTTACAGTGCACAACTACGTATGCAAATGAGATTTAAATTATGTTTTATTTTATTGCTGTGTAATGTGTATATTCAAAGTTCTTCCTATCAATTATATCTCTCTTTACTTATTTATTTCAAATAGACAATAAAATGTAAATACAGAAAAACAAGACAAATAATCAGCCTTTGGGATCCAATTTTACATGATTTGTTTGAAAAAGGAGCAGGTGAGATTAGAGATTTTATGAAAACCTGCTCCTCTCATACTCATCAACATACAAACATTTAAATCTGCAAAACACCAGATAAACTTTTCAACCTTAAATGAACAATTATTTATACATTTTTAATATCAACAATAGCATTTTTGGTCTTCAAGACAAACATCCAATAAAACATATTTCTCAACAAGCTTGGTGTTTTCAAAGTTGGTTTATATACTTTGTTTGAGCTCATCATTTAGTCCATTTAGTCCATTCCATATACCGACCTAACACACTGATGTACAAAAACTCTGTGCTACTATTACCTCCATAAAGTAGACTGAATAATAAAGAAAGAGGAGCTCCTCAAATCAGACACAAGATGGCTTCACATATGGGTGTAGAAGATACAGTAGCTTTTGAAATGATGAAGCTGGTTGAGATTTAAACTACATTCACACAGCAGGTTTTGAGACTCAATTCCAAGTACTGTATTTTCCAGACTGTAAGTCACTCTCCAGAGTACAAGTCGCACCAGCCATAAAATGCATAATAAAGAAGGAAAACACATATATAAGTTGCACTGGAGTATAAGTCGCATTTTTGAGGGAAATTTATTTGATAAAATCCAAGACCAAGAACAGACATGTCATCTTGAAAGGCAATTTTAAATAAAAATAGAATAGAGGAAACAATAGGCTGAATAATTGTACAGTATGCTAATGTTACATGTCAAACAACAAACTGAGAATGTGCCTGGTTCTCAGTTCTTAATATTCTCTTAATATGTTATCTAAATAACATATTAAGTTATTTATGCTATAGTTATTCAGATAACTATAGCATAAATAACATGCTAACAAGTTTGACAAGTGTCACCCCAAATCATTAAATCTTCATCTTCGGTGACGCTTGTAAACAACTCCGCTAAAATATCTAAAAAATCTAACCATGTCCTCATGATGCAACTTGATCACATGTAAGTTACTTTCTACTTAAGAGGCTTTTAACAATATTTGAAATTGTATCTCGAGTTTCTGACACTGTGAACAAAAGACAATGAATTCAAACTTTTTATGTTTATCATTCATCCCACGCTGCAAATAGTACAATTCAAACCAGACTGAGATTACGTTCATAAGGTCAATCCATATCCTGACCAGAACTTGATGCAGTTTAGAATAGAACACAGTAAAACAATAACTGCCTGTTGGGTAATTGCAAAGTATTATTTAATTGGTTTCAATTATAGAAGGCTGACCTTTTAAAATAGCATCCAGCCCAGTGGATCCATCTCATTACATGGCAGATGAGACTCACTTCACTATGTGCATCTGAAAATAATTATTTTTTTTCCCTCACAAAAAAATTATATAATTGATTCCTCTCAGTACAGTCATGTTGCAAATGTCATTTTTATGACAGATGGACAGAGTGATGTTAGAGTCATAACCTGTTATTTGCTCAAACAGTGAGAGTTTTGTGGGACTGACTACATTGCCATCTGCCTTCACCTCTTGCAGCACCAGTAGTAATCTCTACACCAAAACCTGGAGGCATTGTTCATATTTTTTACATGGGGTTCTCTAGTGTAGTTGTGTGCAATTACTGTCTTACCGGCAATGCAGAATTCCATCAATGTCTTTGTTCTGATTGGACAAAGGCAAGTTTTCCTGTGGGAATTAAGAGAACAGCTAATCAATCCAAGGTGGACCAAGACCAAAGTGGATGTTTGCCATCTTAAAACACTTGTCTAGTTCTGTCACTGTTGCATTATGAATTACAGTGTATTATTTACACCAACCCACAGGCTTCCTTCACGTTTTAACATGTGAAGCACATTGATGAGGCTGCAGGAGATATTTGCTCTCTAACAGATTTCCTGCTTTTATTTTTGCTTTTTTTTCCCCTTACCCTTAAATGTTTCCAATCATTAAATAAATCATGCAATAACTGCTTAATCATCTGTTCATTTTCACAATTATCTAAAGTAAATCAAAAGAAGTCAATGGCATCTATCTGGAATGGTTACAAATTTATTTCTAAGACTTTGGTACTCCAATGAGACAGAGAACCTTCGACCAATCAAAATTAGTCCAAGAGCTCATAAATGAGCTCAATTATGATAATAAGACTGTAGGTAGGCAGACTTCAGCGAAGTATATTATCCATAATTCATTACTGCATGTGATGTTTTTAATTGAAAATAAATCAGAAAAGTAAATTAAAATATGGCAATGTGTTTTTTTTTTTGTCATTGCTGAATATTTAAAGAAAATAACATGGAAAGTCACACGTTAGTAACAAAAAGTTTCATATGATAAACTGAAGAGAAAAAAGAATAAATTAAAAACAGAATAGTCTCAAACTAACTGTGAGGAAAGTGAAACAAAATGCTAGAAATGCAAGAAGAATTTCAAATCTTAAATGAAACTAACATGTCAGTATAAAGATCAAGCTTTTATGTTGTTGCAACATTAAAGCTCAGAGATCCTGATCATTTCGGTGGGATTTTCATTAGTCACAGTCTGCATGACAGTTCAGTCATGGAACCTATGAAAAGTACGCATTTAAAAATCACAAGTCTTCCTGTTTTAACGCCCATTTTTAAATGAGTCATTTTGTCTGCTCTTAGATTAAAGCCAGAGCAACAGGATAAAAGAGTGTTGCTGTTTGGAAAGTTTCACTGCTCAGGGTAGCTTTCACAGGAGAAAAAAAAGGGAATTGTGATGCAGTGCTCGCTTTGGAAAGGAAAAAAATGGAAATGCATCTTTTGTTCCAATCATGTTGTCCTGGAATTGTTCCAAAAAATGTCTGCAATATGCATCTAAATTGTGTAAATTGATGTTTCCTAATTTCACATTCAGAATCAGTTTTACTGGCCAAAACTGTATGAGCAAATCCTTTCATTTGACTTTATTTTCCAAGACTCAGCAAACAGACATTAGATATAAATACAGAAACTTTAGAGGGAGTAAAACAAAGAATGAAAGGGATAGTACATTCATGAATGTGTAGGTACAACCCTTATTTAATAAATAGAAAAGAAGAAAATAAGTGGTGCTAATGCACATGTTTTTACTGAGTTGAACACAAATACATTTGAAATAAGATGTTTACATACCGTGATAATATTTGGTTTTAAGGTGGATTCAAGTGCAGAACAAATTTTTATTAGAAAATAAACAATATTTATTTCCTGGTACGTTTTCACATACCAGGAAATACATATTGGCATGTATTTCCTGGTATGTATTTCCTAAGCAGTGTGAAAAGATCATGCAAAAATCTAAAAACACACCAACATTTCAGTCATCTCCTGTCAACCGGTCATGTTTTGTCTTGACTAAAAGAAATGAACAAATATTTATTCTTTACATAACAGAGCTATTGGGTACATTCTGCCAGACTTAAATAAAACATATTTTTTCATATGCATGTTTTTTTCTGTTTATTGATGGGCTGTTCAAACAGCTCCTAAAAGCTGGATGTAATCAGGCTTTTGTTTTACTCCACTAATTCTCTCCTCTCTGTGGATTTCAGAAATAAAGACATCCCTCACAATATTTTGCTGGGAATAATTTCCAGGTCACTGGCAGCAGGACTGTGGAAAAAGGGAAAGAGGAGGCATAAATTAGACTAATGACATGAGCCTGATGATAATTTACACAAAATACCCCTATTTATGCAGCCAGTAATGACAATTTAACGTCAGCCAAAACACAGTTCTAAAAATGTTCAATCCTCCATTAACTCTGTCAGACAGCCCAGAACTGTGTGTTTGTGTCGACACATCTGCCTAAATCGTCTTTCATCTGCGTTCTCTTTGTTCAGACTCATCCTTGTTGAAGATGAGGCCCTGCTCTGAGGCAGGGAAACCCTGTAACCCCTGTGTGGATGCAGCTAAAGCCTGTTACCTGAACGAAACCTGCAGACGCCTGCGATCAGCCTACAACATTATCTGCACCAAGGTCACGCCCCCACAGGCCCCTGCAGCCAACCAGGAGCCGTGCAGCAGGAAGAGGTGTCAGAAGGTAGGCACAGACATGTTTGATGCTGGCTTCTGAAGGTGGTGCACAATGCAGTTTGAGTTAGCCACCACTACTCTGGTGTCTGGTACTGAAGTGCCAGTACTGGCCTGAAGCAGAACTGGAACTTCAGATTCAGGACTGCATTGGTAAAAACCAGCTCCTTGTTCTACACTTTGCTTCATCCAGAGGGTCTGGGCTCTCGACTGCTGGGAAACCATTGGAGGTGTGGACTCTGAGATGTTAAATTTTAAAATTTTAAATTGCATCGAACTGGGACATATTTAATGTGCCAGTTTGATGCTGTTTGGTCCGTTGATGTTAATTCATTATTTGGAAGCGTGGCCAACACAGACTGACTTTCATTCACTTCCTCTGCTGCCACTGCTGAAACTACAGGCATGCTTTAAATACTTTGTATCTCAAATTTTATCTTTGTTTAATTATATAAAGTTATTTAGTTCCCCATCACTCTCCTGCCTCCTTTTTCCTTGGATTTATGTTTTTAGTTCTATTTTGGCTCCCTGTGTTCTGAGTGTTTTTGTAAAATTTATGTTTTTCTTTTTTTCTCTCATTTTTAAAATTAAACTACTAAGGACCACTTGCCACCTCTGCCTCTCTGCATTTGGGGAATGGGATTTTTGACTCTCAGTGTAGCTCACATTCACTACAAGGTTGATTGTCTGATGCCACTGGGGAGAAGTGTGAACAACCCACACTCTTTCTTTATACACATTGAAAGTATAAGGAACACTTCTCTTGGGGCTTTTCTCAGAAAAGTGGTGGAGTCATTTTATGTGATAATAAAAATGGATAACTCTCCAATAGGAGCAGGGCAAGAGGTTACCTCACCATGTCTTCCCACCAATCACTGTGATTGTGTTTCACATTGTTTTATATCAAACAATATATGTTTTCCTTTCTTCAGGGTAAAACCAGAATCTATGAAGACTGAGACAAAATCAAGACTTTGAGAGTCCCACGCTATGACACAATAAAATGTAAAACATGATCAAAAGTACCTCTTAAATTGATCTGAAAAATTAGGATCGGGTGAGAAATGTTGGTGCTGAGTCAGATTGCTAACATCTAGCTTGCTTTGCTAATATCACACTTTTTTGTGAGTTCTTTCAAAGCAGTCTTTGAAAGAACTCAGTTTTAGTGATGACAATCACTCTGGTGTAACTCAACGTGCTAATAATAGAGAGACCTTTGTGGATCTGCTGTCATCAGTGGGCATGCTAACTAGCTTTAGCAATTATGGGTTCATTGTGAGGAGCAATCTGTAGCATTGTAGACACAAATGGGGATGGTAGAGCAGCACTTACAGAAGTTGATTAACAGCACAAAGACCCTCCTACTGACTCTGAGGTTGTTTCTGACTGAGCAGTGTATTTCTGTAGATGGCAGTATGCCCACAAGGAGAGGCAGAGGAGCTCAAAGTTTTTAGAGCTTATCTGCCTCATACTATATTGTCATGACAAAATATGTAAAAATTATCCATCCATCAGGTAACACGCTTAGCCTTATAGAGTTGTGAGGGGAACTGGACAGGTTACCATTTCATCACAGACACACAGCACAAAAAACTGTTCACACACTCACACTTGATGAGAATTAAGAAATTAATTATCTTACAGTCATATTTTTGGACTGTGGGAGGAAGCCGGAGTACCCAGAGAGAACACAAACAAGCACAGGAAAAATAATAAAACTCTGTGCAGAAAAGCCCCCGGCTGGGACTTGAACCCAGGACCTTCCTGCTGCAAGCCAGCAGTGCTACCAACTGGAGTGTTACTGACTGCAGCTTTAAATCCCAGCAGGAAATTCACTTTTATAGGTTGGTGTTTTAATTCAGTTCAGTCTCTTCAGATCTTTAGCATCTACTTGCTTTAGTTGCTTATCTTTGAAATTACTTTGGCTGTCTTTGTTATTTTTAGATGCGTTATAATAAAAAAAAAATATTTTGACATCAGTTGTGCAATATTTCATTTTCCTGCTGACAGCCTCCCTACTTTTTAGTGTTGCCACTGTCATGTCTTAAGTGGGTTAGTTTTCCATTTTGCAAGTGGGCTAAAATTTCCAGGGCCATGAATATTTTACAAGGCCATGTATGCGCGTATGTGTGTGTTGTAATAAGCATTAGTTGTGTTTCCCTTCCCTGTCAGGTTGTTATCGTAAATAAGAACTCTCAGGTTAATTGAATGGTGAATGAATTTCCTCCCGATCTCAGGCCCTGCGGCAGTTCTTTGAGCGGGTCTCATGGGAGTTGAGCTACCCTCTGCTGTTCTGCTCCTGCTTGGACCAGGCGTGTGCTGAGCGCCGCCGCCGCACCATCATCCCCTCCTGCTCCCACCAAGAGAGGCATAAGCCCACCTGCCTGGAACTCCGACGCACCTGCCACTCCGACACCCTGTGCAGGTGAGCCACTCTCAGCATCCAATCAGGCGTCATCACACCGGCACTCGTTCCCTTAACCCTGACTGAGTCTTTCCCACTGATTTTAAACATGTCTTGGGAGGAACTAATCAGCAGAATCAAAAGTCGAAGAGCTTAATTACAGAAAAATGTCCCAGCCTCTCAAGTCAAATTTGCACATTTGATTTATGACTCTTCAGAGGTTGGAAGAGGCACAAGAAGGAGCAGTTAAAGGAGCACAACACCTCTCAGTGATGGCAGCCAAGGTGCCCTTCAACTGAGAACACTGTTGGTTGTTTTTCTTTGTGTGAATAGGCTGAATGAGATTAGGGTAGAAAGGGAGAGCAACTGGAAGCCTCAAAGCTTTTTAAAAAGAAGAGCTTATTTCTGTTCAGTTGCACAGTTCTCTCTTTTTTTTTAATGCGGTATTTATTTTTGTAGACAACAAAAACTGACAGAGGAGAAACAGTTGCAGTGAGGAACCAGAACTTCCAAATTCAGTGGGAAGGATTTTAAAAGAGGACCAGGTTTTCAATTAATCAAAAAATGAAATAAAAAGTACCATCATAGTATCATGTCAGATTGGGAAACGGTACTCAGTGCTTCTCGGTATCTGGCTGCTGAAAACGTGTTGAAGAGTTATGGACAGAAGACTTTGGTCCCAGATCAGTGCATCTGGTGCAAGAGGAAACTCCTCATTCAGGGAGTCTTTCCGACTTTTGATCACTTCACTAGGAGAAATGTTCCCTGATTTCCAAACTTTGGCTCAATTGTTGCTTGTAATTTCAGTCTTCAGCGTGGGTACAGAGTGTGGATTCAGCCTCCAGATCAACATCCAATCCTCTAAGAAAGTTGTTTCTGTGAAGCAAAAATCCCAAACCTCATGGCAAAAGCATCTGCAGCAATCCCTTTGAGACGTCTGACTAGTGGCACACAGTTCAGGTCCCTGCAGACCAGGAGGAAGATCAGAGGCTGTGTGTTCAGACTACTGAACACACAATGAAATTCATTCAGAATTTCATTGTTCAACTGCAGCTACTGGGACAACAGGCATTGTGCAGAACAAAGTTGCATGGTGATGTGAGGTGGCACCTTGTGGAATCTCTTTTCAGCTTGTTCAGATCCAACATTAATAAAACTAAATAAAAATTAAATGCATTTGAATATGTCATAGTAATTTCAAAAATGTTACTGAAGAAAGTTAAAACTGGGTAAAACTAGATTTTCATAATTTCAGCCAGAATGACTAAAAAGTCTGGAGAAGTGTGAGATGTTCATTCTGCCTGCAGGTCTGCAGGTTTAGCCTCTGTCTGTCTGTCTGTCTGTCTGTCTGTCTGTCTGTCTGTCTGTCTGTCTGTCTGTCTGTCTGTCTGTCTGTCTGTCTGTCTGTCTGTCTGTCTGTCTGTCTCTCTTTTCCTTTGCAGATTTCCAGGATTTTGCTCTCTGGTGTTTAGATTTCAAGTCAGTAATTAGAAACACAAAATGCTTGTAAAGATGTGTTTTCCGTCTGCACTTAGTTGCTTCAGATCAATCGCTGTTCATGGCTCTAATAACTCAGGACAGGCATTAAAAGCTGTGGGATCTTCATCAGCATGTGAAAGCAGCATGTGTGGGAGTCAGAGTCAAACTCTGTGATCTTCTAATGTCTTCTGAATAAATATGTATCACCTCCCCTGCAGCAAAGGGCTTGCTCTCACAGAGAAGGTTAAGCACTTAATACATTCGCTTTCTGACTACACTTAAGCTGGGTACATTTTTAACAGTTTTGCACATCATTTTGTAAATACATGGTAATAAATTAAAAGCATAATTGAATCTTGAAACACAGGAAATAACTTGATCAAAAAGTAATATCCAGTCATTTTGGCCTTTGTGGGGAATTGAAACAAATTTTATTTCTAAATATGGACACTGACTGCATCTCAGCCAAGTTCCAGAGTAGACTTTGATTTAAGTATTGATATAAATATGTGAAATTGATGTCTGCATTTGGAACTTTGAGACCCAGTCACCCGACAGGAGAGCTAACGCTAACAGCACAAGAAGAAGGTTAAACACAGGCAGGTTACATGGAGCCGACGTGTGAAAATTAAACTGAAAGATTAACTTAAGCCTCAACTGCATCATCCAATCACTGCATCATGTGATTCTGCTGCAGCCTATCAGCAGTGCCAAAGCTTTAATACGCTCCTGTTGAATAAACTTTCTATGTGAATTACTCCAGGTTGAGTTCACACCTAAACACTACCGACTGAGCTGGTAACTTTTCTTCTAACTGTCCACAGTTGGCATCCATTTTGTGCTTTCTGAAGATAGAATTCAGAAAAATCCTATCTACTAATAGATATTTTTTGAAAAAAATCTTATTATTTATTAGTACCTTTTGATTGTGTTTATGATTTCAAGTTGTCTTAACTGAATAAAAGAATAAAATAAGAATGAGGCTAAATGTAGCAGAGCTCATGTGGAGAACCAGGAAACATACCTGACAGGTGTTCCTCAGGGTCCATCCATTCACACAGCAAAGCTCCACACTGAACACAATAACTACAGTCACAACTACACTGTGGGAAAGAATGTCAGCCATGTTTTTGTAAAATCTCACAGACATATGCAATTGCTGGTGTTACCGTGGAGACAATGAAGTGAAACTGACTTACTGGTACTGCAATGTTTATTGAACGATGTGCAACATATAAAACAGCTCTGATAAGAGTTACAGTGGCTGCTTAGTACTAAAATACAATTCTATTGGAAAGAGAAGTCTCTGATGTATCATAACCAACAAACTATGGCTGAACATGGGGCTAGTGTAAGGTTGGGACTAAGGCTGAAACAACAATCATTTGAATCTAATCAGATAGAAAAAAAAAAACTTGCACATTTGGCAAACGTTTTAGTTTATCGCTTTAGTTTTGTTCATACAATATTAGAAAAACATAAAGAAAAAAGACTAATAAAGTTTCAATTCCTTTCTTAAGAAAATAATTCATTGGCTAAATGAATTATTTGTGAACACTTTATCATTTGTGGCAAAGGATTCATCTGCAGCTAAATAAATCCTACTGACAATAACATGTGACAAGCTGGACCTTTTCTGCTTGACTTAATAATGCAGTTCAGGGCTCATCTGGTCATTATTTTTTGACTATTCAATTAGCAATTATTTATTATTTCAATAATCGATTCATAATGATTAGTTTGAACAATTATTTCATCTCTAGTTACATCTGAATTTGTGTTTTTAGCATAACATGTTTTTTTTCTAGTCCTGATTCAAGTGAAGTACTCAGAATAATGAGAACACAACTGAAGGAGTTGGCTTTCATTGCCAGCTTTGGTGCTGTTCATGTAGTGTTTCTTCTTTGTGTTTAAATGAATGTGTGTGTTGTGTTGACCATTTAATATTGCTTTGTGTTTTTTGCTCAGTGTGGATATTTTTAATGGAAACACATGAGTGATAGGCAGAAGCTAAAAACAGATGTTGATTTGTTCTCAAACCAGCAGGTTGACAACAAAGCCCTGTGTGACAGAGAGCAGCTTTGCCCTCAGTGTGGAGAATGACTCATGTTTTATTGTCTGGAAAGGGAAGCTCAAAGTAAACTCCTTCAACTTTTAGCCCCCATTAACCTCAAATGGGTTTTGGAGAGCTGCATAAATCCTACAGGTCTGTGGGGATTTCCCGGTGCAGGCGGATGTTCGGCTCCTGCTGAGGCTGAGAGCAGGCAGGACGTCGCAGCTGTGGGAATCACTCTGACTGACACACACAGTAATTAAATACAATCACTGTCAGAGGTAATGCAAAAGGAACCTGTGAACAGCAAAAGTTTTTTTTTTCTTTTTTTAATTTTTTTTTAGAAAGCAGTCAATTAGCAAATAAAATACAGCCTAAGTCACACCTGTTGCTAATCTTTAATAAAAGCAGCCTGAAATAGCAGTGCTGTCGACGTTCCGCATGAGAAGGTTCAATTAGGTTGTGAACAGTTTTATCATCCTTAACTTCCTTGTTTGACAACCAATTTTCAGTTCTCCAACCAGCTTCCTGTGGTTTTCACATATTCTGGTTGCTTACTGCTGTCCATTCAACCCAAACCATTCAAACCTTCCTAATCAAGCTTCTCACATCCCTGATCTTACTTTAACTTTGACAAACCTCAACACACACCAGACCTCCAGGAAGCAATTGTTCCTCACAGCTGAGGGCCCTGAGGCTCTGGATGAAGCAAAATGTAGTTTTTGCCACATCGACTCAAAACCTTCCTAAGATCAGCATGTAGGGCAACCCTGCTTTAGATTACCATCTGCTGCAGTGTTGTGTAGAACTATGGAAGACTTTCTTCCATATTCTTAACCGCACTAACCGTCTGTGTTTGTTGGACGATTGAGATTGTTTCTCTGTATTCTTTCAGCTCCAAACCCTCTGCATTCATGTCAGACCTAATAGCAGATATCTTATTCTCCAACATGGAATAAATTATTTTAGAACATCAATTATTTTTTTATATTTGAGGAGTAGTATGACCTTCACCTTGTTCATGAGACAATGGACTATTGTTACCCTAACAGACTCACTATTATTTGAATTCTGTCCTTGTGTGCTGACAAGATCCAATACTTGTCCTTGCCATATTGTCCCATAATAATTGTTATGGATTTATAGAGGTGCAACGTGTTGTGGGAGAACCTGTGGAAGTTTTGGGGCACATGGATGTATTTCAGTTCACTTTGTATTTTCAATTAGAAACTTAAAAAATCTGACTTGTGTATTCAAAGAGCAGCACACAGCAGTATGTTTGGTTAGAAAAGCTTAGGGTCTCATTGTTGGTACGGACATTGATGACCATCAACAAGCACTTCAGCAGTTCAGACTGTATGGAGCAGAGAAGGTGTCTGTTGGCTCTAATAAGGCTCAGGCTGTGGTCCTAAACTGGGAAAAGCAGCAGTATTCCCTCTGGGCCAGGGATGAACCTCTGCCTCTAAAGAAATCCGCTCAACTTTCTTGACATCTTGTTTGAAAGTGACAGCAGGAAGGAAATAGTTCAATGGATCAGGGCTTTTTGAGTGATACTGAGGATTGTGTTTCAGTTTGTGGCAATTTACTCATCTGTCTGTTTTCAAACATCCTGTAATAATAATAGTAGCATATTGACCCTGACGGTTGATCAAGACTGTAGACTTGTCTATCCTAAATAATCACTGTTTTCCAACTACCACTTTCACTACATTTTTTTATTTTTATTTTGAGAATTTTGTAATGTCAGGTGACCTCAACAGTCTTTAAAGATATCAATATAAAAATATATATTGTAATTTGTTATTACCAGATGATGAGGCTTGGGGATCTGTTCAGATTGTCCCCTGGTGGCCAGCGTTTGGACTGTTCACTGCTCGTCCTTCTGCAGACGGATAACCTGCTTTCTGCTCAGGTCCCTAATGAGGAGCTGAAGGACGTCACAGAGGAGAGCGGCGTCTAGAATGCTGTCCTGAACCTGTTAACCCAGCGACACAATTATGAAAAGGCAGATACTGAAGGTATTGTAGAACAGCCTGTCGGTGGATACTAATCCAGCTGAAGCTCTGCTTTAGCTCTGCATTGTGCAAGTTGGATGGAAAGTTGAGGAGATGATGATATAAAACACGGTTCAAAGGTGTGCTAAAATATACCATTGATGATAATGATGATGTTGGATTTACCAAAAGTGTCCCATGATAAAGTGATGAAGTACATTGTCCTTGTGCTTGTCCCATCATAAATATTATGGTATGGTGGAGGTCTATCTATTATCTGGACCTGCAAAGGGCACAATTTCTCCTCTTACAGAAATTGGAAACATTGGAATTTATAATCAAGTTGTGACAGTTTAATTTAAGGTAGATTTTCTTACTGTGACGTAACAAAGATTTACAGACATAATTAACCTAAAACTCATCTGTAAATGAAAGTTTCAAACCTGATGAAATGGATCTTGGAATCCATGCAGGGAATGCAGGTCAGGCTTTGAGACGTCCTCACTCAGTGACGACAGGAAGCCCTTTTCAAGATGACATTAAACTTTTCATAGTTGATTTAATAGATTTTTTGACTTTGTCTGTCCACACAACTAAAGGAGGGCGATCTGCCAGAAGTGCCTGCTGATTACCTTGAGGGGAAGTCTGCAGCACTCCCACACAATTATCGGAGGACTGAGGAGCAGTCGCTGCCTCTTGTGAGCAGAGAAAAAAGTGTTCAGTCATTACTGAATGACAAGAATTCAGAAAAGGACAGTGTGAGAGAATCTGGCTCTGCCTCTAACCTGGAGTTATCACAGACATGCTGCCTGCTAAAGCTGAGCCACCTTTTCAAAGGGATCAGAACAGTGATTCTTGAGAAGTGGGACAAAATGGGTTTAAATTCCCCCCCCAAAAAATGTTGGACTCTGGCTTCTGTGGAACGTTTAATACATCCAGAACAGAGGAAACCCAACAAGAATGCTCAATTTAAGGTTGTGTTAATCTAATTATTCTAGTCTAAGTAGAGGAGTTGGCAGCTTATCAAGTCTAATGAACATCTATACCTTTATTTCCTCAGCTGGATAAGGCTCAGCAATTAATTTTAAAATTAATTGGATGGATGGATGGATGGATGGATGGATGGATGGATGGATGGATGGATGGATGGATGGATGGATGGATGGATGGATGGATGGATGGATGGATGGATGGATGGATGTTGCTCTTTAACTGATGATGTCATTGCAGTGATTGGATGATTCCTGCAGTGTGTTTACATGTTTGACCTTGTTTTTTCCTGAGCTGTGTGTGAGTTCATGTTGGTCTGTTTGGTGATCAGCTCCACCAGTTTGACTCCATGTTGTCTTTAACTAACAGTCCACAGTGCATTTGCTTATTTGCAAATTGACATATTTGCATAGCTTATGAGCTGCCGGTTGCCGCTCTGACTCAGCATCAGGGTATCTTGCCCTTGCTTGCCCCAATTCTTCTTCTCCTGCTCCGGTCACATGAACGCCTCGTCTTCATCCTCATGTTAAAAATGTGTCTGGTGCTCATCATCGCTCCTGTAAACCAACAGGACACTTTCAGATGAGCACAGAGGAAATGAGACGAATCAGAGGATGTCTTTGTTGAAACCTCCCCTCCCACACACACCCACACAGCCACAAACACACACACACCCTGAGAGAAAGTGAGCAGAGCTGCTGTGTTACCACCGTCCTCTGTGACCTACAGAAAAGAGGCTGCTATTTCCATCACGCCACCACCTCACCTCACTGACCGTGTAATGGAGCGCTGCCGTCACTAGATTGGCTCCCTCGCCTTAAAACACACTCATCGCCCGCTCCCCGCGCTGCCGCCATCAGCTTTGGAAAAGCAGTTTAGCTCAGCATGCCTCAGCGCGCGGGGCAGAGTGTTTGCATGCACAGCGGCGTTGTTAGAGCGCCGTGTGTCGTTTGATGGAGGTCATAAGGAAGCCGATACGTATAAATCCTTGCATTTGCCAGATGCGTCCTGATGGAAACTTCCAACAAGTCTATTAGATGTAAAGTTCTTCATCCGACCCTGCTGAAGGTCTCTGAGGGTCACCTCATACACATTACAAAAACATTGTTCCTGGAGTGTGTGTGATGGCACAGGCTGCACACATGCTGTGCACACTAACCCTTTACATCTGCTCAGAGCACCACACACACATGAAAACGCACACTGCAGGTTTTCACTGCTGCACTGAATGTGTGCATTTCAATTATACATTCTGGTGAATGTCAATGCATTAAAATGAACTACTGTCATAATTTGAGTTAAATATTTCAGTGGTTGAATAATGACTGGAATAAACAACTCAAAAGTAATAAGGATACAGATGCAGAGAATGGAAACACACTTTTCACTATTCAGGTTCTCTTATGTGAATCTCTCCCTCCAACACTGAAGAAGCACATAAGAATTGTTTAAACTTTTCATGCTCAGATCACACCAAACTGAACTGCACCTGGTGGAAAATACATTTTGATTCATTTTACAGTTTTTGCATAATTAACTTAAACCATTAAACAAAGGTTGTTCCAGTCAGATATGTTTTTTTTCATCAGCACCGTGATGATGTCACACACTCTAGTTTTTGGTGCAGTGAGTGTGAAATATTGAAAAACACATAAAAACATTAAAAACAGATACTTTTGTCTCCCTTTGCCCAACTAGCCTGGGGGTGGAGCCGGTATGACTCCATGGTCAGCAGTAATGTCTGTCCACTGATCCATGCTGGGTCTCTATGGTAACCAGCTGTCATGCTGGCAGATGAGTGGCGGTTTGTGACCGCATCAGGTGTTAAATCAGACATTCAGCTCAGCTTCAGGGTATCTGACAGCAGACGGACAGCTTTGCATTCTGGGAGAAATGTGTTTGCTGACAGCTCTGCTGGAATCAGCTGAATTCACACACTCTGTCCTGGAAAAGGTAAACAATACAACGACAGCATTCTGGATAGTTTTCTGGTGTACATGCATTTATTTTGTATTTGTAAATATTCCACCATGTTAGTATCATTGTTACATTGTTCTAACAGCTTCACCAGCATGTTATTGATCCGATTTTCCCCAGTTTACCCAGTTTGCTCAGTCCTCCCAGTTGGGTTGATGCTGTTTTATCCTCTGCTGTTCTGCTGCCTGCACTTTTGAATTTCCATTTTAATAACCATTTCTGTCATTTTATCCTGTGTGTATTAGTTCACCATTACTCTCCAGCTTCTTATTTCCCCCATCTCTACGTTTTACAGAAATACTCTGTGCTTTTGTTGACCTGCATGATCCCGACATCGGGATGTTTTAGACTACATGATTTCTTTATGAACCTGTAAGAACTTGTTGGCCTTTCTAACTCCATCAGCTCCTTGCAAATCAGATCATTCGTATGCTCAATACTGACCTGCATGCATACCACATTTTTCTAAATTGGAACATTGCTTTTTGTCAAGGGTTGATAAAGTCCACTATCTCCTCACATTTGATTCTGATTGTACAAAAGTGGAGTTTCATTTTCACAGATTAAAAACCTCAAAGTTTTCCGTGGTACGGTGTCAGAAATATTTAAGTAGAGTTCTGCTTCAGTGTTCAAGGAGACTCAAATAAATATTTGATGCAGTGTCACTGCATCTAAATGTAAGTGCACTCAGAAAAAAGCAGCACATGCTGAGGCATTCAAGTGTTTAAATTAGAAGGGAAGGTGTCTCAGAGGTTGTATGTGGCACAATGTCAGCAGGATTCTCAAACTCAGCCTGATTTCTGTTGTTTAGATCAGACAAGTGAATTTGACTTCTTCCTTCTCTGCGACTTGTGTACTTTACTTTGCCTCAGGAATGTGTGGAGTGATCCTCTTTACTCTGGAGGTAACCGACATCCTTGAGTCACACAAACAAGAAGTTCTGATTTGCCAGAGGTGTTGCTCAGGAGCAAATTCATTCTTTAATCATAAATTTGTTCCGTTTTTATGTTCATGAACACATTTCCAGAGGTAGTGAATATTTTCTACCCTTATCTGTATGAATGGCAGGACCCTCCACTCTACCTTAAGTAGGTCAAAAATGATCTGCGTTACAATCAATGCATTTGATGCAATTTTAGTCACATCGGTAATGAATTATCATTTGTACTAGTGCATTGATCCAGTTTGGGGGTTACTGCCCCGAGGGCCCCGATGACCACAGGCACCACTGTGGTCTTCACCTTCCAGGCCCTCTCCAGTTCTTCCCTGAGGCCCTGGTATTTCTCCAGTTTCTCGTGCTCCTTTTTCCTGATGTTGCAATCACTTGGTATTGCTACATCAACCACAACGGCTTTTATCTGTTGTTTATCCACTACGACAATGTCTGGTTGGTTCGCCCTTACCATTTTGTTTGTCTGGATCTGGAAGTCCCACAGGATCTTAGCTCTGGCGTTCTCCACCACCTTTGGGGGTGTTTCCCACTTTGATCTCGGGGTTTCCAGTCCATATTCTGCACAGATGTTTCTGTACACTATGCCTGCCACTTGGTTATGTCGCTCCATGTACGCTTTCCCTGCCAGTATCTTGCACCCTGCTGTGATGTGCTGGACTGTCTCAGGGGCCTCCTTGCACAACCTACACCTTGGGTCTTGTCTGATATGGTAGATCTGGGCCTCTATTGCTCTGGTGTTTAGGGCCTGTTCTTGGGTGGCCAGGATGAGGGCCTCTGTGCTGTCCTTGAGTCCAGCTTTTTCCAGCCATTGGTAGGAAAATGGCTGGAAAAAGCCATGATATCAGCCACTTGGGTTATTTGCTGGTGGTACATCCCATGTAGGGGCTTGTCCTCCCATGATGGTATCTCTGGCACCTGAACCTCCGTTCCCTGTTGTCTGAGACATTCACTGAGCACATTGTCTGTTGAGGCTTTGTCCCTGATGTATTTATGGATCTTTGTTGTTTCGTCCTGGACAGTGGTTCTCACACTCACTAGTCCTCTGCCTCCTTCCTTGCGGCTCGTGTACAGTCTCAGGGTGCTGGATTTGGGGTGGAACCCTGCATGCATGGTTAGTAGTTTTCTGGTCTTAATATCTGTGGCTTTTATCTCCTCCTTTGGCCAGCTAATTATTCCAGCAGGGTATCTGATTACTGGCAGGGCATAGCTGTTTATCGCACTGATTTTGTTCTTGCCATTGAGCTGGCTTCTCAGGACTTGCCTTATTCGTTGGAGGTATTTAGCTGTGGCTCCTTTCCTTGTGACCTCATCGAGGTTGCCATTTGCTTGTGGTATACCTAGGTACTTGTAACTGTCCTCTATGTCTGCTATTGTTCCTTGTGGGAGTGAGACTCCTTCTGTGCGGATGATCTTCCCCCTCTTTGTGACCAGCCGACCACATTTCTCTAGTCCGAATGACATTCCAATGTCAGTGCTGTAGATCCTGGTGGTGTGGATCAGTGAGTCGATGTCTCGCTCACTCTTGGCATACAGCTTGATGTCATCCATGTAGAGGAGGTGACTGATGTTGGCCCCATTTTTGAGTCGGTATCCGTAGCCAGTCTTGTTGATAATTTGGCTGAGGGGGTTCAGGCCTATGCAGAACAGTAGCGGGGACAGAGCATCTCCTTGGTATATGCCACATTTGATGGACACACACACAAAATATATATATATATATATGTATGTCCCAGTTGTAATAAACATTACACAGCTGTACTTCTGCAAATTAGGTAAGCACAATGAGATAACTTTAAACATACTGTGATCATAATTACATCACTATTGTTGATGCCAAATGAATAATTGCAACATTACAGCAGGCGGGTCATAAATGATAAATGATGCTACACACTGTTATTGTGGCTGTGTGTTTCCTGTAGTTCACAGTGTGTGTGTGTGTGTGTGTGTGTGTGGGTGGGTCTGTGTGTGAGCATCTGCGTTGTTTATCTCTGTTGTTGCAGGTGTGGAAGTTAAATCAGAGATCTCCTGCTTCCCACCAGGACTTATGAGTTTGGGTCAAACAGAGAGAGGATGAGGGCATCACAACATTCACGCAAAAATAACAAACGTGTTTTTATTCACTTTATTTAAAACATGTTTTTTTTACGCCGCTGCTAGAATAAAGTATTACCACCATATTATGTATATAATTTATTTACATCCATTTTAACTTTGATATATTAAACTAAAAGCCCACAAAAGTACTTTTCTAGTGTTATTCTTTTTTACTTTTTTGTTTTTCATAGAATTCTACAGTCAGAAGAAACTCTTATTATTAGATAAATTAGTCAGGCTGTTTGTTTGGGGGTTTTAGCAGGAAGAGAACATACCTATTCATCTGGATCTTTAAAAAATGTCACCTTAATATCAAAGATGGATGATGTGTTTTTATTGATTTTAATTTTTTTTCCCAGATGTGATATCTTCTTTCCTTTGTGGGACTGAAAGGTGTTTTCAGCCAGCTGATCAGATGTGCCCAGCAGCAGGTGGGACAGAGCTGAGCCACTTCCTCTGGCATCACACTAGAAGCATTTAAACACACCAAATCTCAGCAGATTTATGAGTGTGATTTTTCCACCACAGACATTGATGTGTGACAGACATGTGACTGAATGGAGAATATTTTAACCCCTCTACACACTCTTTGTGTTTGTGTCACTGTGTGTTTGTCAAAACCGAATACAAAGTGCATCAGCGTGTGGTTCGCATGTCCTTCTCCACATAAACTTAACCATTCTTCACAGTTAAGCCCACAAGCTTCAGTGATGAGAACATTAATATTTACATTGCCTCCATGGAATTTCATTTTAATTGTCATCGGTTTCCCTTGCACCACATGTGACATGTTTTAGCGCTGCCTGAGTGACAGACATAACATGTGAACACACTACCCAACAAGTCTGGTGCAACTAATACACAAATAATATGAAATGTTGGGAGAAGAACATCTGGCTCCATTAGGGTCTATTCTGAGGTCCTATACTGATCTAGTGATCAATATTTAAAGCTCCTTTGAAGGCTCTTGTTTTAAAGGGGCAGTGTTATGTGTTTCCAGGTATATTGTGCCATTTTATAGTACAATCAAGTATATTAACTTCAGGTGTTTAAAAAAATTCTATATCAAACTTGACTTAAAATAAATTTTACTTAATTTCTGTGATTTAACTCATTGAAATTGGGCCTCAGTCTCTTTAAAAACTCCTGCTCTTTCTAACACTCTGCCCTCAGGAAGTCATCAAAACAGGGCTCCTCATGAACAATGCCCATGAACAATGCTTTCAACAGCATTGCAAGGAGACGTAGATCTTATAATGAGACACACAGTTCCCAGAGGAGTTTGTTAACTGCTGCTGGCTAGTCTGAAGGACCTGAGAGGGGCTGCCCCAGGGCTGGAGGAGTCTGGAAGCTGCAGCTCTGAGGAGAAGCTGTGCTTCAAAGGTGGCGCAAGGTCCACTGGGTGTTCAGCACAATGGAATGATTGCCATGGAGGGATAAGACTCTTTAATTAGGAGTCAGCTTCAGGACCAGTTGGTCTTCTATCAGCCCGAGTCTCTTCCATCTGCCTCAGTCTGAATGAGTCATCACTTCCTGTCTAGTATCTTTCACTCTGATGTGGCAGGTTGACTAACTGAAGGTCATTCCAGTCTGGACTTATCTGGCTTAAGCTTTAAGTTGTCAGAAGTGAAAAATTTTGGATCAGTGGAAATGTTGGTGACTTTTTAACTGGACCTGACTTAATCTGTGTAAATAGACCCTGGAACAACTCCAAGATGGGTGAACACTAGAATTACTGGGAAACCAATGGTGATGTGACAACAGCTACTGTCAATCAACATGAGTAATATTGAAGAATGCAATCAATGAAGCAACAATAATGATCCATCTCTTCATTTTTCACTTCTGGTTCAGCCAGCATCACAACAGGGCATACACACAAACACACACACACTGCTCTAGTACAGCAGAGAGGGAACGGAGAAAGAGAACGGAGAGTGTCAGCTTGATCCTATGGGATGGGAGTGGAGGTCTTGAATGATTGTCGGTGCGGTGATGACTGGAGAAGACAGACTGGAGCTGAGGCGGAGGCCACTCCACCTCTTAAAACAGCTCCACAAAGAACATTCACGTTCTTAGTGAATGTCATGGATGTTCTCTCAAAATCTCTGCAACAGCTTCTGGGCCTTTGGTTCACTCTTCTAGCTTTAATCATGACTTATTTAAGAGTGTTTATTTTTTTATGGATTCCCTCCAATGTCTCTTCAACTGGAATTTCTCTAAAAGGAAAAGCCTGACCTCAGCAGACATGCTTGTTCCCTGGTTTCCTTTTCTTACATTTATTTAACAAAGTGCTTCTCTAACCTACTACAGCTGAGCTTGGCTTTGGAGGAACACACCTTTCCTGCCACCTCAGCCAGACAACTTGGGAAAAACTGTTACCTGGAATTTTAATGGTAAAGTGGTAAATGGTCTGCACTCGTATAACACTTTATCAAGTCCAACGTGCTTCAAACTACATCCAATCATTCACATACACATTCACATGCTGGTTAAACTACGTTGTAGCCACAGAGGTGAGGTCGCCATGCAGTAGCGCCACCCTCTGACAGAGACAAGCAAAGTGGGGATTCAAACCAGCAACCCACTAGTTACAGGATTAAGCTCTGGGGCAACAGACCCCCATAGAAGGAAGACAAACAAAAAAATATAAAAATGTAAATACTGTGTTCATATGATTTTTCTAGGGTATGTTTTTATATTTTTTATTTTTTTGCTAATCTTTCTTGTTGATCCTGAAAAAGTCATCTTGTTTTTATATTATTCTGTTATTCTAAAACTTAAATTTTTATATTACTTGAAGTAGTTTTACTTTACTGAGAGCTCAGAGAAGCTGCTCTGTAGCACTTTATTTAAAAGATGTGCATCAGTCTGGAAAAATTAATGCTTGTGACTGTTGTCATTCGGTTAATAATGATACTTTTAATGAATAAGTCTAATGCACAGCCCTTCAAATAAAGTGCAACCAATAGCTCAAACACACACACCCATGCACATGCACACACACACAAGCCAAATGATCTATATGTCTGCCCTCAAGCCTGTCAGTCTACATCACTCTGCAGATCTGCAGCCTGTAGTGAACACAAACTCTGCCGTTTGTTTAAATGAGGAGCTCTGCCACATGTTGAACATCTGTTTGTCCAACCTTCAACATCCCATATCCTCCCTGGACAGGCTGGAATGCTTCTGAACTGATTCCACCATGTCTTGTTTCAGTCGCCGCCTTTTTCATCTCATCCTTTTTCAAAATGCAGAATCTGAAATGGGAGAAAGAAAACACAAGAAAAACTTGAGGCAGCAGAAAGGTAAGAGAAACAGAGACAAAAAGAGGATAGGCGGTAAATGAAGCAGAGCAGCTGCACAGTTATTGGCTGTGACGGTTTCTTGTGCATTAACATATGCATCATGTAGAGGATCCTACAGGACACATAATGGAAATGCAGATAATCTTCTGAAATACTGTTTGAATCAGCCCTTATTTCCTGAAGGATTTTGAGCTCAGGAGAGTTTTCTATGCATCTGTTTCAAAGCTTTACGTCTTCCTCAACATCTGCACACAAAAATGAAGCAGATTTCAGCAGGCTGAGTTGTTTCTCTACATGTATTACATAGTGGGAAGCAATAAACATACGATGTAATCATGATGATATAACTTGTCGAAACTTCATTTCGACAAGTTTTGTTCTTGTCTCACATCCTGCTAAGGCTGTACTGAATCTACCTTTTTAGGTAATCGTGAGGAATGTCAACTGTGCAGAAGTTTCCATATTGCTAACTTTTCCTTCTGTTGGTGGTTTATCGGACAAATGGTCGTCTTCCAGATTTGAGTTCTGATTCCCAGCCAAAATGTGCCAATGTCATGAAAATAAGATGAAATGATGACTTAATCCAGATTCAGATACACACCTGAATTTCCCACATTTGGGCTCTCTCAACATTTTTCTCCAGAAGACTTTGAGTCATTTCTATGAACAAAATTGATGAAGGATCTAACGGGTGGTCACTATCTGAGCTAACTAAAACACAATTTTTATCTAGAAAGTGACAAAACTCTGTTGTTGGCTAGTGAGAGAAGCACGCAGAGAGAAACATGAGAGAAAGGCAGCACTGGAAGATCTTTGAATTGACAACGAAGTTATTCCCATTAGCAGTGCTACCAAATGTAAAATCACAGACCTGACATCAGATGGAAGACGACACCAGACACAGACAATGTCAACTACATTCCAGATCACATAGCCTGACCAGAGGTACTGGTCATTCATTGTTTCATTTATGAAGCTGAAAGTGACAGCAGCAGCACAAACACCAGCTTCTTCTGCCAACTTCTTCCTCTGTTTGGTCCTCCTCAGCTTCATTACCTCTTGTGATTTCTACATTTCCATCAATTGCTGGTTCAAATTGAAGAGGATGAATGATGTTGCTCATCGCTGTTTTGGCTGGATGAAGCTAGCACAATTGAACCTTGCATATGCCATTTACCCAGAATGAACTGCAGAGTAAACAACATGGCAACGTCTGTCTGACAATAATTCATTTATATCCATAAAAACCAAACAGCCTACAGTATTTTTTGTATTGTTTTTTACATCTAAAATAAATATTTATCAAGTAAAGTCTATTGTTTCCCTTTAAAGCCTAAATTGATGAGGAAAAGAAAATCTAATAAAAATAGAAAGCTTGGGAAGAACTATCACTTTTTTGTGTTGTATCTAACAATTGCTTAAGTAGAGTCTAATTTAAAGTTAAACTTTCGTTTTAAATTATTAAACTTATTCTTGAATTGTGGTCAGGGAGGGGGGGTCTGTGCACAAAATCAGTGCAAGAGCTGCAAATGTTCCCCGGGCCTCACTTTGAACACCCTGGGTACAGACGATAAAACCATGAAGTGATAAATGTTTTTATATCTTGAGGCCCATATAGGGGATTTTATGTAAACCTTGGAGGCAGGGAGAGTTTATCAATGTTAAGTAACTGTAATTAGTTGCCACAAAGCAAATATTGAACAACCCTGAATGGCTGCCTTTGTGTGTTTTAAACTTTATGCCCTTTTTTGCATGCCATCCAATGATGCTATTTTTAAATAAATCCCATCCTCATGTCTCATCAGCTCACACATAAAACCCAGAGTGGGAAACAAATGACTGCAGAGGTTTAATGTTGTATGTCCAACATATGGTGCCCCATCAGTTGAGCTTTGACTGCAGCTTACTTATAGAGATCATTTTGGTGATATTTTTTCCCTCTACAGCAATTTAATGTCACCCAGTTGATCAACACCAGCTGTTTGTTGTATATTTAGCTGCTAACTGAGGTCCAGCACTATTCTGAAACCATTTTTATTGTTTATTTTAATATTAGCCATTTCCCCAAATCTGTTTATATTCTGTTAGTATGCAGACAGGCCTGTGAAAGCAGAGGAAGTCTTCTAACATGTGGTAAGGCTACATGTTAGAAGACTTCATCTTGTATTAGTTATTACCCTGTTATATTCTAACAATGTAATAAAACAACTATTTTCTTATCAAAGTTAGATTATCAAATAAGGACAAAGTTTATAGTCAGATAAGAAAAGATTCAAATGAAGCAGAATATTTTAGCAGGGATTAGACATTATTCTTCTAGGAGATCCAGTCCAGATGTTTCTGATGTACCGGGTTGTAGTACGAACATCTCCAGGTTTCTGTTTTTTTTACTTTTTTAAGTCAGCTGGCTGTAATTCACCACCTGAGTTTTTCTATGCAGTGATACAGCTCATTACTGAAGATCTTATTGAACTATCCCTGATGAGGAAATGAAAATTTCAATACCAGAATAATCTTCTGGTATTGATAAAATCCAAAATGCTGCTGCTAGCGTTCTGACTAAACCCAGGAAGATAGAACATCACCCAGTTCTGCAGTTCTTCACTGAGAGAATACACTGTAAAATATTGTTAGTTTATAAATCACTGAATAGTTTAGCACCAGAATACATTAAAGATCTGCTGGAGTTTCATCAACCTCAGAGACCTGAGAGGTCGAACATGGAGAAACAGCATTCAGCTTCTATACACCACAAATCTACAACAAACTTCCAGAAAACAGGAAAACAACTGCCTTCAAACCCACCTGTTCAGAGCTGCTTTATAACCATAACAAATGAAACATTGAACAACATATTTGATGATTTTGATGATGGCACTTGTCGAACTGTAATGTTTGGTAGTGATTTCTTTGTTGTTCACTGTATGATGTTTTTTATGACTTTTTATTTTGTGTTTTTATTATGTAAAGCACTTTGAACTGCCTTGTTGCTTAAATGTGATTATACAAATAAACTTGATTGATTTATGTCAAAGGTAAAAAAAAAAACAAACAAACAAAAAGATCCAATCTGTACTGCTAGGTTTTTGTTATAATATAATTATAATAAGAAACTTGCTTCAAAGATTCCGACTGTTTGATATGATTCAATACACTGACTTCAGAAACATTTATGTTTTATAGTATTTGTGTCTAAGTTTAGCTAATACTGAATAAGTTTGAGACCTTCATTAACCCTGAATTAGCAGGTTTTGTCTGATGATTGGATTGAATCAGTTTGCTGGCACCGTGGACTCATGAAGAAACAATGTTGACTCAGGTTTTGACTCAGTTACATAACTAACTTTGACGGGCTCCCTCAACAGAAATTATAGATCTCTCAGAAGGTGGCGCTATACACACTGCATTCATAGAAAACCACGAGTCACATCAGGAGTTGAAGAAGGAAAACTAATCATGGGAAGTTTAAGCATATCATCTGCTGGTTCTGGTCCACGATGCTTTCTGAATCCACAGTCCATCCTGCCATCTACCTGGATGTTTTAGGACTTTGTGCTTCCATCTGTTGATGGACCAATGCCGTATCAACTCCTCCCATTATCATTTCTCCATGTGCATTTCCTTTGTAGTTTGGAGACTGATGTGTTTTTGTCTGCTTACTGCAGGTCTCGCCTTGCTGATTTCCACATGAACTGCCAGATGACATCTCACACCGTCACCAGCTGTCCCTATGACAACTACATAGGCTGCCTCATGTCCTATGTGGGCCTCATTGGTAAGGCTGCTTCAGACTGAAAAGAGACTAAACACCTAGTCTTTGGGTGAATGGTTCCCTGCTGGCCCATTTCTCCGTATTTCCTCTTCTTAACCCACAATACAGACATATAACTCTGTAAACATAAAGATACTAACGTCACTGTCATTAACTACCCATGATGAATAGCAACTACATGCAAACAAGTAGTAGGAAACAGGTTTATGTTGTAACAGATGGCTCGTCTTTACCGTGTTGAGCAGTGAGTCACAGGCTACGATCACACAGCAGGTATTGATCCCCCAGTTCTGTTGAGATGTGTAGTCAGAGTCATGAGCAGTGGAATTTGGATGTAATGCACTTCAGTGACACAGACATTCATAACTCTTTTTTTTCAGTCATTGCTTATTTCTAAATGTATCATGTCTGCCTCAAATGTGAATTAACTGCAACATGGCTTTTTGGTAAATATCTGATTTAGTTCCACATAGGGAAGTGGCTCCAATTGGGGTTTTTTAGAGGGTGTCCATATCCAAAATGGGTAAATCAGCCTGCTGTGAAAAAGTTGCATTTGGGCATGCCTATTATCAGCATAATTCCTCAACCATTTCTTGATCCTTTAGTGTAGTGTTCACATACATGTTGCAAGTGATTCATTTGTTGTCTGTGAATTATCCGGTAATGTTATTCCTAATTTGTTAAAATCCTCTTCAGTTTTCTTCCTGGATAATCTTCATCTTAGTTATCCCCCTTCCTTTCTGTGCTCTGTCGGAACACAGGCTCAGACGTAACACCGAACTACAGCGACAACAGCCCCACCAACATCACCATCAGCCTGTGGTGCACCTGCAGGGGCACGGGTCATCAGGAGCAGGACTGCGACGCCTTCCATCGGGACTTCACCCACAACACTTGCCTCAGTAAGTCTGTTGCTGGGTATAAACCAAAACCACACAGAGAAAATGCAGCACAAAGTCACTAAACAAAGACTGAGTGAAAACATCTTTATAGAGAAGTCAGGATTACAGTTCCAGTAGTTAGCAGTTAATGCACACATTCTTTACACAGAAGAGATGCTGAGAATTCAGCTGGCTTCCCATCATTCACAATCCTTTATGTAGCTCTAATTAGGGTTGTAACAATCCTTCGACTCGTTTGAGTATCTTGATTATTAAAATTCCTTTTGGAAAATGTATCTGCCTCGAAGCTTCATTGAGTTATGTTTTATTATTTTGCGCACCGCGTTCCACCCGGGCCATTATTTGTATTGCGCTGCGCTCTCACTTCCACCCAAGAGTTGTTGACAAAAGTGTTAGCAGCATATGGTCAAATTTTCATGTTTGGTCTGAGAGGATTTTATTGATTGATGATATTGTCCGGTTTAATATCCCTGCTGCCCAGGGGCCAGCGTTCAGAGCGCTGGAAAGAGCGTCGCAAGTGTATTCATACAGGTGAGCAGATAGACCGAACAATGCGGGCGCCAGGCTGTGGTTGGATTTAAATTTCATAAATGGGTGGCAGAGCTCATCATGGCAGTACATAGCTGGTAGATGTTTCTGTGTGTGACAAATGAAGGTGTCAAATCCAGTCGCCAACATAAACACAAAAGCTACAAATGTCAGGGTCAGATGAGACTATTAAATTGACTGAAGGTGAATATATTAATTATAAGCTAGCGTTGAGACAAGGGTACTTTTGCGACTGCTGCAGTGTGACCTCACCAGTGCGGGGCAGTGGGAAACTGGACTGATACATTAGCACATTTTCAAAATGGCTCCCATTTGACCCACCAGAGTTTAATATTATTAAACTAATAATATGTAGTTTTTATTAAACTAAATATAATTTTAGATTTTTGTATAACTTTTCTTCAGATTAACATAGAACGTGAGCTATTATTGTTACGGGTTAATTTGTAACCTACAGAAAAGTAATTGTAAGAAAAGCTCAAATATGAAAAATTGGACTGATGATGAGCAGTTCTGTCTGTCCAGCTCCTCAAGCTCCATCACAACATCAGGGATTTTATCATCCAGTCCTGTCATGGTGACGATCATAACACACCCAAACCTCATCTAGCTTATTGGTGATAGAACTTGCGATGTTGATGAAATGACTGGACAGAGCAGGTCTGCTCTGTCCACTTATCCCATTTCTGTTTGGATAACTCCTAAATCTACTATGTTGCAGAGGGGTAATGGTAAAAACTTCCTCAGATAGGTTTTGCTTCACTGACTGAGGATAATTCAACATTGATCTAGTCAATATTATTTCTAAAGACTCCTCTCATGTCCTAAGACATTCTTCAGTTCTGTTTGAGGCTGACATATCAGCAAGGAGAGCAAATAATGGAGAAGAAAGATCAGATCAGGTGGAGGAAGAAAACCAGAACAGAGACAATGTGTTCAAGATCCCAAGACACTTTCTCTAAATATCAGTAATGTAGCTGCAGCACGACCTCTGGGCCCTACATCAAACACCAACTGAACACACAGAGCAGCTGGATGAACACGCATCTCTGAAATGTTGAAGTGTTTCTCACAGAACGGGTGTGAAACGCTGAATGCAATCAGCAGTTTTTAGATTAAAAAGAGAAACAGTTTTCAATCGAAATTAGGTATGTTAAATTCAATCCAGTTTAATTCAGTAACACTTTATTAATCCCAGAGGGAAATTAAACGTTGTAAATCATATTATCCAATTTTCTTCAAAGAGCTTTTAAAGATTAGAGGAGTCACCAGAAATAGTATTTCTACAGCAAACAGAAGGGATTTATAAGCAGACTTTGCAAACTCTGGAAATCATCATTGTAAAATTTTAAGTAAATATAAAGAAACAATATGATTATCTGCTCAGATATCATATCTGTATACAAAGTGCTTCATGGTCCAGCCCACAACCTTCAAAAGAGTTTGTTCAATTAAAGTGAAAGAGCTTTAATGATACTTTCATAGTTGCTGTTTTGAAAAAAAAAACATCATAAATGATCAACTACTTTACATTTGACCAGATTTGAGTGCTTATGTATTAAGCACTATTAATACCCATTAATATACCAAGGATTTTAAGAAAATATAGTCTGTCATGGTTAATTCTTTTGAAAATGCAGATGATGTACTCATTGTCTTTGCAGTTGTTAGATTGACTCCATGCTTGTTCTGGCGACAGGCAAAAATAGAATCGGTTCTAATTTTGCTGTATAAAGGTGCAGACAATAACTGGCAATAACTGATGAATAATAAAAGAAAATAAAAATGAGCCTCACAATGAAGATATGAATGCATATAAACCAGTTGAATCTTTGGGTGTGGATGTTCTTCATGCTGCTCTGACAGTTACTGATACACATGTTTATTTTCCACCTCTTCCATGAATCAGTGTGGATAAGAAGGCAAGATAATGTTGGAATTTCAGTGCTGTCCATCAATCCTTCATCCCACCAACCTCATCAACAACTTTCCCAACATAAACAATTTCACTGATGAATTACTTCCCCACTAAATAGCCTAGTTCATTTAGATAACTAAAGAGCCTCTTTTATTTTATTTCTCTATTTATTTATTTATTTTTCTCATCATGGTTCATTCCACATCTCCACCTGCCTAAACGGCTCCTGGAACATCTTTATTTGACATTCAGGTTTGTCCTTCACAGAGCTGGACAATGATTATAATTTACTCCTCATCCATGTTCCACCTTCTGAATAAAATAGATCAAAGACACAAGAGACTGATTCCCACCATTTCCACTAACCCAACCTTTAACCTCTGTGCCACTCTCTCTCTTTTGTAACTTTCAAACTGATAAAATGTCTGATTAAATGGGTAAATCACAGTTAAACACAACCACTTTTCAGTTCGACGCCTTGCCCATTTTTCTGCTGCAATGTCTGGTGACAGTTTCTGTCTTTTAATAATTGCATTAATCCTCTCCTCCTTTTCTCCTGTTGCTGTTCCTTGTTTGCTCAAATTAGCCACCATAACCCTGAGAAATGGTTCTGGCTTGGATGGCTCACTGGACAAGCACCTCTTTCAGTGACATAGAATTTAAAATACAACTACCTGACTTTACTCAATTTGAAAAAAAAAAAAAAAAATATTGGGCAACAGAATAATTCCTCATAAAAGCTGCAGATGATCAGATGCTCCTTGCTTCTTGTTACATGCTGGTCATGGAGGTGGGACCCAACTGGCAGATTTAAACATGCTGACAATAACATCAGTGAAACCTTTTTTTTTTATTGCAAAGTGTGTACCCCAATCCTCAAAGTAATAATATGAACAAAGAATGACGAAGTGCTTAAACACAACTGGATCTAATTTGAAAGAAGTCAATACGAGGAATGAAGCAACATCTGCATGTTTAAAAATAGAACGTCTTCCAAGAATATTTAAGACAAATAAGAACCAAACAGAACAATTCATCATTTACAATCCAAGATGAACGAAAATATTTTATTCTGATCCCAATACTTTCTTATTTAAAACACAACATTTCCAAACCCCATTATGAAATCCCCATTCCATGAAAGGAAATGGGAGCTACACCGTTTCCTGTGATTGTTCAGTCCCGAACTAATGATTTATGCACAGACCCCCAGGAATGTTTTGTCTGTACTGTAAAAATATGTCTCTAATTTACAGTACAATACCAGCAGCTGTAGTTGGAGAATATTGTAAAATCCATAAAAATACGGTAAAGCAACCCCAACCTCCAGGATTTTACCGTAAATTTAAGACTTTTATTTTATAGAGTGTGCACACCTGCTGGGAAAATGGTGGCGGTAAGTGACGATAAAAAAGAAAAAGATGAACTGCCACATTTTAGGTCCTCAAACTCTTTGCTAGAACAATTTTTGTACCATTGCAGCTCCAATAGTCTATTGAAATTCTGAGAGGCTTATCAGTTCCACACTAAAATAGACCAGTTGAAAACCCAGCAATATTATTTAAATGAGCTGTACATATGCTTCTTTAACATTAACTATTAAACATCTACAATATAAATGGAAGATGGGTTCATTGTTATGCCTCCATCACACAAACCAGTTTTGTGTGATGGAGGCACACAAAAGTTTTAAGGGTCACAAAAACGTTCACCTCTTAACAATTAAAAACCACCTTACTCTGAATAATTGCTCAGGGTGTGTGTAGCATCCCTCATGAACTTCCTATGATGAGCTCATAAACATGGACTGAAAGAGGAGCAGCAGGCCTGCAGGCTGGGCCAGGCGCTGTGTTCCCTCTTTCTTCTCTGTTCTTTCTTTCATAATGCAGACATCCACGGAAATGATCTGAGTTTGTCAGATACTTCACTCCACCTGTTATTGTTACCTCAGCAGTTAGAGGTTGTGTATTCAGTCATTCTGCTCCATTTTTGGAACCCTCTTCTCTGATCTCTTTGATTCCTGTTGATATTGATTCCTTGGGCATCACTATGTAAAAACACATGGCATTTAAAAAGCATAGAAAAAAATTGAGGGGGTTAATATTGATCAAGTGTTTTTTTTTTTTTTTACTTGCTTTTTTTTGTTGTTTAAACAAATTCAAAGACTCTAAGGAAACTGACTAGTTCCTTCCCCTCAGCGTATTTAGTGCTCCATCACTGTACTTGTCAGTGAGGTTTTCCACAGTGACCTGAATGTTACATTAACACTTGAACATGTCAGGTGCTGCAGAGAGATGTGTTCTAATGCAATATTAACTTTATCTCCAAGGATTGTGATCATTAATCTTTCACTGAGCTCTTCAAAGTAGGTCACACACTGTTTTCTGCACCAGCCTTTGGATTCCACAACCTTAAATTAGCTGAATGAATACCTTTACATCGTGCTTGTTACTGCATCAGTCGCAGTTCAGTGACTTCGGTGTAAGTTCATGTGTGAATTAATTCACTGTATATCACAGCTACTGCAGTTGAAACCAGATGTTTGCACACACCACAAAAACACGCATCTTCCTCACTGTCTGAAGTTAAATCAGACTAATCTTCACTAGGTTCAGGTCAGCTAGAATTATCTAAATTATTTTAATTTGCTAAAATGCCAGAAAACATTTCCCTGTAACTTTCTTTAAATTCAGAAGTTTACATAAATTCAGTCAGGGATAATATTCTTATAAACTGCATTACTTGAGTCAAATCTTTTGGGTTTAATTCCATAAACCTCTCATAGATCAACTGACACATTTAAGTCAGTTTGGACTGTGCATGTGAGGGTAAATGTAATGTGCAACAATCAATGCAAATCTCATAATTTGTTTCAGTTTAAATATGAAATGTTATTTCATGTTGCCATCTAAAGTATCTTCAAAGAACGTCATGGATGTATCTCAGACAGGAACTGCAGCTAAAAATCTTTAATGTTTCATTATGTGAGATAATCTCTTCTTTTATTTGATTTAATTAAAGTAGCAAAAACAACAGATTCTTGTGTTTGAATGTAGCCTTTTCAATTTTGATTTGCATTGATTTCCAATGACTGGATAAAAAGTTTAAATCAGTTGAAACTTTTGGGACTTTTTTGCGTTTTTCGTCTAAGTGGATAAAAGTCTTGAAAAGGATTAGTAATGAAAGCTTTCTGATGGCTGTTTCTGTGTGAAATAGAGGCTAGACACTGAATGTGTCGCGGAGCGCAAACAGTCATTTTATTGTCACAGTGATGCGGCTTTTAGCATGAACAACAAGTGATGAAAGAATATTTGTGGTGCAAATCTGAGTGTCTAATATGGCCAAAGCTTTCTGAGCATCTCTCTCTGTTTGGCCTCTCAGAAAATGCCATCCTGTCATTTGGTTATGGATCTGAAGGAGCCACTCCTCCTGTAACCGAGCAACCGTCCACTTTCCTGCCACCTGATCAGCCCATCATCTCCAAACTGGCTCCCTCTCTGCACGGCAAGGCCATCAAGCCTGTAGACACTGCCTGCATGATCTCCACCTGTGCCAACCTGCAGGTGAGTAAAGAAGCTCATCTGATGCATCCAAAGCTTGGAGACCAATCAGTGCTGAAATCAGGAGGATCTTCTTCCTCTCTGGACTTCTCTCATAAGGAGTCACCACAGCTTGTTAGTGTTCTATCATCAGACAAAGAACACTTTAATTTTGTAGGATGTACCATGTATTTATCTACAGTAATGCCCACATGAAGAGACACGAGAAAGATTTACAGCAACTCCATATGAAATAAGAGTTGAAGGTTCCTGTGAATCTTAAATACTGTGGCGTTATGGTGCTTTCACATCCAACACTTTTTTAGTGTCTGACTTACTTGTCTGATTTATACATTCAAAGTCTATGTGGAGGCACGTTTCCAATGCATCCAATGCTCCACATAGACTTTGAATGTAAACCAGATGTGCCTGATGCTTAAAACGCATTTGGTGCAAAAGCACCGTTAGGATGACCCGATCAAGAGTTCTTGACTCAAATGTGAGGCTATTTGTCTGACAGTGGAAGGCTGGCGTACATCAAGTTATGAACAAAACGGCTGAAAACAAAGGGGTTAAAGAGGCCTAGTCAAAGTACTGTCCTTGAGGCTGATTTAACAGATAAAGAGGGTCTATCCACTCTTGTAAACATCAATAAATAACTATAAAAAATTAGTGGTTCCAAATTTTTCTATAATATTGTCAGAGGATATTTTTTTCATTAAAAATTACTTTTACTGCAGCACTATAAGTTGCCTATTCAGTAAATATGACACCAATAATAAATCATGTGTTGTTGGTCTGAGATCACATATTGACATTAATACACCTATAAGGGAGCAGACATTGTTTTCTGATTCTCAAAACCTCGGAACCAAATAAATGAAACGCTTTATTTTTATTCTTTACAAAAAGTCCAGATAACAGCCTCGGTGTCCAAGAGGCAGACTCACAAAGTGGGTTCATTTGCTGGTGTGATTCAGGTTTACACTATCCTACTGCACTAAAGCTGCTCTATTTGCTCAAGAGATTAGGAAAAAAAAGAAGCGTGTCTGTGTATTAGTTGAGCAGGCTGCTCTGATGGTTTTGTAAGAACTCTTGATGCTTGCAAATCAAATTCTTTTTTTTTTTTTTTTTTGCCTTCCGCTCTCAAATATCCTTTTGTCCACAGTAGATTGATTTGGAAGGGGCTCCCCCCTGTGGGCTCGTCATTAATATTTCACAAAGATCTGCTCATGGAGTTGAATTGGGTGAACCTCAAATAGAATATGAAAAGAACACCGACTCCTCAGCTCATGATGTCATCGTCCTCAGTCATTCAGAACTGAGGATTCTTCACCACACACTATTAAGATAATCATTTTTTATTCACATTTCTTAAAACAAGAGTCTTATGGGTGTCTGATGATTCTTGTCTATTTGATCCACAGTGGGTTTGAGGCTCAACTACTAACAGTTTGTTCACAAACATTGACTTCTAAAGCTTTTGCAGAATAAATTGTCTTCATTACTTTAAAAGTGTTTAAAGTTTACAGTAATCATTTACTGGGTTTGCAGTCAGGGTATGTACAGTTTCAGGCAGAATGTAAATGCAGTCGGCTTCTGAAACGGGTTTTAAAGCAGAATCCATCATCTTTTTAAAAGTGAAGGTCATTTCAAAGGTTTGAATTTCTTTCTATGTTCTGTGATTTTGTGACAAAGAATAAGATTTTTGACTTTAGACATACAGTTAGTGTGTGGGTTCCTAAGAAAGTCAAAAAATAAAGTGCAAATGTATGGCAGGGAATCAAAAGTAGCCGGTCTCTTCCCCAAGGTCACCAAAAGAGGAAGACGGTGGTGCATGTTGCAGCTTAGTGTCTGTCTGCCATTAATGTCTGTCAGTAATGAAGACAACTAGTGGCTGGATGAGAAACCGATGAATGAAGATGGAGCTAACTAATCAGCTGACTCATCAGAATCAACTTGTAGCTAAACCCAGAAGAAGGTTCTGTTCTGCAGCGGCATCACTTTCCACATATCAAAGCCTGAATGTTTTCACCATCTGGATGAAAATATAATTAAGGAAAGTGTCCTTAGCATGCTTAAGTTTGCTCAAAGGTAAGTATGTTTTAGATATTTTTTTCTGCCCATTTATATTAGTTTTCTTATAATAATAATAATATTAATAGTAAACTGTTCAGTTCAGAATAGAGAAAGTCTATTCTCTCAGTGGAAGGACTTAGAACTGGGTGATGTTCTCAATCCTCTTGGTTTTAGTCAGATCTCCAGCAAATCGGTTGAGAGTTTCTGGATGTCGGCTAACAGCGCAGCTGACTGTGTGTTTTGTCTCTGTGTTGTGTTTTGGTAGGCAGGAGCTGAGATGTCTGTGTCTCTGTCCCACCGCTCACAGCTCATACTCTATTCTTGTTTAGCTTGTCTAAATTCAGACCTGCCTCCGGGTTGAAAGCCTTTCCTTTTCTGTCCAGCCTGCTGACATCGTGGAGCACAGAGGTGCCAGAGGCTGGTCCTGCATAAAATTTGTTTTTATTGTTTTTACCAGCCTTCAGCTGACATCACCGAGATGCAGCTGTACAACCTAATGGCACCTTTTACAAAGAATACAATAATGCAGTAATATGTTTTGTTTTTTTATGAAAGATAACTGTTTATTTTATAAATAGAAAAGAATAGTTAACAGATAAATGTAAATATGAAAATGACTTCTTTAACACCCAGTCAGTCATGAAGGATAGCCCCTCATACTGAACCTGGTTCTGGTTCTGCTGCAGGTTTTTTCCTGCATTAAACTCAATAAACTGAGCTGAATGCAGTTTACTGCACTGTTTAATATGTAGAATCAATTGGAATGTAAATGTGATTGAATTGAAATCACTTTTTTGTAAAGTGTAAAGAGGACATTCGCTGTGAATTGGTGCTATAGAAATAAAATGCAATGAAATGAACTACTGATAGCTTCTCTTATGTCTTTGGGGCCTCATTATGGAAATAATATATTGTGTTTTGTTTCACTTAAAGTCTCTTTAAACATGACAACTGAGGGCTGTGTCTGTGTGCTTGTTTTTCATTAACTCAGTGTTGGTTTGGGAAGGCTCCAGCCATAAACTGAATCTGGACCTCAGCTGGTTGGAGACATAGCAGAGAAAAACAGAAACACTGAAAAGGAGAACGTTTTTTCCATCCCTGAATTCTCAGTATAATCACTTATAGACATTTTTAAGATGGCTACATCTAGAAATTTATTTGAGCGAACCATCAAGATTGTTTGGCTTTGAGATTAAATAATTTAAATCAGTTTGAAAGCATGTGAACATTACTGACTGATTTATTTATTTTTTTACCGAAAATACCACCACATGAGAGGGAAGCTAAAAGGTGAAAGAAAATATGTGATGACTTGATATTAACTATGGCATGATGCAATTTACCAGCACTAAATACCTTCAAATACCTTATCTAAGGAAACAATGTAAAACAATGCAAAGAAAGTCATCCAGTTAATGGCTTCCCTGTTGTCATTTCTGGCCTGTCTCAGTCTGCAGTGCGGCATGAACAGCACAAGCAATCACAGCAGCACTTTTCTAAAAAGTTCTTACTTGAAGATTTAGAAGTGACTTCAAATAGAAGTCCTTGTTTTAAAAACACGGTGAGTGCTGGGATTTTTCTCCCTGTGCTCACATACACCTGAAGAAAATGTCCTGACTGAGACAGAAACACTGGCTCTCACTGAGGAGTCCAACTACTTAGAAAAGTGTCTTTTTCATCCAAACCATTTTCCTTTCCACCTTTTCACCTGATTCCTCATCTTTTCTGAAGTTCTGCCATTTTTTTCTTTTGTCCTCTTTTCTCTGGGCATCATCCCCTAAATATAAAATAATTCATTTGGCATATTTAAATTTACAACAATAAGAATCACTGTTACTAATTTCACCAGATCAGTTAAGCTCAGGCGGCCTAATAAAGCAGAGTGTTTTACCATTTGTCATGATCATGGAAAAACTGTTTGGATATTAAGCTAGGATCAAGTATGTGCTTCCATAAAGAGCATCTGATCCGTCTCTGACTCAACACATCAGTGTTGTGACCCACTGATACACAGGCCTTTTGAGGAGTGTGTGGATGTGCCCACTGCTGTGCCTGATGCTCCACAGACCCTCACAGCTCCACCGTCTCATTCTGACTTAAATGCTCCTGATATGTGTTTCATGGTTGGGTGCAACATGCCTGCTGCTGTTGTTTACACTGCTGTGCACAATGTGAGATTCACACTACTCTGCTATTTTGTCTGCTAATCTTTAGAATGAAGCTTTGTTCTTCTATATTGTTGATAAATAAAATAAAATATAGAGTTCCAAGCCAAAGGAAGCATGCCGGACCGGCTCTAGGTTTCCCTGGACTAGTAGACTGGGGTGGTGGTTCCTCTAATCAAAACGAACGTGTTCCAACTACATGGGGATCACACTCTAAAGCCTCCCTGGTCAGGTCTCATCTGGGGTTCTGGAGAAGAGGAACCGTCAGATAGTTGAAGCTCAGTTTCAGGGAGAGCAGTGTTGTGGATGGAAGTTCAGGATTTGTAACAAGACAAAAGGTTAAAAGAGTAAAGTTCATTAGCTGGGACTTACAACATGAAAAGGCAATGCTAAGTATTCTGAGAGTAAAAAAATGAAAAGAGCTTGAATTAATAATTGTATTGTTGAAAAAAAAAACATTATTCTTTTAAAATAAATAGGATTTAAACATGACTGTCTCTGGTCATTCTCACCAAAGACAGTCATGTGGATGAAGTTCATGCTGGTCTCTGATACACCTGGATGTATTCACAATTCTGTGTGTTCTGATGTTTTTCAGGATGGAGGTCAGAAGTGCATACCGTCTGAAGACTATGTGTGTGAGGAGGTGAGTCGCTGATTCATCCCCTCAGTCTGATAACTCATAATTATGCATCCAGCATGCTTTATGATAATGCATAAATTAAGAACAAACCTTATTAGTCTCTGCTCACACACCGATAGCATTGATTTCAAATGTTTATTAATATATCATGAACTGACTCTTCTCATTGTGACAGCTTGCTTTCAAATATGTTCTATTTATTTTTTAAGCTACCCTTGGATTGAACAAATTTTATATAAATGATTTTTAAGAATAAAACTGAACTGTGATGGACTGGTGACCTGTCCTCCAGGGTGACTCCGCCTCTCACCCGTTGACAGCTGTATGTAGGCATCAGCACTCCTCCTGACCACAGTGGGATAAGAGTGTAAAGCAAATGGATGGATGAATAAGATTGAAAAATTAGTAATTAATAAAATGACAATGCAGTTACAATATTTAAGAACCAGGTGTTACATGAGCAATTGCAATTAGGTGAAATTAGCTCTAAAAGCCAACAAACAACATCATTTGTTTGTTGTTCAATCAGTTTATACTGTAAAACAAAGTAATTTCTTTAATAGAACAATGTTTCAAAAAGCTTTTGCTAAATTAGAATTCTATAACATCTAACATTTGATTCTGTTAATGATGTGTTAAGAAGCCATCACAGCAGAGGATTGAATGGCACTATGGACTATCAAGATGGCTGTGGCATGAACAGCTGTGTTAGCAAGAGCAGAGTTTGAGCATTCCCAAGAATCTAGCGTTAGCATCCAGAATGAACAATTACCATCTTGCCTGCTTCTGAGGACTATGCAGTTATTAATGTGGGTAAGCAAGACGAGTCACATCAGAATAAACTAATGTTGGTGGTGGAAAGTGACTCTTCACCAGTGATCATCTTTCCAAAGCAGAGTTTATGATGCTAAAAGCTGCCAGCTAATTCATAGCAGAACAAAATAAATCAAAACTCAATGAATATTAATTGTTTTCCTTGACTTAGAAGATAATGAATGCTAAACAAAACATGGCTAACCTCAACTTTAGGACAAATTTTGAACAAAATAGCATCTGGTGTTTGGAATTGTCTGGAAGGAGCAGACCTGCAAAATGCATTTTTCCTTCTGACACATCTCTTTTTCTTCTCTCTCTGCTCAGACTTTGTTAGCCCAGGGGTCAATAGACTCTCAGGATTCGGTGGGACCTAAAAGCAGCAGCCAGCAATCAGTGCCGTTACTCCAACACATTTCTGTGACTGTGTGTGTGTCCATTCTGCCAACACTTCTACGCTTCATATCATAAATTTGAACTCACACTCCTCCAGGCATAACCACATACACACAATCCTAAATGTCAAGCAACAGATGTCCAAGCATCCACTACGGCCTTTTTTTTGAAGAGAGTCTGGAGCCGGTCCAGATGAGCGGTCCTTCTGCACAACACAGTCATACGCCAGCCATGGGAGGGAGAACGGAAGCAGCTGCACTGTCGCATGTTGTATGTGATTGAAAAGAGGAATCAGAAACACAAATGAGAGACTCTTGGGATTCTGGTTCACAGTGACTTCATTTTCAGTGCTCTGAGTCTTCACGGTGTGTGTGCTCTCTGTGCAACCCGGCCCGGACTCACTCCCCCAGGCCCGTCTGGATCTGAGACAGCTGGGCCGACAAACACTGGAAGCGAGCATATGACTGTGTGCACACACTCACACACAATTTGATCAGAAGTGTTAGAGTTGGCAGCTTCAGAGAGAGGAGAAAGAAACGACAGGGAAGGACAGCTGGGACAGATCCTTCCATGAGGTTTGTCAACTCAATTTATCCTCGTTCAGACCTCCCTAGTGGCAACAAATCTACACAACGTACAAACATCACACAAGCCCACCTACATTCATCCTGTCACTTTCCCCTTAGACCTACTTAGCGGGTAAACAGGGTCCCCACATGGACACAAACACTCATGCTGTACACCAGTGTGCTATTTGTGGGTCTTTATCTTCATTTTGTGGTCTACATCTTGTACAAACTTCATTTACTGTGGAAAATGAAAAGTTAAAGTCCAGTGAACGAGTGTATGCTTCACCTCAGTGTTCAGCCTTGTGTGTGCGTGTGTGTGTGTGTGTGTGTGTGTGTGTGGGGGTGTGTGTGTGTGTGTGTGTGTGTGTGTGTGGGGTGTGTGTGTGTGTGGGTGTGTGTGTGTGTGTGTGTGTGTGTGTGTGTGTGTGTGTGTGTGTGTGTGTGTGTGTGTTTGTACGTCAGTGTGGATGTCCATGATGATTGTTGACACATCTGTGCATGGAGGCAAATAAAGGAAGGAACAGGTGGAACTTTAATCAAATGACAAACAAACTGGAACATGATGTGTGTGCACAGCTTAAAAATTCTGTCTAAATTCAAATTTAATTCATAGCAGTTAGTTGACTCTTTTATGGAAATATTTAACTATATCAATGAACTAATTCTGTTTCACACTCAAATATTTTTTTGAAAATGTTACTTTAAGTTGATGGCTAAATAGTGTTTTAACCAAGTACACACATTTATTTTTAAAAGCAAACAGTTTGTATGTTTTAAACTGGGTTCTGTGGTGCAGTGGTTTCACCTGCACCAGTTCTCAAACAGATGTCATCTTTAGCCACTTTGCAAACAAAAATTATCTAATCAAACCTTTCAAGCAATGCAATTCCAAGGTTTTGAGAAGACTGGGCACAAAGAACACAGACACACTGATCCTGGAGTACTTTGTATGTTAAAGAAAGTAAATAGTTAATGGCAGTAAAGAAACCAGGAGTGGCTTCATCTGGGAGAGAAACACAGCTAAGCAGATCAGCTCTGAGTCAGTAGGATGAGAAAGAGCACATAAAGATAGTCCAAATAAAGTCTCAGCCAACAGCATAGTCTGGGAGAGATACTGATAGGGCCCAATGCACCACTTATACAAACTCAATTCAAATCATTTCAACCTATATTCAATTGAATTCACTACAAAGGCAAGATGTTTAATGTGCAAAGAGAAAATCTTGATTGTGGTTCTGCACAATAAACGCTGCCGGCTCCACTGGCCCAAACTCATCTGACATGGACTGATGCAAACAAGCAACTTACATTTCCTTTAATAAATGATGTTTTTTTTTTTTTTTATCCTATGATCAGCAAAACACTAGATTGAAAAGGAGTACATGGTAGTTGTTTTTTTGTTTGTTTTTTTCAAAATTCTGCGTAGTTCATTTTAAAAGTTGTCTTGATACATCCACACCTTTGAAAAACGATATCTGACACCAGTTCCTGTTTGTTTGTTTCATATGCCATTAAGTCGTGAGCAGCTGACACACAAAGTAATAACATGCTGATGATGAAAGAAAACTTTCCTGACTCCGTCAGAGCTTCCTGTCAGATTGCCTCAACTGCTCCCAGTGTTGAGTGAATAAACACAGATGGGTTGACATTTCACAGCAACCAAGAAGGAGAGATTCTTCAGATTTCTGTGATCAGCTGTGTTCAGTCAACACGTGTCTGGTTATTTTGAACATTTCTTGTCTTTGTCTTACTTCCATAAAACTGTTCAATGTGTATGTTTGTGAGTGTGCACTTTACCTCTGGCCTCTGTATGGAGTATTTTTTATGTTTTGTAGAAGCTACTGACTGGTCATCAGGTCAGTGTCATGGTGGCCGTCCCCCCTTTCAGAAAGGGGTCAGTTTCTGTTGTTATGGTGTTGCCTTACTTTACTGTTTTTTATTACCTAAAAAAAGTAAAAATGGTTCTGAGAGAAGTGACACTTTTCCAGGGCAGAAATCTAAGCTAGCCACACTGCTGTTAAATTAGGAAGACATTTGAATGATTTCCAAAGAGGGACTTTTGATGAATTATTAGACCAACATTTTGTATCGTGACCAAAGCTTGACTAAAATGATCTGATGTTATCTAACATTGATTGGTTATCAACCAGCCTATTTATTGGTGCCGATTTCCTTAATTTTGGGAGATCAGTGATCAACCAATCTTATCTACCTCAGAAAAGGTTTAAAAATCAGCCACTGTCCTCTTCTGCTCTCCAGTGAGAGCTTTGACTGACAGACTGGCCCACCAAGTCATGTCTACATGTCTGCTGGAAACAATAGTCACACCAATGTTGGCAACTCAGCAACTTTCTTGCTATATTTAGCAACATGTCAAAATCAGGTCAGGTCAGGCTTTTTGAAGATTGGCTATCAACGATCAGCCAGAAAACTGCAGTCGGTGCACCCCTACCTTTCTCCATACAGTGGGCTAATATTTCACACTACAATGGAATCAAAGTCAAACCATTTTTTTTTCTCACCAACAGATGAATCCTACAAAACTCATGTGATCCTTGAATATTTAAAGAACATAATTTTTTTGGTTTTGCCATATCTATTGAAAATTTCAATTGCAAGTGATAGGGCAATCCGCACTACTATTCCCCAGCAGAAAAAAAAAAACTATTTCTTCATAAACTAATTTCTTTTTAAACTAATGACGTTTGTGCATAATAATAATTTAAAAAAATATTATTTGTAAGATTTCATGACCCACAGTGGAAAAAGCTGCTGTTTGTTTTTTCCCTAGTTACATGTTTTATTTGGCAAACAAAACATATTGACCACATTTTGTGATAAGGATCATATTTTGTGTTCATGGTTTTTATCAACATCTAACCAACAGTTGTAAAAACTATCCACCTGCTATCCAGCTATAAGCATCATTTGTACATGCAGACTGAAATAACTATGAAAACAAAAACAAGCCAATTCGGCTTAACTTTGATGATCTTCGTTATTAATTTGCAATAGTATAAAAAAAAGATCTCTTATTGCTTCAGCTCTTTATCTTCTGGATGAAGTTAGTTCCTATGTTTTGAACTATGTTGAATTGTGATCCTCCATTTCTCAAACAAGTACACTAAGACTGACCAAACAGTGGCTGATTCTTTCACGTTCACCTTTATTGTTCCCATACAAAGTTCAAAAAAACGCTGGTGGTAATTTGAAAGTTGTCTAGACTAAAATGATCTGATGTTATCTAACATTGATTGGTTATTTCTAAGCTGAGCAAGTCTATGTGATTTTCATAAGAAGAGAAATGTATAAAATTTTATTTTCAAAGTTGTACTTGAGACAACAGTAGTTGGAGTTCCAATCAGGGGGTTGCTGGTTCGATTCCTGCACCGTCTGACTCAGTCTTTGGGCAAGTCGGCCCATGTAGCCTGCTGCCAGTGGCGCCTTTGTAAGACTGACAGTGGCTAGTATCCAGCAGCTTACCACCATCAGTGTGTGAACAACTGACTGCAGTGTGAAACCCTTTCGGCTCCTCTGGAGCTGATAAAATGCTGTACAAGTGCTGGCCATTTACCACTGACACTACATTCACACGTTGATAGTGGTAAGCTATGTTTTGGCAATATAAAATAATACTTATTATTTCGTAGAAATCAGTTCTTTCTTGCAAATGGATTTCCTTGTAATTTTTTTGTCAAAAAAGCCAAACAAAGTTGATCGTAACTGAGTTGTTAAAGAAAAAAAAAGGTAAAACATCACATGGTGTGAATACTTTTTAAAGGCACTCTGAATGGAGGACATGAGTTTATTTTTATGTTGGCACCATAAGCTATTCTTATCCCCCTGGTGTCACTGTCACTGCCTGCTCCTTAAAGCATCTCTCCCAGTAGCTGCTCAGGTCCGGTTCACATTGAAATTGGAACTGAATTTCCTTTTACTCCCACCTGGGTACAGATTCAACACCGCTGAGTTGCACCTTAGCTCTTTTGTCCTGGTTGCTGGAATACGTAAAAATATTGGTTTTTCAGATTGCAAGGTCCATGCAAAGATAAATCCTGTCAGAAGAAAAGCCTGAGACTGTAGTAGCTTGAAGTGGGAGGAAGGCAGAAAAACCTGAAGAGGTTCTCAGAATTTATATGCACCTCAGACAAGTGGTAGTCTAGGTTCTCAGAAAAAATGCTGGGATATTTTTACAATTGATGCTGCTTTTGCATGACAGAAGAACAATTTTGTTTTACTCTGCTCGCATTATCTGTTATCTCGAGTTTGTAAGAGAAGGTCAACATAAGGATATTAACCCAACTGAAAAATTCAGTAGCCTCCATGTATGTTTGACTAAAGGACATATTATCTTCAATAATCACCAAATCCAAAAATGTACTTCATTCTAATGGAACTAGAGTGGACTGAGAAGTTATTGCTAATTTGCCGAATTGATACCAGCAGGTTCAACTACCCAAAACGTCATTGAGACACATTTGCTATTCCAGTGAATGAAACAGGACCAAAAGTTGCCTCATTGTTTAATTACATTCCTGACTGTTAATATCTAATGACATATCAACTGACATGTTAACAGTTATAGAATCTCAATGATGCAAACATTTTTAATTTGTGTTTAGAATTGCTGAAGTGATCAAAAGCAACTGTTAGCTTCCAAGAATTTATATATTTTTCATCTAGCTCATAATAAAAAAAATATCGGCAAAGGAGTAATTGCAAATGATAACACAGAACTTCACAATAAAACCCCCAGAGTAAAGGAAAAACTCCTGTCATGTCTGCATTTCTCACCTCACAGATATAAAATCTGTGTTAAGAGTCCCAGTGGCTGATTGCAGTCTTTAAAATGACCTTAGCACGTTAAATCTGAACTGAAAAGCTTTTCCACAGTAATTGTGTGTTGATTTGTTGCTTATAATCAAATCTATATTGTAGTTAATTTACTCCCCAGGTGTTAGTCAGAGACGTTTAAGTAGAAAAAGCCCCATTCCTCAAGTGAAAAAATACATCTTGAGTAATGTCTGACATTCAGTAATGTCAGACAATCTATAGTCTACTGAAGACATTTACTTTAAAAACTCAAAACTAGTGCTTTAAAAATAGAGTGGATCATCTTCTTTTCTAATTTGCTTTCTCAGGAATTAAAGAATTAATCAACGTATCAGAGGCAACCATCAGCAGGTGTTGACAGTGTATTTCAATCAGGAAGAAAATATGTTTTTAAAGTGTTCTATGTTTTCTATTTCCCCATTTTTTAGGTTGTTTTTCTTTTTTTAGGAGTATGAGACATTTATGGATTCATACTCTAACTTGTATTTGGACATGATGGAAAACTTACAAATCAAATGAATAGATAAGTTTAAGTTTAAGGAAAAACTACAATTGTAAGTATAAATGAAAAAAAATACATTGGGATGCCAAAACATAATTTATTTGCAAATGGTAAAAAAAAAGTGATTTTTGGATATTATAATGAACTATTTTCAATTGTTCTTTTAACCAGTCAGCAGCTTCGTCGGCTACAGCCATGACATGTTTACATCATTTGAATTCTGTTTTTTTAACCACTCTTACAACATTTTTTTCTGGATCTGGTCTTGGGATGAAACTGTATTTTAAAAGCCTCGCTACTGCTAGATGTTGGGAAAGAAAAGTTAGTTTGTCTGAATGATCCGAGTTCCTGCAGGCTGCCAGCAGGGCCTTCCTGTCTGGAATCACAGGCTCAATGAGTGGAATGACAGTGACGTTGTAAATTTGCTGATCTGTTGTAAACTTTAACAGCTCTACAGTGTAAACTAAAATATGTGTCTGGAGATCTCAATAAAGTAACATCTGTAACAAAAAGAAAAAACAAACAAAAAACAAACAAACACTGTTTTCTTTGTGTGTGAAAGGATTGACTTTTTCCAGTTGTGCTGTTTCAGGTCAGTTTTCTTGGTAAAATATGGAGGAACATTGTTCTTCCCACACTAAAAAAAAAGATATTCTGGACTTAATTAAAAATGTTATGTCAAGACGTTCCACATAACTGTTTCTACTTGTGCACTGTTCATCTTGCTAGTGTTTTTTCCTCCTGGGGTTTGAGTTTTCAGTGGTGCTTGATAAAGCTAACTGGATCATATGAAGAACCATGTTCAGAAAAGTGGTGAGTTCTTCCGCAGAGAGCATAAACTGAATGACAATAGAAGGAATAATAACATAATGCTACAGAGGGAGCTTACAGACAATTAGCATCAACTGGGATGAGAGACTTCAGCATTGATGCAACATGTTCCTTCTGCTTGACGTGCTTTTATTCCTAAATTTTACTTTTCTGGTTTTTCACTTACCTCAACTATTTGGAATTTTTTAGGAGTTCCATTATGTTTTTCTCTCACTTTTTAATATTTATTTAAATGAAGCTTCTCATCTTTTCAGGGGATTAAAATGTCAGTAGAGACCAGAGTCATTTGAATCAAATTAGTTTAGCTGCAGTAATTTCATCCTAATGGAAGCAGTTATACATGTTGATTTAAAAAAAAAACACAAATTACTGGAACTGGAACAATTATTCAAGTATTTAGCAACAAAAGACTTATCCTCATTTTTCCTCTGTCCTTTTTTTTTTAACTGATCCAATGTTTGTCTGCCTGGATCCCAAGGTGTACCGGTGCTGCAGAGACCACGAGTACATGTGCTCTACTCACACGTCACATGAACCTCTGTTCCAACTTAGGTCAGAGTGATTCACTTGGTACTTCTCTGTGGAACTGATATAAAAATAAATGACAAAAAAATATTTTCAAAAATGGTCACAGTTTTATTTATTTATTTATTCATTTTGTAAGGTTGCATTAAAAAGCAAAGCAGAAGCTGAAGTTTGTTTCCTTTCCATAAATAAATTCACAACAAAAGCTGTAAAAACAGCCACAAAGGACGGGGCAGTTTGAACATACCTGGTGCAGAAGCAAAGGGCAGGAGAGGCAGCATCCTGGGAATCCAACATTTATTTGGAATAACGGGAACCAGACATTGGAAGGAGTGACATTTCTGACATTTCAACTTGGTTACTAAAGAGCAATTGTAATATTTTAAAGCCAGAAAATCGAAAATCGTAAAAGAATTAAATGTGTAACTCACAATCATGTTTTTTCTTCTTCTTTTAGATTTTATAAAGGAAATTTCACAGAAAGACATGCCCACATATGAATGTTAAAGCATTGTCTGAACCTGCAGAGTGTGACTGACTTTTCTCATGGTGATATATCACATGGCTCTGAGCTCTGGTGAGAGCACTATTTCCCCAGAGATCCTGCTCTGCAGGAAAAGTGGACAGGATTTATGAGAGTAAATCGGTAAAGAAGACAAATATTTTCGGACCAAATAGTCACTGTGTTCAAAAGACTTTTGCACTGTTTTAAAAAGTTCACGGCCCAAAGAAAAGAAGCAACTCAAGGCTGAGGGAAAGGAAGACAGCAGAGACCATTCTACAGCTAAATGAGCTGTTTGTCGTTTCATGTTGGCTTTTTAATGTCTTTTTATAGAATCTGCTGATATACATTTATCACTATTCAAATTAAATCTCTCTAATCCAAGTGGTGCTGCATGAGCTTAAAATAAATTTTTAGGAATAAGCCACAAGAAAACTAAACTAGAGATGTTTTGACAGCTGTATCAACAGTTATAAGCACTCAAATCTCACTTGTGAAAAACAGACGTGTAATAACAATTTGCCATTTCAAATGTTTGTGAATAGGAAAAACTGGAATCAGATTAACGATGCAGATCAGAAACAGCAGAAATGCTGTGACCCTGGATGTAGCCAAAATGGAGTATTTTTCAGAGATGTTTTTTGTCAGAAATGGTTCTTCACCACTTTGGCAAATTCCAGACCACATAAGTTCAGTAAAACGTTTTAACCCTCTGTAGGGAGCTGGTGTTGCCTTCTGCCAGCTTGTTTGTGTTACAGATTCCTCAATGTCAGATATTATAATAACTGGAACCATTAGCATCACCAAGTCTGCACAAACAAATGAAGAAAAAAATGTTAAAACTGAAAATGGATGTTTTTTTACATATTTACGTATGTACTTTTTCCTGTTTCTGGAAACACAAAACCAGGAATAAATAAGGTTTTGTTTTGTTTTCTGACGGGAAGATATCTTGTTGTCTTGATGGCAACAAATATCGCTGCAGAAGTGAGAAGTTTACAAAATGTGTTTCAGTTGAGCTGTGAACCATTTCTCAGACAAACCGCTTTTCAAAATCCAGCCTTTGACTGGATACTTTAGTTGCATGTAATTACCCAGTAAGTCAATGCTGACTGTGATGTGATAATCTGTCACACTGGCGTACAATGAAACTGATTACTGAGGAGACGGGCATGGACTGTTTGCGTTGGTTAGGCATGAGATGACAAACAAAATAAAGAACAGTTTCAATGACCATCCATGTGATATGTGTGTGTGGGTGTGTGTCATTAATTCACAGAGTTTCTCTTGGATTTTTATGGTCTGTCATATCTTTACATCGTCTCCATTCTCCCACAGTCCTCTGTATAATCCTGGCTCCCATTCCCAGGTCCTTGTTTAGATCCTACAGTCATCTATTCACCTGACCATCCGTTTCTATCGTCTTTATTTCTAAACCAAACACACGTCACTTCTGCTTCACTTACATCTCAATTCCTGTAACTCCTATTCCACTTTTTGTTCTTTTTCTTCTTGGATCATATTTAATCTTACAGACATTTTTATGACTCCATCATAAAGACTGCATGGGAAATCCATAAAGATGGTGATTTGATTCTACATTGTCTGTTTCATATGTCTGTCTGTGGCCATTTCCATCTCTAACTGTTGATTAATTGCATATTTTAAAAGCAATTTTCGGTTCTCTAGCTCCTCAGAACATTGGCTGGTCGTCCCTCTGCCCCTTCAGCAGCACTGAACAGGTTGGTGGGGAGAGAGGTGAGACTCTAATTGTGTAGGACATTTACTGTAATGATTAATGTCAGCTGGACTCGCAGGGACTGTGTCACTGCTCCACCTTGTTTCTATCAGGACGCAAAGGCCAGGCAGGGGACAGCAGGAGCCGCCATAATCAGCCACCAGATAAGGTTGGGAGAGCACAGGCGAGGCTGCAGGCTGTGGTTAATCAGAGCTGACACCCGGACAATGCAGCCACCTCCAAACAGAATAATGAACTATAAATTTGGCCTGGCGTTGGTAAAGAAGTTCCACTGACTCACTTATAATCTCACAGCCCTGAAACTTCGCTTGCAGCTCTGATCTTTAACACGTTATCATGCTGTGTTTTTACCTGAGCCATTATTAGATTGTGACTTTAACAAGTCTTTCAAGAACATTTAAAACAAGCAAATTTATGGTAAAGAAGCTCTGTCTGCTTCACCAGCAACATGTCTGCCCTGTAGCCTTTTTGTTTCGTTTTTTTGCTTTGCAGAATTAGAAAATCATCAACAACTTCATAATTAACAAAGGTCTCCAGATATCAAACAGTTTTTACAGGTAAAGTGGTGAGGGTGGCCAATCAACGGCTAACATCCCAGTTCTATTCAAGAACTTACTTGGGAATTTGCATACATTGTAAACAACCATCCTCCACTATGAAGAGCCAATCTGAAGAAGGCTGTTAATGTGAATCCATTATTGGCCAACGCAGACTGGACTCTTTGCTCACTTCCTCTGTTGCCATTGGTAAAACTACAGACCGACTATGATTCTTAAACAGCGCAGAAAATCACCATCATTGTTCACAACTTCTCCTTCTATTCACTGATAGGACAGATCAAAAATCTACTGGAGGAATCACCTTCAATGGGAAAAAGCTCTGATGGAGCAAAGGAAGGAATTTCATAGGAAGGCAAAGGCCAGAGTATAAAACACCCAGTTTTTGACCTTTTGTATAAAGCAAATATGGTCTTTTTTTAGCACTTACATTCCAGTAATGACTGAAAGAGGTTTTTGGTATTGTCTCTGTAAAGTGCAACAGCTACAATAGTTGTAAAAGTAAAAACCCTGATTTGGTTTTAGGCGACAGATCAAAGATAAAAAAACAGACAATCAAACCCCCAGTATCTTCTCTATAGTTCTAATTATTGAGGATCAAACGATCCAACACATAACAATGAATCTGAGCCATTCTCTCTCAAATATTGGGTCTTTTTTTGTTCCATTTTGAACGGTGAATCAAATGGAGACCAGACAGATTGATTTGATGTAGAAGCGCAGGCTGATTCAAGGGTAACATGGTCCTACAAACGATTTCTGTACTGTGTCATGAGAATTTTGTTTTATTTTTCCAGTAAATGACAATACTTCTTTTAGCAATACATATGGCAGTGACCATGTTGCCTGAATTCGTCTCCATGGAGGCTTCATCTATGTTACTCAACAAGCAAACTGAAGATGAACCTGGATTACATTACAGGCACCTTTATGAATCTTCACATATTAGTAGGAGAGTCTGGATATCAGTTTGAGAACAACTTCAGTTGCTAATATTTAGTAAAGATTTTGAGGAGTTGATTAGGTGGTAATTCAAACAATAACTTTTGAAAACAAGTTAATTTTCTTTGTTTTTTAACTCTACAGTTCATTTGTATCATCAATAGAGCATGACATAAAAATGGTTTAGTCTTCCAATACTTTATCAAATTACTCATTATAAGACACACTTTTCACTACAGTTTAGAGTTGAATCTGACCTGAAAATTGGTCTGAGTCAAAATGATTAGCTGAATGGTTTGGTCAGGCTCAGGCTTCTGTGGTCCATTTAATATTCCTACAATACATACAAAAGGAAAGGCCAAAAGAGAATGCACTGTGAAGTCTACTTGCTGTACTGTAAATAGAGGAGTAACTGCACTTCTTTGTCCAGGTTCTGTAGATAAAGGAGTTTCAGGTTCAGTCACATGAAAGACACAATCAGTTGTTTGATATTATTAGAGATCCTTCAGCTTCAACTGCCTCCTCTTGGTATCTGGAAGTTTATTTTTGATTTAATTTAAAACTAATCTCATGGCCAAGTAGCCATGAATATTAAAAACTATACAAATCATGGCAAAATGAAGGAGTTCCTTTGTTCTGTTAAGTAAATTACAAAATAAGTGTGGAAATTCTTCAACATCTAAATCATAAATATTTCACCAATCTTATTAAAAGTGAAGACAGGAACATCTCTTTCATGAAATAACTGCAACCTCTGCCTCTTTGTTCTGGTCTTATCCAGCAGTGCATTTAGTAGGTAAGAGACATTCTCATTCTCACCTCCAGGACAACAGATTAAAGTGACAGTCCCACCTTTAAGCCCAGCAGCTGATAACACTGATACTGATTACACTGATAACAAGTCTCAGCAAAACTACAAGTTCTCTAAATATACCAAAAAAAAAGACTCATTTGACCACAGATTATACCTTCAGAAACTCACAAAAATATTCTGCAAAGTGGATGACAAATGACATTCTTCATTTTCCCCTTTTCTGTCCTTTGTAGCAAATGTCACCTTTCAACAAAACAAGCCTGTCCTGAAGCAAAGGCAGCATTATGATAAAGTTGGCCTTGTTGTATATAAACAAAGAGGATAAAAACATGAAGAAAGCAACCAGGAAGATGAAGAAGAACAAATAAAGGGAAAGTGAAAGAGGAATGTTGCTGGTCCACACATTTATCCAGTTAATAGCAATAAGTGCCTTCTGTAGCCCTGTAAGCCACAGACATTCTTGTTTCCTTGAATAATGATTGTGGTTAGTGGAGCGTGTCAGTAATTTCTTGCATGCGAAGATTAGCAGCTCTGATCAATGACCGGCTAAAAAAAAAAAAAAAAGAAAGAAAGAAAGAAAAAAAAACTGACACACTGAGCTGATTCATTTTACACAAACATGCAATGACCTTTTTGTTTTTTCTTTGTTTTTGTTTGTGACATAAACAGAAAAGTGTCGGTTCCAATGAGATGTATGATAGAAATGCTGTTGTTTGTTCTTTCAGGTTTAGAGTAAATGGTTTGTTAATGTTTGGACCGTGGGAGGAAATTGGAGTACCCAGAGATAAGCTGAGCATGCACTGGAAAAACATCCAACCACCATGAAGGACCTTCTTGCTGCAAGACCACAGCAATAATAACTGCCAAAGTGAACCTGAACATGCAATAAATTACAGATTAGAGGAGAACATTTTCAACAGAATTTAGGTCAGGGCACTCATACAGCCAGTTCTGAATAGTCAAATGTCTTGCTGTTTGTCATTCTTGGATGTTTGTACCAGTGTGTGTCACTATCCTCAGGCTGACAGTTTTAATCATTTGTTATCTTTTCTTTGCCTTACTTATTCTTTGTTTTGATTGGATCAGCCAGGTACAGGCTGATCCACTGTGACACTCTCCAGTGCGGTGAAATGTCTGACCTTCAAGCTAATACAGTATTCTAATAATTCCCTGACCCAAGAGTCCAGAAGATTCACTAAAGAATAACTAGACTGAAGAAACAAACTGCATAGACTTAAAATAACTAGAAGAAATACATATAACTAGAAATACCAAGAAGGACTGAACTAATGAAACATTATCTGTCTCTCTTTCAACTTTTTACCCCAACTCTCCTTCTTTTTTCTCATTTTCCCTGCTTTTCATTTCTATGTCTGTTGCATTTTAAATAAACCCACACAAACATCTTCTGGTTCTGGTTCTGGTTCTGGACTCTGCCCGCTCTGACGCTCCAGCAGCATCTGCTCCCATGAGGATTAGTGACTCGTGGGAGAATATATTTCCATTGCTTCAGATAACACCTCTCCAAGGTTCTTTTTTCTCTGCAAACACATCTGTTTTTAAGTTAATTAGACAGTGATTTTATCTTTTACCTCCTAAATTATTCAGTGTTTTCTCTCACTACATAACATGATAAAACTCTGATTAATTGGAAATACGATATTAAATATTTAAAGATTTTTCTCTGTTGAGTCAGTCTATTACAAAAACAAAAAGCTGTTCAGCACCGAAGAGAAAAAAAACAATCAAAACCACGATTATAGTTAATGATTTATTTCCAAATACACATTACAACATACTGCAATGCACCTTATTAAATGTGTTTAGGTGCAGGTATCCTCATCATGCCTGGGAGCAAAGGAACATTTTGTCTTTGCTATCACTATAGCAACAAGTCAGTGGTTGAGGAAGGGGGTTAATTATGAAACAAAAGAGAGGGGGGGGGGGGGCAGAGGGACACAGAGGCATGCAGCAATAAATAAGAGCAAAGCGACTTTTTAAACAGGCTGATTCTGCTGCCTCTGCCTCATTAATTCTCACTTTGATGCTTAGTTCGCCCATCTGTTTGCACTGTAGTCTGTGTTCCTCACAGTGTAATGTGCCAATCAGAGCCAATCATAGACAGCAGCTCCAGTGAGGAGAAAAAAAAAATCACTCAAACAAAAATACACAGACACAGTATGCTGGGCTGATGAAGGAGTTATTTTAAGGCTGCTGAAGGGAAGATGTTTGTCCTTTTTGGGACAAACTTTGTATTTTTTTTTCCATTTCATCTCAGCACAAAAAATGTTCCAGAATCTTATAAATACATCTAGGCAGCCTTTCAAAAACCTACAATAAACAGTCCAAGGTAGAAGAAGGTTTTCTAAATTCACCGTACCCTCTGCTCGTACCCCAAAAACCTTTTTTATTGTTGTTGTCCAAAAATGCAAACGTATTTCAGAAACTCTAGGAATACAAAGTAAAATGAAAAGCTTCTAATCAGTGAGCTTGAAACACCGAAGTAGGAGTTGAACCTGTAAATCGTAATTTGACAAGTAGAATCAAAAATGGATCCATCAGAGACTTTGTGGCCAATTTCAATTCAATGATTTTGTACAATTTCATGCTGAAGCTGATTTCAGTATTCAGAGCTTCAGAACTATAAACAACATTAAAATACAGTTTATTTTGAAAACATGAATGACTCTCTGATGTTTGTATCTGGTCATTTTGGATATTAGCAAATAGAAATAATTTGGTAATTCTTGGTGATTTAAAACAAAAGACGTTTGGTCCGATTCAGATTCAGACAGTGATAAAAAATAAATCAATATTTTTCTTTGGTGTATACAAGATTCTGGTTTTAACTGTTCTGTTTTCAAACATCTCAGTAAACTGTAAATTAAAAAAATATATTGCATTATGGATAAATGATACAGAAGGATCTTCTGGAGTCATAACAGGGTTTTCAGGGTTTTCAAGGTTTCATCCACAAGCCTTGCTAAGCCTGATGGTCAGGGCACCATAACACTCCAGCTTGCAAGTCGAAGATACCTGAAGAAGTGAGAGTCTGGAGTTTGGAATAGAGAAGCATTTCATTTTTATACTGATTAAAATGTTAACCTTTAAAAAAAGAGGGGATGATGTGGACTATGTTCCCTGTTCATAAAGTATTTCACTTTTGCTTATGTAATTCAGACACAGAGCATTAAAGGCACAAGAACACAAATTGCATGAGAATATCTGCAAATGGGTGCTGCTGAAATGTCTCTATAAATTCTTCTTTCTCTTACTGTTAACTACACACACTATTCTATCCGGCCTCAGGGCTCGGCGTATGCTGCACCACTGCTCGGTTCTCAGTCTATTTCAGGAACATCAGCATCATGTTACTGTGTTTTTTTTCTGAACAGCAGTGTTCAGTGGAATGCAGACTGGTAATCTATCCCTGCAGGATTCAGTTCTGATCATACTGATGGTCTCTGGAGAGGCTCAAAGTGAATCATGAGCACTGACGCCATGTCAGAGGATTTTAATACAGTTTGGAGATTAATTTCACAGTGATTACCACATAGTTGTGTTTTTAACTGTATACTCAACATGTACAAATATAAAAATACACACTGTCTACCAGTATAATATGTAGAAATGTTTTTAGGTCTCAGATACAACAAAAATACAGATTAATGTTCATGGCAGACTATTTCTGGGCCAGCCTGAGGTAACAGTGTTTTCACTACATCTTACTACTGTTGATCAGAGGAGCAGCCATATTGAAACGTGAAGTCAGTTGAACAAGTCCTTACCGAGGGTAGTCAAAGTTGCTCTCAGTCTCCCAATTTGGAATCTGATTTTGATTACAGATCACTCACTATGTGGTTGCCCAGCCACTCGATGGATGATCATGCTGCAGGCTGCTGCAGGTCGCTGCAGATCGCTGCAAGTCTGCTGCAGGTCGCTGCAGGTTGCTGCAGGCTGCTGCACTTCACTGCAGTCATTCTCGAGGGACAGGCTACTCTCTCACCCTGAAGGATACATGAGTGATAAATCTTCACACTTTGAGGTTACTTGTGGAGTACCACAGATCTCTGTGCTTGAACCAATTATTTTTACTAATCACTTCCAATTAGGACAATCATCAAACACCATGAAACAAATTTTCACTGTTATTCTAATGATAATTAATTATATCTATCCATGCATTCGAATCCAATCCATTAGGCAGATTAGAGACTGGAAAAGGGGCTAGGGAGAAAATTCAGAAAGTAAGATAAAACTGATGTACTGGAAAATCCAAAGAGAACATTCTGGTTATACAGCTGAAGTATTAAATCAAGTATGACGTGTGCTCTGTGGTGCTGGAAGCTTGTTTTATACAAACCATCCTGGCTACGATTAATGCTGCACACAAAGAGCCTGGCACACTGTGAAATAAGACTACAGTCACTCCCCAGGGATGCATCCTTTACCTTAGGCTGAACACACACAGGCGACAAGCACACACATTCCTCTGTGGTCACAACCTTTGCAGAAAAGAGGACAGTCAGCCCTAAGCTAAAATCCTGAGAAAGACATTCAATAAACAGCCCAAGCTCTCCCCATTATCCTTCTGCCAAGGGATGCTGTTTATCCAAGCACTATTTACATGTTGTAATTTGTCAGCAACATTAACACGTCTCACAATAGCAATTGAACATGTTGTGAATACGAGAGCAGGGCAGGAGGAAAAACCATCTGAGCGCAGGCTCACAGGGAAAACTGATTTACAGACAGAATCAGATGAGGGAAAACAACGAATGTATAAACATCAACGCATATGAAACCCCGTGACTTCATGATGTGACGTAAAATTATACAAAACTTCATCTACTGACAAAGGGACACTACTTGTTCCCCTGTTTTCACTCCGATCGGCTCACTTTTAAAGAGACAGCGGCTCAATTTCAAGACATTAAATCACAAAGTCAGATTTCTTTTAAGTTATATTTTATATCAGCCTGCTAAAAACCAGCCCTTGTCCTATTTGTTGTTGATGTCAATTCAGTATTTGTGATCAACACAAACTGAATGACTTTGTTCACTTCCTCCATTGCCATTACTAAAACTATGGGCAGGCTATAGTTTTAAGGCTATAAAGTTTTAAGGCTATAAAACAGGCTATATATATATATATATATATATATATATATATCCAACGAATATACCTCCAACAAATAAGGCAAGTCCTGAGAAGCCAGCTCAATGGCAAACAAAATCCGTGCGATAAACAGCTATGCCCTGCCAGTAATCAGATACCCTGCTGGAATAATTAGCTGGCCAAAGGAGGAGATAAAAGCCACAGATATTAAGACTAGAAAGCTACTAACCACGCATGGAGGGTTCCATCCCAAATCCAGCACCCAGAGACTGTACACGAGCCGCAAGGACGGAGGCAGAGGACTAGTGAGTGTGAGAACCACTGTCCATCAGGAACAAAGCCTCAACAGACAATGTGCTCAGTGAATGTCTCAGACAACAGGGAACGGAGGTTCAGGTGCCAGAGATACCATCATGGGAGGACAAGCCCCTACATGGGATGTACCACCAGCAAATAACCCAAGTGGCTGATATCAGTAAATCCTACCAATGGCTGGAAAAAGCTGGACTCAAGGACAGCACAGAGGCCCTCATCCTGGCCACCCAAGAACAGGCCGTAAACATCAGAGCAATAGAGGCCCAGATCTACCACACCAGACAAGACCCAAGGTGTAGGTTGTGCAAGGAGGCCCCTGAGACAGTCCAGCACATCACAGCAGGGTGCAAGATACTGGCAGGGAAAGCATACATGGAACGACATAACCAAGTGGCAGGCATAGTGTACAGAAACATCTGTGCAGAATATGGACTGGAAACCCCGAGATCAAAGTGGGAAACACCCCCAAAGGTGGTGGAGAACGCCAGAGCTAAACAACAGAGGAAAGCCGTTGTGGTTGATGTAGCAATATCAAGCGACTGCGACATCGGGAAAAGGAGCACGAGAAACTGGAGAAATACCAGGGCCTCAGGGAGGAACTGGAGAGGGCCTGGAAGGTGAAGACCACAGTGGTGCCTGTGGTCATCGGGGCCCTCGGGGCAGTAACCCCCAAACTGGAGCAGTGGCTACAACAGATCCCAGGAACAACATCAGACATCTCAGTCCAGAAATGTGCAGTCCTTGGCACAGCCAAGATACTGCAGGACCCTCAAGCTCCCAGGCCTCTGGTAGAGGACCCGAGCTCAGAGGATAAGAACCACCCGTGGTGGGTGAGAAGGGAATTTTTTATATTATATATATATATATATATATATATATATATATATATATATATATATATATATATAGATATATATATATATATATATATATATATATATATATATATATATAGATCTATATCTATATCTATCTCTATCTATATCTATATCTATATCTATCTATCTATATATATATATATATATATATATATATATATATATATATATATATATAGATAGATAGATAGATATAGATATAGATCTATATATATATATATAGATATATATCTATAGATCTATCTATATCTATATATATATATATATATATAGATCTATATATCTATATATATATATATATATATATATATATATATATATATATATATATATATATATATAGATATAGATCTATCTATAGATCTACATCATAGATATAGATCTATAGATATATATCTATATTTATATATATATAGATATAGATATAGATAGATATATATATAGATATAGATATATATAGACATATAGATATGCCACTGTCAGAAAGCATGGTAGGTACTCAAATTTACAGTATGTTTATGCATATAACTGAACATTTCAAAAAGAATCTATATTTAGCTTTATTTAGCTTGTGTGTGGTACACACTGATAAATTACTATACTAAAAAAATATTTTCTTTCCTCTCTGCTCTACATCACAGATGCAGCAATTGATTAAATTGAGTTGGTAAAGCAATTGATTAATTTGAGTTGGTAAAATGAGAAAAGATTACATTAACTGAAATAGTTTCCAGATTACACCTACTTAAAATTTGAATATGGCTCAGGTTCTTTGAGTTTTGAGTTTCCAATCACATTTTTACCAAGGGGAGTGGAGGGATTTGCTCACCCAGAAATAACTTGATCTGCATTCGTCTCAACACAATGAGATGGAGAGAGGTAGGTTTGGCAGACATGACCTGATTCCAGTGGCTAAGAATCTTCAAATGAATTTCATCTCATGTCACATTTACTTTTGGTGTCTTTTACAGAGCACAAAGATCTGTAGCAGAAAATCAACATTTATTGTCACATCGCCTCAATTCTCTTTTTATTGATTAGGAAGACCATGAGTCATGCATAACACCAATACAGTAATGCACATGGAGTATCTCATTCAAACACACACACAGTCATTATATGCAATATACAGGTAAAATATGCAAAACCTCAAATATGGCCAGGTATAGAGCAGACAATTTATTATTTCATCAAAACTACAATCTGCTTTAAATACATGACTTCTAAGTTTATTAAGTCAAAGTATATACTTACATACTGGAATAAAATAAAAATTGTTTTATTTGAGCCAGCAAAAGTTTAGTCTGCATAACTTGTTTGGGTTATACCTTGTTGTATAACCTGTGCTTTTCTCAGGCACAACTGTAGAAAATTAAGAAGTTTTGCAGAACAGGAAATGTTACAGCAAAAACTGCCAGCTATGCAGAAATTGTTAAAAATTAAGATATTTTTTTCCAGAAGAGTAAAATTGATACTTGTGTGCCTGATCACTTCTACATTTTATTTATTTCACAATCTGCCAGTTTGCTTCTGGGTTTGGGAATAATGATTTAGAAGTATCACTTAGATACAATAGTACAGGTGGTGCTATAAGAAATTTCATATATTTTAGAGATTAAAAAAATAAATAAACATTAAAAGTGGTTTAAATTAAAATTTCTTTTATATATGTAGCATTTTATATCAACTGGAGGTAACATAGCTATTTGATTGTGCTATAAAATACCACTTTATGCCTGGAAAATAATAATACTATCCCTTTAAGCCATTTCCTATTTTCTACTCAAGTATAAACATCTGCTGCAGGACATAAACTTCAGCAGTAAAAGAAAGGAGCAGAGGAGCTGTGCCATTCACACTCTTGACATTTAAAATGATTTGTCATGGAAGAGTTATAAGTGAAAATTTCATGCCAAGCACATCATCCAAACACACTTCATATATGTAAATGATGAGTTGTAAATCATAGGACCAAATTTGACCCAGTAACACTTTACTCTGGAGGTCTCCCAGATGTTTGCAGTGATGTAAACTGGCAAAATGTTATGTTGTCACCTGTGTTTTTGGCCCTGGCTGTCACACTCATATCTATATAGGACTTATGTTTGCTATGCATAAGAGTGAAATAAGTGACAGCAGTCATATCAACACAGTCCTGAGAAAAGCTTTTCTCAGGCACAACCGTTAAAAACACTTCAGTGCTGCTTCACTGCCTCTGCTAATATTCTGAAGAAAAAGATGTAGGTTATTTTTTCTGCCACTGGAGAGAAAGTTGCGTGTCTGATTTGCGGTTCATCTCCTGAGGCTGGAACCACTGACAAAGTGAGGAACATTACTGTGTATAGCGGTCATGCCCCACTTTGCTGCAGATGTGTATTTACCATACTCTGTTATAGCCAAAGTGAAGTTGTGTTCCAGCTTTCACTGACCAGTATGTGGCAGATTCACTGTGAGCCATTATTCCATACAGAGCTCACTGCTGTCCAGCTTTTAAACAGTGACAAATGGCAACATCACACTAATGACAATAAGCAGCATCTGTTTGCAGATGCTGTTTTATTAAGTAGCTGTTATTCCTGTCATTATTAAACTGATATCCATAATTAATTCAATTTCCATGTCCAGTAGGTATAAAACTTCTTGGCATAGGATAATCAAATAAAGCAGTTGGCTGGCCTCCCAGCTCGGTTCTCAACAGAAAGTATCCTTCCTCTGTAGCTGTGGAGAACTGGCCACAGAAGACCTCTGCAGGCAGACATGTCAACAGACTTCTCAAGTCTGAATGGGAACCCAGAAAAGTAAGGCACTTTTCTGAAAAGTTTCTTCAGAAAGTTCACTGGAAATCTTTGTGGAAGTTCTCCAGTGAAACCTTCAGAGGTTTTGAAACAAATCGTCTTCTGCAGGTCAGAAGAAAAAGGCCTCAAGCTTTTGTATCTCAGTTGGAGGCTGACCCCAAAGACGAGGCTTTAGGATTCACCTCTTGCCTTTGACATGGGGATCAGCTCTTATCTGATCAACACTGAGTTTTATTGCAGGGACGAGTTTTGGCTCTGATATCTCCAGCAATGGTTTGTTCAGCACAAGACATGCTTAGGAATTAGATCTGATAAGGTTATGGAATATAACAACAGATGTTGATTAAGAACAAATTCTTATTTTTAACAAAAATCTATATCACAAAAAAATACATACAATGATGACATGAAAGAATTTTTAATCATCATTTTTGCATTCCAGGTTATGAATATTTATGAACTTGTCTAGCCTAACAACATAGAATGTTGTTAGGTTTTTTCATTGTGTCTTCATGTTTTATTTTCAGATTGTGTGGTTGTTTTTACATCTCTCTGAATTTCAGATGTTTTTCTTGGGTTGAAAACATTAAAAATAAAAGAACCTAGCCACGTTCGTTTTCATCTTTGTTTCTCATCAGTAATCAATGAGAGAATGCTGAATTCTAAGCACAGGGACACCATTCAGCATCGCCACATTAACTGCAGAATACCTGTGAAAACAGATGGAGGCACTCAGTGGACCTGAAAATGTTCCCAAATATTAATTTCCTGAGTCTCAAAGGTATCAGCTGTCCTCATCTTTCTGAGGATCACATATTCACAAAAGAGGTTGGGAGCAAATACACACCTAAAACATCACATTTTGGTCCTGTGCTGCAGCTGTGCTCTGTCCTTTATCTCTTTTCAGTTTCTTCTTCCTGTTGGGAATTCTTTGTTTTGAAGTTGTTATTCCACTCCAGTATTTCATGATTCCACCATTATTTTCAGTCTTATATCACAACAATCAGATAATAATCATTAGTTATTGCTACCTGAACAGCCTTAAAAGTCAAATAAAAAAATGAAGGAGTTAAGTTCAACACAGACGGTCTGGAACAGGATAGCTCTGCCTATAGAAGAAATAAAAATGTCTGCTTCTTTTAGCAGTGGTAGCAGACGAAGTGTTGGTCACACTTCCAAATATTGAATTAATGTTAACAGCCACGTTGTTTAGACCATCATTCCTCTGCAACAGGATGATTGTTTACAGCACAGGCAATTTCCAATAAGCATCATAGTGTCAAATGTACACATTACATATTCATATATCATGGACAAACGTTAGCAATAGGGAAAAATTTAAAACCTCAACAGAGTCCACGCCTCCTGGAAGCAATCGCTTGTCAACAGCCTGGAGTCCAAACACTCCCAGCTGGACAAAGCCAAGAACTGGGCTCTGGTTTATACCAGGCAGTGTAGAAAAACATCTGACACATTCTGCAGCTCACAGGAGCAGCTTTGACCGTTCAGGAACTTTTTCCATGAGCAGCAGAGAAAAGTTTCTTAATGCTCCTGACAGCTGACATTTTCTCTCCTATTAACTGATGCTACTCTGTTAATGCTCATGGTCACGTCAGTCAGTCATGCTGTATGTTTTCCTCATTGGGAGTCATTTTCTCTTCTTTGTCATTGGTCCTTCTCTCCTCTTTTCTTTGGCTCCACTCTGCTATCCCTTCAGTTGTCCTGGCTTTTAGATTCCTGTCAAGCTGTAATCATCACTGTCAGGTACAGCATGTCATTCTCCCCCTCGCTGGGTAGTGAAACACATGCCTGTACACAGCACACACATGCACTACTTCTGATGACAAACCGAGATGCCATGCTGGTGTCAGATGGGAGAAATGGCAGCCATCACTCTGATAAAAGCTCAGTGTGGACTCCCTCCTCAGTCTGTCTCCTTTTGAGAATATATTTGTTTTGTTGCAGTTTTGGAACTGAACTAACTCTTCAGACAGAACATCAGCAAGGAATGCAATGGGAAAGCAGAGCTCAGCAACTTCTGCTATCCTCATTCACAATAATCAATCATTTTTGTGAAGTTTCCATGGTTACCACGGAAGCACAGAAATACAGAAGTACTAATACTAATTAAAAAGTTAATGGCAGTAGCAGTTCCTTTTCAAATCTAAAGGATGAGAGAGAATACCTTCATTTACAGTAAAAACTGAAGCTTTCTCCAGGAGAGAGACACGGTTCAACACTGAGAAACAGAACTAAGAGCATCAACGACAGAACGACAGAGAGAGACCAGGAAGTTCTGGGCAGCAGTAAAATAGATGATTTTCCCTGCAGGCCACAAGAACATTGGCTCACGTTTCTGGGTCACTGAATCTGTTACAGAGAACTTCCATGGTTTCAATGTTCAAAATGCTGTTTGGGCAATGAGCTCAGTCTCCAGGCTTTTAAGAAGGTGCGGCACAATCTTTTACAAGTTCAAAAAATCTCAGACATCAGCAAGGATCAGCAAATTAGCATGAGATGTAGTTGAGTGCAGTATCATATTCCTCACATATACAGTCATTTGTTAATGAAGAAAATATTAACAAGGGTTGATGCACAGTTAGGGAATGTTTTGTTTTTGGGGTTTTTTTGTTTTGTTTTTTTGTGAATGTCCACACAGTTGCATTTTTCCGTTGAGCCCTGCTCATGCTCAGCTTAAATGGAGAGTCTTCTGATGGTATCTTATTAAAACACATTACCTGAACAATCCCCGTCTCCCCAAACCTATTTCATTCAGCAGTGCTCAGAATTTCTGATCGTAAATCTGTTCTCATTATACTGTTTCTCACCTCCTCTTTATCTGCCCTACCTCCAGTTTCTTTATCCTCCCTGCTTTTCTCCTCCCCTCAGGTGAATATAGTAATTGCTACAATTTAACTGCTACTGTGTTGGATCTCATGCTTATCCTCTCCAGTCACTCGATTATAAAAGAGATGAAAATAGAATGCATCTCCCATGAAAGATGTAGTTGAAAGTGTGTGTGTGTGTGTGTGGGTGTGTGTGTGTGTGTGTGTGTGTGTGTGTGTGTGTGTGTGTGTGTGTGTGTGTGTGTGTGTGTGTGTGTGTGTGTGGGGGGGGGTGTGTGTGTGTGTGTGTGTGTGTGTGTGTGTGTGTGTGTGTGTGTGTGCGTGTGTGTGTGCATGTGAGTCTTGACAATTGGGAATTACTTGTTCGGTCTGGTCTGATTTCTTTTTTTTTCTTTTTTTTCCCCTTTTTTTTAATAATTCAATTATTGCCAATGTTGTGGTGAAACTGCAGGCTGAAACATACAAATCACTCCAATCCTAAGCCAATTCCTTCCCATTTACCCACAATGATTTACACAGACACGGAGCCATTTTCTGCACTGCTGTTTATTAGATTCTCATCTGTGGCCCTTGGCGAGTCACTACAGAGGGAGATGATGAAGAAGTGAACTGGACATCTCTTCCGTAATGCAGAAAGGGAAGATGATTTAGAAGAGATATTATGCTCTCTAACAAGTTGACCCAGTTTCCTGAGGTATTAATGAAATGTCAATGAAGTGCTCATGTTAGAATAGTGCATGATTACAGTTCTTAAGTCTTGCTATATTTCTCACTTTAAAGGAGATGACTTAGGGAGGAATGAAGTTTTCCTCTTTTATCCACAGAAGTTGCATTTTTTAAAATAATTGTTGTATACACAAATGCTACCCAAACAGGTATATTTTAAGTTATTTACGTTTTCCCTTATCTTTTCAAAATCTCTCTACAAGTCACAAATTAAACATACAGCAGTTAATTAATGAGGGCATTTTTTTACCGCAGTGTATTGGGTGCAATGCCATCATCCAATCAGATCAGCAGCATCTCTAACTGACGTAAAGTCCAGTCGTACAACTCTGGTGTTTGCTTTATATCTTCCTCTTCAAAATAACTTTGAAACTGAAAAATTGAAAACTACATGCAGATATTTTCCATCAGGCTTCTGTGTAAACACACTACAGACCAACAATCTCTGTGTCCTGAACTCAGACTTTCAAAGATGCTTGAGAGTCACTGAAACATCAATTACACCACAGTGATCATTGAAGAAGCCTTGACAGACACTAAGTGTATTGAGTTAAAACATAAAAATAATAAACTAATGTTGAATATTGTTTTTAAAGTAATTGCAACATAAAACATCTGACCAACAAAAATCATCTGGCTGTTGTGAGTAAATGAAAATACATCTGGCTGGATGTTTTTTGTCAACTGTAATTTGTAAATTAAAGATGTGAAAGACTAAAGCCAAAGTATATTCAAAGAAAGAAATGTTACAAACTTTTACGCTAATTCACATTCAGTTTTACAATAAATTGCATACGATTAACTATAACAAATAAACTGAAAACATTTATGAAAAGTAATATGTGCCACTTTTAAGAAGGGCACATTTTGGACCCACTTCTTCCTTTTGCGCCGATTCAGCTAGATTCAGAATCAGATTTATTTATTTGTGTCCCAAAAGGGCAATTTATGTTACAGCAAGTACAAAAATTTTATTCAAAAATTTGAACTCCATTTATTTCCATAATAATTCTGCAGGACCTCAAATATATATTTCAGCTTGGAGAGGGGGAGTCATGATGACTAAGCAACATAGATGATTCTTGTTTGGGCAGCCAAACATTTAGCACTGGCCTGCTGTCTTCACTCTATTACCTCTCTGACACCAAAGTTGACTGAAATGTCATGGAGGTCCTGACCTTTCACAAGAAAGCAGCTTTGGTGTTTCTTTAATCAAGGTTACCTTCCAAAGCCTTCTTCCTCTGTAAACCACACAGCAGCTTTCACAGAAGGAAGGAGCAGTGAAGAAGCAGTTAACCCTTTCAGAACAAAGCAGCTTAATTATCTTTCATTTCTTTTCCTTTCCATAATGTAGCAATTCATTGATAAGGTTGAAACAGAATCTAGATGTCTGTAATGCATAATGTATTGAAATGCAGACTTTCCTAGGTTCAATTTGCACCTGTGGCAAAACGCAGATCATGGCATTTTCGCTGAAAAGCCAAAGAAGGAAAATGACTACAGTGCCGGGAGAGATATGAGAGCAGTAAAAGGGCCATGAGAAAGATTTCATATCTTCCCTCTCCTGTGCTGGAGTGCACACTGCTAGAAAAGAACTATATTTATTCACAATGATCTATTCAGAAACTCAATTTTAACTCAATTAAAGCTTCTCTCCCTGTCGGTCATGCCTTTGTTGCAGTAATTGTCAGACTCTGCTTCTCAGACTTGAGTTCTTTGAACATGAATCGTGCTAGAGCTCAAACCTTCAGCAGAGCGAGGGGGAACATTTTAATTCAGCCACACAAGAGCGAAGAAAAACCATGACAGAGAAGCAGGTAGGAGTGGGTTTGAGAGCCTGGAGCAAGCTGTGCCAAATACACACACAAACACACACACGTAGTGGCAGAGTAAAGTGAATCTATGCAAATTGTTGAGCTAATGAATTTTTGAATTCCAGCCTTGGCTCCTGTGAAGGTAATGCACTTATTTTGGCATGAGCTCATAGAAGAAATGGAAAATGAACAAAATCACACACACACACACACACACACACACACGCATGCAGGCATGAACAGTGCAGTGATAAGCCAAATGGTCTCCTGCTGACAGCAGCTCATCACACCTCCTCACTTCTCTCTGGTCTGTTGTCTTTCCAACATGCCTTTCTTCTTCCTGATGTGTAAACTCATTAGCACATGTACACAAAACACACCACACTGCACAACATCTGCAAATCTTTCTTCACAAAAACGTCCAGTCTGTGTTCCACTCCAATACATGAAGGTGAGCATACTTTTGCAACAGGACTGACAGAGCAATTAGGTTCTATTTTATCTTCAACCAAAACAAGCAAAGTTACATAAGATCATCTAAAATGTTCACATATTGTCTTTCTTTAGCAAATTGAAAAGGGCTCATGAAAAAAGATAACTTCTAATTCTTTACCAAATTCTTTGATTTAAAAATCCCACAACTATAGAAGCCAACTTTGTAAATTCAGAGAAGCTGAAACACAAATTAATAAAACATGATGCAGTGGATTTAAGATCAAAAAACCACAGCTTTTAAGTCAAAAATTGTTAAGGTTCCATACCTTACGAACTTGATCATTAATTAACTTGCTAACAAACTAAACAGGAATAATGTTATCTTGTTCAAACCTTGTTAAGTTGAGGTTGGCAGTGTTCCAACATAATCTTTATTATTATACATCCAGATTTTATTTTGTGTGTGTGCCGCTCTTTTCTAAATTTGTCTGTACGACAAGTTTCAGTGTGAAAACTGTGCACTCTTTAATACATGAGGCCACCGAAGTATATTAAGGCCACCAAAAAGGAAAATGTAGGAGGGAATGAAATGTATTTGTCATTTTCAAACACAATTCTGTCATTAATACTGGAAGTATGAGAAAAAAGTTAGAAATTTGAGACTGAAAATCCTGGGCTGCTACATGCTGCTCTTCAACAAGCTCTTCAAGGCAAAGAAGGAAGTGTAGGATCGATCCAGACAGAGTTGGTGCAACAAACAGATGCAAATGTGAGTCAGTGATATTCTTCTTTTGCTGTTTTTTCTAATAGCGTTTTGACTTCAGTTAGTCAAAACACTGTTTTGCTGCTTTCAGCAACAATGATTGTGCAACATCATAGCATATGCTTGTTTTCTATAGTTTCCAGAAGGCCTTATTGACAGCTGTAGGGTCTGTTCCTGTTGGCATGTTTGACTTTGATTTTGGAGTTTTGAGGTTCCTTACTTTCTTCTATTTAGTCCTGCCTTGTTTTTCACCGCTGTTCTTCTTTAGTAATTCTAGTTATATATATTTTATATTTCCAGTTATTTTCTGTTCCTTTTGTACAGTTTGTATTTGTATTTGTGCCTGTTCTCCTGTGTTTTCTCTTCTCAGTTAGTTCATCAGCCCAGGTCTATTGTCCCTATGATAAACTCCCAGTATTTGAGCTCTTTAGTTTGTCACGTCACTTCTCCCTGGTTTTACTGTGATCTCTTAGTATCTCCTGTTTGGCTTTGTTTGGATTATTTGTTATTTTTGTTCCCCTATGTAGCCGTCAGTTATCACCTGAACAAATTTGCTGCAATTTGTTTGCATCTATAGTGGAGTAAGTTTCCTGTACTTGCTGTTGGGGGAGACTACATTAACTGCTTTCTGCTAGAAAAAAATCAGATAATTGTTTGCATTTTAATTGGTTGGAGTGCAGCAGAAGGAGGGGCTTGCCCAGGGAACCATTCCTGCAAAAAGCACAACTTTATGCATATTTGTGTTACAAGTTATGCATACAGATTAATCATGATTATTCACGGCACAAGAGTGTTATTAAATGTTCAAATTGATTGACAGCAATACTTTAAAATGAAATAATGATGACATTGCTTACCTAGGTGGGTCTTAGTGAGAGATATTTTCATTGTTCAATAAAAATCATATGCCTTTGATAAAAATGGATTTGATATTAGACAGCCACTTAAATCCACATTACTAACTTGAAAGAAATGACTGAGGAGATCACCCCACACCTCAGCTATTTGCGTCATCCCATTTCAGAGAGAGTGATGGCACATAGACAAGACAGACTTTGCACAAAGCGAAAGCAGAATGGAATGATGGGAAGAGAGATCGATCAGAAGACAATGAAAAACAGATTACAGGCAGTTGTTAAGTTAAAGACCTGCCAGAGCTACAATCAGATGTGGTTGATGGATGATTGTTTGAACTGAATACTTTTTTGTGGAGATAAAGATGGTTTTAAGAATAAGCTCAAATAGAAACAATATTAAAAACAAGACTATATCTGATGTAGCCTCAACAGAGGGAGGTTACTCTGCAATGTTGTGCTGCATTTGTGGTTCTGCAAAACTGATTTTTCCTTCGTTTCTATGATTCTGTCTTTCCTTTGCCTCTTCTATCTGCTCACATGCACACTGCTGCATGCTTACGTGAACATGACATATTTGACTGGAGACAGTCACATGCAAACAGAAACTGGTAAAGCAGACCAACACTCGTTAGAGAGGGTGCAGAATGAGGAGAAGATAAAAGCAGAACTTGCTCTCCAATCTTTGCTTCACTTTGTGTCACCCTTAAGGTGTTAAGTGGAGCCCAGCGCTGGGCAGTAAATATCACTCTGTGTCTATTCCTCAGTTCAGTTCAGTACCTTTGTTGTCCCGTAAGGGGGGAAATTAGTTTTGCAGCCAGGCATTTCAAACATTTAAAGCAGTAATTTAAAAAAACAGCATAAGATACACAGACAATGTTTAAAACATCCAAGCAGCAATTAATAAATATAACAGCTGGAATTTAAAAATCCACAAGTTTAGGGATCTGGCTGCTTTGGAAACAGGAAGTTCTTCCATCTGTTGCTTTTAATCTCAGGAAGCCTAAACCTCCAGGCAGACTTTAGTGTTGCACTTAAGGGAAAAAGGATGGCGAACAACATTTCCTTGTTAAATTAGTTAATTAGTTTTAGTTATTCAATTACCAAAATAATTGTTTGAAACAGCCCTTTAAAAATGATCCTTTCAAATACTGACAAGCCCTTTCTCTGTCACCTGACCAGCCATACTCCCAAAACAAAAAGCAGCAGCATAGCAGTGGTTGTGTCAGTGTCATGCTCATGTACGCGCTGCTCACAACCTCCTCCTTGCTCTCTACTATGCTGCAGCTCCTCCCCAACAGCGGAGTCCACTGTGAATGCTCAGACTAGTTAGCATGTTAGCATGCCCTCCCATGATGGTGCATGAACTATTTTTCTGTAATGTTAGGTTCAGTTGGCAGCAGGACCACAAGGAGAAGGCAGAGGAGCTCCATGTTTTCACAGATTATCTGTCTCATATCATACAGTCAGAACATAGAAATAGTTTAAACAAATAATTAAGAATTTTTATAAAAGTTGCCTACAGCAGCTTTAAGGTGGGCTTACTTTCTTTTTCACCATTAGAAGACCTGACTCTTCAGTACATGTGCAAAGATGTCCAGAAATGTGTCAATCCTTTCACATCAAAACTTCAAGGTGATGCTTCAAGTTTGATTCTGCTTAGATATAGCGGTCCATCTCCTGTACACATACCAAATGTTTATCTGCTTGCTTTTTCTTTCATGCCCTTGACCGATTAGCTGCCATTGTTCTGCCAGGATGGTACACATGAGAGGAGGAAGTTTAAGTTTGTCTGACTTTTCTTTCTCCTACCTCCAGGCAGCCTAATGTTTGATTTGGGTGGTCTATTCCTAGCTTTCAGTATTCAAGGTCAAAGCCTAAATGTGTGTTTTTGTGTGTGTTGGTAATTGTGTTAAATATGAACAGAAACTAGGGCTGAAAAAGCAGAGAGATTGGATAAATTGTGTATGTAGACGGCAGCAGCTGCGTGACATGTTGCAGCAACCACACATTGTGTCACTCCTCCCTCCCACTGACCAAATGAAAAACCTGGAAATACATTTAATTATCTATACAAATCACTGGCACCAGCATTCTGCATACAATAATCTGATTATCCTAACATGTTAATGAAATGACCTGCCACGGCTTGAAGCCAGGATGCAGAAACTTCAATTTTAAGTCTTTAAAGTTTAACTTATTAACTCACTTTGTAATATTTAATCAAGACTGCTCAGTCTGTCCTCCTCCAACCTGCTCCGCCTTGCTCTGCTCCAGCAACAGTCTCACCTGTGATCGCTGTGCTGCGCCCACTCCTAAATCTTGCATGTAGACATTTGGGGTCCTGAGGAGTGTTGAGAGGGTGAAGAGGCTCCGCCAACTCTATGGCCACCACCCTCTCTCCGCCATTTTAAATGCACTATGTAACAACACGCATCAGCACCAACACAAGAGTCTTATCAGTTATGTATTTATAAACAGCAACAGAGACAATTATTTAGCTGTTATGTCCTGATGGTGTCCCAATATTTTTTATTTTCATCTATAAATATTTAGAATCCTTTATAGTCAAACCAGACTGGCACCAGATAAGCGTTTCAGCTTAGAGGGGGAGTCAGAGTCATCCATGTGACACCTGGATGAGAAAGAAAGGGTGAAGATTCTAAACAAGATCATCTACGTTTCAACAAGTACAGATGTAAAAGGTTGCTGGAGCTCTTCTGAACAAGTGTGGGTTTGCTTTGTGTAGTATTTTCCAGGTTTAGCTATGCTCGGCTTTGTCTTTCGGTCAGTCTGGAATCCTTTTTAATTTCTTCTTTCATAGTTTGTGGCTTGAGGCAGCAGCTGCCCTGACGCCCACACAGGAGCCTGGCTGATGAAGTAGCTTAATCTGGAACCTCTGATAATAAACCCTGCAGGCAATTATTCAGCTCCATGGAATAGTTGACATTTTCTCCTCAAATGCGTCCTTCTTCTGCCCCTCCACCTTATTTACCTCAATCCCCATGAATAGAGATTATCAACATGGCAGTTTGCTGGGTGTTAATTGAACAAAGTTGTGCAGCCAAGTAACCGTGTGTGTTTAGCAGCACATCAGAGGCCATGTTGTTTCCATAGGTGGAAGCATTTGTCACAGCACAAGGAAAGTGTTGATCTCAGCTATGAAGCAGAAAAGATAACGGTAACAGCAAAGGTCATATGCAGGCGTGTTGAATATTGCACAAATAGCCACATAACGCTGAACCACTTTGTTGTTTGGAAAGCAGGATGTTCAAGTAAATTGTGTCTGGTAGCTGATGTGGGAGTAACAACAGCATGCCAAGAAGTCCTCATGTGATACTACATACAAGAAAAGCAACAGTTGTGTGAAAGTTTAAAGAAAGCGATGAGTCACTTCCTTCTGTTCTTTGTTTCATAATGTTTTGTTGAAACCATTTTAGGAATTTTTTAAATTGTTTCTGCAGCCAGACTAAACATAAGCTCTGTACAACTCCTAACAAACAGTACCCCGAAAAACAGTTTACTCCCTGCAGTCTTTTTTCTGTGGGAAGTTCTTATTTTTTGTCAAATATCATCTAACAAATTTGAATGTCTTTCAAAGATAAACTGTTAACCCAAAATAAATCAATGACTCCAAACCCACAGGCCTGAACATGAAGTGTAATGACGGAACCCTTACACTGTGTCTCCCTTTAGGTAAGCAGAAACAGCCTGATGAAAGTTACATCTCAACCAGATATTAGCCTTCTCTTGGACTAGACCAATAGAAAACCTTTTTTGAGACGTTGAACATGCTGGCATCATCTGGTTCAGCAGAATAACCCTCAGCAGACTGTATCTCTGCTTCGAGAACTGATCTTGTCTCTATTGGAGCAAGTATGGCATCAACCTACAGAGGCCCCATTAACAGAGTAATGAACAAGCACATCTGGATTTTCAAAGACAGACTGCATATTCTTACAATTATAGCTATATTAATACATATATGGATTCATCCATATATGTCTTGTCAAGATTTTTTATATGGCTATACATAAACACAGTGGATTTCATTGTGAATGTCAAGACCTCGCGCTCATGTTGTGGTAGGAGCATCAGACAAGGCAGACAAAGTGAGAGCAATGGATGGAGAAATGTTATTTTAGAAGTTGAGGACTACAATACTTTATGATTCCACTTATCCTTTTCATCACTGGCTTCATCATGCAATAACCAGACATTCTTCTTCTTCTACTACAGAGCAAAATTTATACTCCATCACGTCCAGAAAGTATACTGACAATAGTCAGAGTTGCTCCCAGTTTCTCAGCAGAAAATCCGACTTCAGAGAATATTGCAGTTCTGTCTAAGAAGTCAGAATTTCCCATTTGTGAGTAAAACATTAATTCTAGGATCATGACAACTGAGACAATATGAATTTCAAATGAACAAACCAAATTTCTCAGCTGAACCAATTTTCTGTCATTGTGAACACACTCAGAGATGTTACAGAAACACATGTGGCACCAAGTCTTTTAGATAACTGTCTCAGGCTGACTTATGCTACTTCATGTCTCCTACTGTCTAGAAAAAAATATCTGGTACTTCTATTCAGTTACTTGTTGCTATTACAGACATTTTATTCAACATGAAAGTCTTCCTGGAGTCTGCAGCCCCTTCCCTCTGGGTGTAGCTTTAATCGGCTCCAATCTGCCCTGGACCCATTTATCTCTTTTAGAAGGTCCTGCCTGGTTCTGCCCTATTATTCGTACCTATTTCAGGGATAGCATAAGCAAGGGTGTGTATTGTTTTTAAGCGATTTGACAGACAGCAGACTGAATTTGTCAGTTTGTCTTGGTGTAACATTATTCTCATTCTTTTCTCTGTCATTGTAGAAACTAATGTACACTTGAGAAATAGTGGCAAAACATGAAGAAATTAGGAACATAGCATAATGAGTCCAATAAGCATAATTTCATAACTTCATTTCAGTAAAGCGGCCATAGAGTGGAACCCTTAAAACTGATATTGAGCTTAAAGAAAATCAAATAAATGTGAACTCTCCCTATAGAGCTCTGGTGCACTGAAAAAAATAAGTCATTGGATGAACATAAAAAAATTATGGAAAGGATTTCCACGTGATTACTTTGCTTTATTTCAGCACCATGTACTTGTGTTACTCTTATTTAAAGCAAATGTGTTAGGTCAACCTAATTTATTAAGATTATTCCAATGTAAAGCAAATGTGTTGACTTAACTTGTTACTATGGTTATTCAATGGGCGATTCTAAATCAAACATGTTGGCTCAACATAATATTGTGGTTATTCTTATATAAATTAAATGAGTTGGCAAAAAATAATTTATTATGGTTGTTCTAATTTAAACCAAATGTGTTGGCTTAACCAGAATTATGGTAATGCAATGGATGATTGTAAATCAAATGAGTGGCTCAACTCCATTCATTAAGGTTATTCAAATTCAAATGAAATGTGTTGACTCAACATATGTTTTAAAGGTTCCTTTAACTCAGTTACTATAGTGTGACCCAGTGTAATGCAATACAGCCAGTCCAACTAATCTGCAATGTTTAGGACAAATCATTGATGTAACTTCATTAAGATGAATATAAATCTAGTTGAAACCACCTTATTTTACAGTGGTACCTTCACACTACCTGATTCAGTAGGTCCAACTCACTAAAAGCAAGTTAGCTCAACAAATATGCTTCATGCTAAAAGACAGCTAGTTAATCGTGTGGAAATCCTTTCCATTATTTCATGATGTTAATTCAAAGACATATTTTCAAGTGTTAATCAAGCATTTTAAGATAGCACTAGGTGAAAGTGTAGGAAGAACACTCAACAATTAGAAAAGGTACAACACAATTGTATTTTCAGAATTATTATACATCGTTTTTTACACAGCACAAAACACAGCTGAGTTGGACATTGAAATAAAAAAAACAACTACAAAAAGGTTACAGTTTCATTTTCCATCTAATTCTTTACAACATAAAACATGTCAGTATAGTTGCTCAACTTAGAGAACTGTAACAATATAAATCTTTTCTACTGCAGACTTTAAACACTCATTTTCCATATGAAACTTTGCTCAACTTAGCAGCGAGTTTCATATTGAGAACTTGTGCTTTCTTTGATAAGTTCTTTCCATCCAATTTCATTATTATTTTCTGTATTACTTCAAAGGTATGCTTGAGTTACTGAGCAAGTTGAGTGCTGAACGCACTAAACTTGAGGGTAGCTCAAGTTTAGTGCGTAGATTAGTCCCAGCAGCATCACTTTTGCAGAAGATACACTGCCCAAGCTGTTCATAACTTCCACCTCCTCCAGGACAATCCCAACATCCAGATGAGGATCGGCAGCCTCTGCACCCTCTGCTCAAATGACAACGATTCCGAGGACAGTCTCGGCTTTGGCCATTTCTGCACATTCATCAACGTCCTAAGGGAGTTAGGGAAGGGTATTGGGGGGGGAGACAATTCACATGTAATTAAATAAATAAATTAGACTGACATTGATTGAGTCACTCATGGACCTTAGTTGGTGAAAGTATTTTAACAACTCTTAGGAGTTCTATTGTAAACACAAAGAGAATTTAACATACCATGTACTCTCTCACCAGCTTCTCTGGATCTTCATTTAGGTACACACAGACCTTTGAGGATGCACTCTTGTCTGACCTCAGCAGTGTCTTCCTAAATATGCAGATCAAAAACAATGAGAACAATCTCAAAACTCCAGCAGTATAGGTTCACACACTTGAAAACATAGCTACATTCAAAGGAAGTCACAACAAAAGTGATCAGTGGCTTGCAGTCTATTTGAAAGATATTTAAAATTGTTAGTATCCCTTCATTATGCCAACTAAAATGGAGTTTAACATCGTATTTAAAACATCTAAATGAAGCCGTTAGAGGTTTAAATAAAGACATGAATATATCACCAAAGAAATATGTGAAAAGTACAGAATGGTCAACACAGTCTATATCCTTCTACTTTAATGAATATGCAAAGCATTCCATGTCTTACAAGTACATGGACAGTCTATGTGTGGGCATGGATAACGTCGCATATGCCGGTGTTTAAGTGTAAAATGTTTTAACAGGTCATATCTACGAGACAGAGAGAGACTACACTCCTTACATTTCCACATCCCCACGCAAATAAAGACAAATAAAACAGACTGGCCAAATAAATGTTTAGCTGAACCCTAGCTCTATAAGCTCTCTAACACTACATTCAGTCACTTTAGATCTGGCAAAACTTACTATTAGCCACTGAAATCTATAACTTGATAGCCAATGATCCCCTTGACCAGAACTTAAGCAGGTGGATTCCAGACAGGTGATCAGGTGATGTTCTGAAAGAGATCAGATATATTTTCAGCCATTAAAATATGCAATTCATACTGAACTGAGTTGTATCTTAAGTACAAGTCCCTTGAATGCCTCATGAATATAATCACTGGACACATGCAAACACATATGTACAGAATAGTGGTGAATTGAACATGGTAGAAAGCAATAGTAACATAGGTCAAAATGAGCACAAACAATCAACACAAAAAACATCAACATTTCAAAATTCAACCAATGAACTTCAATATTGTTTCTGAGCTACAATTATTTGGGGACAACAAAGAAGAGTCCAAAAAAAACAACAACATCTTTACAGCAGAGGAATATGTATTTTAAAGAAAAAAATAGAAAGCTCAAGTCTGTAATAATGGATAATCCATTGAGAGTTTTAGCCTGACAAAATATACTAGAAATCCATAACTAACAGGTATTTTAGGAACATTTAACAAAGCTCAGAAAGCAATGCTTTCTGCAGGTTTCACCGACTGAAATGTAGGACTTTTTATTACCATAAATAATTAAGAATCTCGATGATGATAGAAAGGTACCAAAGTGTGTGTATCTACATTTACCTCCATAGTAACATTACTGAAATAGAATTAAAATAGTTAGAAATAGACTGATGTTAGATCCGTGTGTTAAAAATCCTCTAACCTCCAGGGAGCTCAGGAGGAACAAAACTGTGACATTTCTGGGTCCATTTGTGTCTCTGGCAGCAGCTTTGTACACTACATATGGCTCTGCAGACTTTTTTCGCACAAAATGTACCTAACATGGTGCGGCGATAAATGTAAACAAAAAGCTATCTGCCTTAACCTAACCGACTTAATCTACAGAACATGAAATAATGTGACACAAGTATGGAACAAGTAGAAAATGGTGCAAATGGTAGAGAAATTTTAAGTTACATATTTTTATATGGATTTAGATGAAAATAGATTGACTCTTACCTTCTTCAAATTAAGTAGATGCACGCCAGGAATCTCCCCTCTGCCCTTGAAAAACCCAACAAGGTGCAAGCCAGTTATCTCGCGTGATTTTCCGTAATCTCTTGATGTCGCTGGATCCTCTTCAGCGGGAGATGAGTCTGACACAATAGCGCTTTGGAACTGACGTCACTGTGTTTTTTTTTATTAGATTAACTTTGACAAATATTGATATTGAATAAAATAAAATTATATATATATATATATATATATATATATATATATATATATATATATATATATGTATATATATATATATATATATATATATATATATATAGGGTCCTGCGCAGTATCTTGGCACAGCCAAGATACTGCGCAGGACCCTCAAGCTCCCAGGATCAGAGGATAAGAACCACCCGCGGTGGGTATATATATGTTAATTAGATGTATTCAAGTTGAGATAACGTCATTCAATCACGTTAGCTCACCTTGAATACGTTTTAGTTCAGTTGAGAGAAAAAAACCGATTGTCTCGCGTGTTCTCGCGTGATACCCGTGATCTCACTCGTTGTCGTCAGCACAATATCAGTCTGACTATAATGAATCATGTTAGCTCAACATGATTCAATTTTATAAATGTGAAGTCGTGGAATATCTTGTTTATCCAACATGATTTTATCACGTTTTCGTTTCAAACCCAACATTATTGTGTGAAAGGTACATGATATTCTTTTGTTAATGTAAAACGCCCCGACGTTCTTTTTTTTTCGGCGGAAGATCTAGCTGACGTAATTGAATCACGTTATCTCACCTTGAATACATTTTATTCCATTTGCGAGAGAAAACCGATTGTCTCGCGTGTTCTCGCGTGATATCCCGTGATTTTCCGTAATCTTGCGTGAACTTGCGTGATATCCCGTGATCTCACTCGTGGTCTTCAGCATAGGATCGGTCTGACTATAATGAATCATGTTAGCTCAACATGATTACATTTTATAAACGTTGAAGTTGTGGAATATCTTGTTTATGCAACATGATTGTATCATGTTTTTAGCTCAAACATGGAAATTTAGTTAACAGTACATGATATTCTTTTGTTAATGTGATAACCCCTGAGGTTCCTTTTTTACAGTGTGTTCAGCTACACATAAGAAAATTGAAGCCTTTACATTTAAGAAACATAGAGTTCTGTTAAACAGCTAATTTGGCTCTCATCTTGAGCTTATTCTTTCCTCACTTCTCTGGAGTTCTCTAAATGTGAAGCAAAACCAACTGGGCTGGAGTGATTATATTGGAGAATCAAGGGAAGCTGAGAAAAGACAAATTAAAGCTTTCTGCTATTTTTCTGCCATGAGCCTCATTAAGAGTAAATATATTGTTAGCAGTGTAAAGATTCACCACATGTAGGCGGATGGCCAAATCTCCTGGGTCAACATCTCAACTCCCAGAAAGTTTTTTCAGAGTAAAGCTGCATTCTTGAGTTCTGAACATAAAACTAATCACCAACACACCAGACAGAGTCCAACAAGTCACTGTAGCTGGAAGGGAAGTCGTAGGGTGGTGTTTGCATTGAGCAAATCATTTCTAACAAAAACACAAATGAAATGTTCAGAATAATTTTTACATTTATTTTAAATGCCCAGAAAGCCTATGAGCTAAAATACAACAAATTCATAATGTGTCATTTTTGTATTTATAGAAAATGTTTTCAATAAATTGTCTGATGCTGGCAAAAAACAACTGAGACGAAAATAAAAACCATTCATGGATGAATGTAATAATTAGTTCTGTCAATTGATTAAAAAAGTTCATCAGATTAATCACACATGCAATAATCATTTTTCTTTTTTTTTCTTTTTTAATTGCAGCTTGAAGCAGCAGTGTAGTCAGCCAGAACTCTACAGCAACTAAGGGAAACTAACTGCTCTACACATGAATACAAGTAAGAACAAACTCGCTCGGCAGGTAACTGACAGATAAGATTTAGTTTATTTACTAGTTCTTGGGCGCTCCATGCCTTTCTGATGCCGCCCCAGGCAGCTGCCCACATGGCTCATATCAAATCTACCATTGTATCCACGTTTTCTAAAAATGTTTTGTTTCAAACCAAATATGTCTGAAGACAATCAGTTTTCCAGATTTTTATTTTCAAGATTTAAAGGAAGTTATTTTGTTACGTTAATTTACAAATCTCCAAAGTTAGGTAGTAACTAGTTACAATTACTTAGTTATGTTTATTTTAGACATTTTGGGGAAAAATTTTACTTTTGGGAGTATTTTGACTGTGCTGTACTTTTTACTTTTACTTTACTAATTTTATCATGCTGCTCTTGTATGAGTGAAAATATGTTGAAGCAGTTCTCCTCTTACTGGAGTACAATTTTTGGATACTCTGCCCATCTCTGGAAATGTCCCTCTCCCTTGCTGGATTGACATCAATAAAATGTAACTCTCTGGTGCGCACCAGAAGGTTCCTTTATATTTCCTTCTATGCCCCGTTAGATCAGCATTCTCGAACGGCAATCTTCGAGAGCCGCCGCCCTGCAACTTTTAGATGCGTTCCTTGTCTTACAGCTTGGATGAAATGGATAAACTGCATCACCAGCATGCAGACAGGCACTGCAGAGCTCTGCTGATGAGCTGATAGTGGAGCCAGGTTTGATGAAGCAGAGAGACGTTCAACAGCCTTTAAGGACTGGAGTTAGAGACCACTGCTTTAGGGTCTGTGTAGGACATCACTGTTAGGTCTATGAATAACATCCACATGAAATGAGAGAGTACAAATGATGAACAGATCAGAGTAAAGCTCTGCTAGACATAGTCAATATATCGGTTTTATAGTAAAGGACAAGAATCATAAACACATGAGACAATCTGGATCCCAAGAAGCTGCAGACACCATCATCTCCAGGACAGCGCGCTTTGGGTTCCCAGCTCAGATTGCTTATTTCAATGAAAGCTAATCAGCATTAAAATAAAAACAAAACATGGCCATCCACTAAATAAAAGCTATAAGCTGTAATAGTTCCTCTGCTGCTCTCCTGAGCTCCACTGGAGCTTTTGGACTCTTGAACCCTGTCGGGTTTTCCATGCCTGTAGGATTCTCTGTGGGTGGCAGCCTGTGATGTTCCAGTTGTTATTAATCAAGGACGACTCAGAGCAAATGGGATTTTAGCCTTTTACTTGAAGCTTAACTCACTTTTTAAATAAAACTTTCAGTGCTTGTTTAGAAAACCTAGTTGTAGATGTATGTGACGAAGTAAAAAAATCTGATCACCGATGGAGCCAGTTTAAATATTTACTGTACCTGTTCTGCTGCAAATCTTCAACCTTTTTATGTGCAGATGGAAAACACGCATAAATTGGGTGAAAAGAGCAAACAACACAATCTGCTGCTATCAGGATTATTTAAAAGTTATAATAGCTTTAAACTCCCTCTGAGTAAAGACCATGTGAGCAGCAGAAATCAAAGGCAGTACTGGAATAAAACAACTGCTTATTTGAAATTTTTGATTTGCTTAAGAATTGCTGATTTATTTTTTATTTTTTTTCAAAATAAAAGCTGCTGTTTGTGTGAGGTTTTATTTTCCTTTTCTTTTGGCTCTTTGTGTTAGACTGATGTGTGCCAAAGTCTTATCTCAGATTCAGGTAGGTAATAATCCAGCTGGACAGATATTGGCAAAAATAACACATCTTTCACTTTCTCGCCCAGGTTTTCCATTCCCTTCACTTAACCATTCCTGTTTTATTTCTCAGTCTCTGCCTCTGTCTCCCCCCACCAGTCCCCTCGTCTCGCTGCCATCCACTTGCTCTTCACTCTACTTATTTCTGACAGTTCGACAGGTCTGTAAGATGCCACACAATGATACCCATTTACAGCAAGGAGTGTTCATAATGACTTCAAATCGCCTGTAATGGGTAGTAATAGGCACTTCCCCTGCGGACATGTGCGTGGTACATTGCGTTCTTAACATTTCTTATTGTGCATGTATGGTCATCAAAACAGTATAAACATTGAATTTAATGTCTCCTGTTGCTCATGAAAATGTATGAACCACTGAAGAATATGTTGCTGTTCTGCTGTGAGAAAGTATTTGCTCCATTTTATTTTTCACATTTATATGTATCAGAAAGAAAATAAACACAAACATTTGTAAAGCATATTTCAAAAGTTAATTTTATTAGTTTAAGGAATACATATATTTACATATACTAGTTTTTTTTCCTGTCTTTGTCTTGTCCAGCTCTCAGTCTCAGGCAGTAAGGCTGTCTGGCCTTAAGGCAGGGATTTAACGTTATCCTGATTATGTCTGTCTATGACAGACAGACATAAATCATGTCAAATTGTATCATCAAATGAATGTACTTCATATGCATCTGATCTCAGGTGAAATAGCAAATGGACCACTGAAGGCTGTACAGTGGTGCAGTTGATAGCACTGCTGCCTTGCAGCAAGAAGGTGGGTTCACTTCCTGACTCGGGGTCTTTCTGCACGGAGTTTGCATGTTCTCCTTGTGCATGTGTGGGGTCTCTCTGGGTACTCCGGCTTCCACCCACAGGCCAAAAACATGACTGTCATGTGATTTCATATTTCAAGGCCTAAATGCATGCAGGAGGATTTGTCTTGTTTGTTTGTTTTATTTTGTTAACAAGCGTCTAAACATATATATCTAAGAAATATTGCAATCAGCTTGTTTCTAAAAGCATCTATCTAAAAATAAGATCACAAGAAATACTCAGCATCAGACCTGCAAGAAAAACAGACAGAGAAGAAAAATCCTGTATGTTTGAGTTCCAGATAAGATTGCTAAGAAAAGCAATCCACCGCTTACAACAAAGCTGAACATTGTGGCTTTTTGCTTAGCTTGAGTACCTCTTGTGGACAACTTTACAGAAAACTACTGAAATTTTCACTACTCTTCTGCTGTATGGTAAGTGCAGCATTTGATTTCCTTTCTAGCACACAGTGGGTGGCACAGAAATAACAAAGGGGATAACTGATGACACACTTGGCTGTTACTGAGACTGCTTTAACAACGTCAAGAGGAAGAAATCCATCAGAATTCTTTCTTCAGCACAAATAAACCTGGACAAAAGAGAACAGAGTGATGCTTCATGTGTTATGACAACGTGATGCAAATCTTTAACTTTCTACTGTCCAGTCGTATGATTACAAGTTTCCCTTAGTTAAGATCAATAGTTGTATCTGAATAACTGCATGTTTTTGATGCTGTTGCAGCATAATAAAAAATAAAAATAATGGTAAGCATTGTATTTTCCATTAATTGTGTAGCAGAGCCAGATAACGACAAATGGTTTGACTCTGTAGGACTTTTGCAAATATGAAATTTTTCAGCAGCATCCAGCTGCTGAAAAATGTCTCAGTCTCAACTTGTTTGAGACAAAGTTTCACATACTTGGATGCCAATCATTGCCTTTCATTTTGAAACTGGGTAAAATCTATTTATAAACCAGTGAAAGTTTTCCTTGCCGGTTTGGAACTCTGACTTCTTGGATGTTCGAGATAAACTTGCCAGCAAAAAAGTAGATTTTGGTGGTTAGTTACACTGTATGTCTGAAATCTGTGTTTTTGTAACTTGGTGTGACTCAAACTCAAGTCATAATCTCTACATAATAAAAAAGATTAAATTCTCTTAGTGCACAGAAGCTAAGAAACTGCAAAGCTTTCTGCATGAAGATGTTTCCTTGTTGCTAAATGAGACAGACAAGCTCATGAGTTAAGATGGAGAGCAGATAGCTATTTACTGAAGCCGTGTTCTTTTTTTTCATCGCTGCTCAGTAAACAGCGACTCTTGCGCTTTCATTAACAGACATGACAGTAGAAGTATTGGACCTGTTGACTCACTGTCACTAAACTTTGTAATTAGCTGATGTATTTGCTTTGACAGACAAATTAGTGTGTTGTGTGTGTTGACAGCCTTGTGTTTGGTTGCTGTTGACAGAACGCTGTCTGTGTGTCACCACTCCTCCCGGCATGCTCTCTGCTTCACACTGAAGCTGATTGCTGGCTGTCAGCTCCACTCGTGTCTGCTCCACTCAGTCTCTTTCTGCACGCGTCTCCCTCACAGAGCTGTCACAGCCTCTAATGTCTCATTCTCTGACAGTGCCACTCCTCTTCTTATTCTTCACTCTTGCCAACTTGCATTCACATTGAATAAACCTCTATTCATCAGAGTAGCAAATCAATAAAATCAGGCAGTTCTGACAAATTCATTTGTGAGTAAACGCTTTGGAGCCTTTGAGGCCGTGACTCTAAAATAAATTGATTCTTGCTCATCTTAAATTGAGAGATAATGCATCAGGTTAGTCTGTGGTCAGATCTCTGAGGAATAGATATTCAAGACTCAGATGCTTATAAATAAAATGTTGCTTCTGCATCATAATAGTAGAATGTAAATTGATTCGGAGATCTAATAAAATTAGCCAAGTCATCAGGAAGAAAGTTATGGACGTGCACCAGTTTGCTTCATTCTGGGGAACAAATCCTGTCTTCATCAAACAGTTATAACAAGTATAGAAATAATAGGAAGGAGACAGAGGACTGTTTTCTCTCTACCATGTATGACAGGCTCAGGCGGTTCTACTGCTGTCATTCATCAAAGGACTTTTTTATGTCAAATGATTGCTTCAAATACTATCTTCTCTTTGATTTAATTATGATCTGAATCTACAAATTAGAGCATTCTGATTTATCAGTCACCTGTATCTGTTTTATGTTTTCTCTAAGACATTCCCAATTTTTTTATCCTTAACAGTCACAGTAAGTAGGATCATCATTACTGGATGTTTCAGGTTTTCTCCCCAATGCACACTTTGAGGAGAAAGCTGAGCAATCTTTTCATTTCTGTCTTCTGTTTCTTCTTGTCCATTCTGCTCCGTCTTCTCAAACACAGTCATATCAGATGGTCGCTTGTACTGAGCCCGGTTCTGGTTCTACTGCAGGTTTCTTAAAGGGAGTTTATTCTCTCCACTGTCACTACGTGCTCAGCATGAGCGATTGCTGTGAAGTCAGCAACACAATGCAAGCGATTGTGGCTCACTGTTGGTCCAGGAGTTAATCCTGCAAGTCAATGAGTCGATGCAATCTGATGGGTTTCCGTAGACAGAAACTTTTTAATCTTCTTTGAATCATAAATTCAACTTTGTACTGTTTACACAGGAGGCCCCTGGTGGCCTGGTGGGGGCCCTGACTTTGGCTCTTTGAACCATTTGGAAACATATTATTGAACATGCGTAGAGGGAGGAAAGTCAAAGTGAGGTAAAACATTTTAAAAACGTTTTTCCTTCATTTCTGGCAAACATAAATCTAAAATACTGTTGTCTCAAGCTTGGTCACAAAGAGTTCCTTCACACCTTGAACCTGTTTACGGGACTGTCAGTCTGAATACAAGTGTAAATTAATTTCAGTTGAGTTTGTTTGATGCATTATTCTAAATCTCCAAACTAAAGGTAGTGAGAAAATGATTCTAAGATAACATCTGCTCGTTATATTGCATTATATATTATTCCATATGCTTGTGAATTCCCACTGAATGAAGCTATTTGGGTTACTTGAACAGTTGTTTACCTGCAGCTGTATGAGAGCCAACAGACTCTCTTGTTCTTTTGGATCATTATTCTTGGTATAAAACTTCTGTGGTGTCTCTGCCTGGTAGAACTTTTCATTCAGGACTTTTGATTGATTGTTTTACAAGAGTTCTGTGTTGTGCACAATATTTGAATAAACCTGATTGAGTGATTTCACCTGACAGTGCTTGGCAATACATTTCTACACAACACTAAACATGGAGGAACTGTAACCAAAGGTGTTCTAGAATATGAACTAAGTCAGATCAATGGTAGTGAAAAAGTGCAAAGGGAATATTGTCTCTCATGTGTTAAGATTTTTTTTTTTTTTTTTAATAAATCAACTCTGGAAATGTGCCATTAAGCATCACATTGCAAACCGTGAGCGGCGTGCAAAAACACAAACCAGAGAAAAAGTGCAAATTAACAAGCAGAGACTTCACATCACCCATCAGTTCACCACATTTTTATGATGTTTCATTCCTAAACCTCATCTCTATTTAAATAAAACACTTTGAGCTACAAAATGTGCTTTAACAGGTTAACAAGTTCCAGCAGCCAGCACATGTCCTCACACTCTGGCAGAGCTGTGTAAAAACCCCAAAGATAATTTGATATTGTATCACAGCAGGATATTCTCTCACATTTTTCTTAGCTTTTTTTTTTTTATAAATCACATTTTTAATTTCAACACATGAAAAAAACCAAGCAGAGGCTGCTGCTTTTTTGTTTGTTTCTACAAAATTCCTGCTGTCCCTCTTTTTGGCAGCTTTTATTGCTCGTATTTCCTTTTATAAATGGGACTTTATTTTTCATCAAACATCATCAGCTATGCACTTTGTCACTGAAAGTCGAGTAAAACCAAATGTCTTCAGGAGTCACTGAATCATTCATTAGCAGAGTAAAACTGCTTGTGACATAAACTCAGCAGTTCTCTAAAGTCAGTGGTGTCCTAAGTGGGTCCTGGAGGGTCGGCATCCTGCATGCTTCAGTTCTCTCCCTGGTGGTAGTAACAACCTTCTCAGCATGTCAGTGTTCTGACCTAAGGCCTCTAACAAGCCATCATTGGGTCCAGGTGCGTTAAACCAGGGAGAGAACTGAAACATGTAGGATGCCGGCCCTCCAGGACCCACTTTGGACACCCCTGTCTAAAGGCTTTATAGTGAACTCACCAATATGATTTACCTTTTTTATTTTTACACATAATGACATTACATAATGCACACATTTTGGGTTGTTACTTTAAGTAGCAATATAAAGACAAGAACTAGGTTTAAATAAGGCAGTGATTTCATTTAATCTTGATGAAACTTAACTTTCACATGTCTCTTGTCCTACAGCTTGAATGAAATGTTTTGTTTTTTTGATAATAGTATATATTTTTAAATTCAATTTGACTTCATCTGACATTTTGGGAACCATCAGCCTGCAGAGTCAACCCAGAGTGTGATGTGTTGGTGTTGATTCTTTTGCTTACACTGACATGACTTCCCCTGCATGGTGCAGTACAATGTGACTGTAAGCATTATGGTGAAGTGACTCAAAGATCCATCCATTATCCAACACACTTAGTGAGGTTGCAAGGGGTGCCGGTGCCTATCTCCAGCGGTCAACGGACGAGACGTGGGGTCACCCTGGAGAGATCATCAGTCCATCGCAGAGACACACAGGACAAACAACTATGCACACACACACCTAAGGAGAATTTAGACAGACCAGTCATCCTGACGGTCATGTTTTTTGGACAGTGGGAGAAAGTCGCAGAACCTGGAGAGAACCCACGCATGCACACGGAGAGTCCATGTAGAAAGACCCCAAACCAGGAATCGAACCCAGAACCTGCTGCTTCAAGGCAACAGTGCTGCATGACTGAAAGTTCAAATGTTGAAATTTAGAATCTTTGATCAGAGCAGTCCCTGACAGTAAGCCCTTTCAAATCACTAAAATCTGATAAGCAGACAGCGACAAACCGATCACCCTCAACTCTAACAACAACAAGCCGCCATCAGTAAACATTCAGGCCAGAGGAATGATCACACATGAGGACTTTTTGGTAATGTTCAAGAGGACCAGCCAAGAGAAAAGGCATTGAGTTCAAAAAGCAGGTTTCATATATGGACTTCGGATACATTAGCAGACATAACCACCACTGTGACCTGAACATGCCTATCAGGATGACAGGCATGTGGTAATGTAAACTTTGAGGAGAGAGTGTGTTGATCAGAACGCCATACACAGGCTGCTGTCCTGTGATCAGGGGGATTTTACAACAATTGGGCCAACATTTCCTCATAATTCAGTTATTTCATTCTAATTCCATGATTATTGAATTCCTTAATTTGTTTAAATGAGTCTTGTTTCTTTTTCACTTTAATTCAGTCCTTTCTCAGTGATTCTACTTTAGTATGTTTATGTATTCCTTGTGTCAGAATTTAAGTTTCTTTTAGATCAATTTTCCTCGTTCTCTCTCTCGCCCCTTGTGCAATTTCTTTCCCTCTCCTACGATCTGCCTCCACCTGTTTGCATTTGGATCAACTCACAAACCCAACATCATGGCACAACCAGCTTCTGGTAATCAGCTCCCAGTCAGTTTTTTCAGTGCATCTCTAATGTCGTATATTTAAATATTTAAGATCTTGTGTGTAATGTATTTAGAACTACCTTGTTGCTGAAATTTACTCTATCCATCCATCCATTGTCCGGTCACCCATCTCCCTAATGGGGTCGGGAGGTGCTGGCGCCAATCTCCAGCTGTGTTCCAGGCGAGAGGCGGGGTTCACCCTGGACAGGTCGCCAGTCTGTTGCAGGGCAACACAGAGACAAACAGGACAAACAACCATGCAACACAACTGCACCACTGTGCAACCCGAAATTTACTCTACAAAATGTTTCTTTTTACCTGTGTGATTTCAATCTGTCTTGATATTTTCTGGTTACATTTATTATAAAGATAAAGGCTAAATAAAGATTTTTGCAGATCGTAGCGGTTTGACTGCTGAAAGTCTGTTGTGTCCTTGGACGGAAAGTGAAACCCTGGCAGGCCGGATCTGCAGCTCAGACTCCTGACCTCCACTCCTGCAGAGAGGGGCCAGGAACCCCCCGGTTTCTCCTTCAGCGAATAACGTGTCACTAATGGTGGAACACATTACCCTTCATGAAAGACAAACCTTTGTATGCTCTAATAGCTTTGTTAATTCTGATGTGACGTGCTAAAGTGAAGGCTCACCTGTCATATGCTGAAGTAATGCCTGTGGGCAGGTCAGGAGGGTTTTGCTTTGCTGCTGCACACACACCTGTGTGTGTGGTGAGCTGAGGGAACATTCAGGAAGACTTCAGCCTCACTGTGAGGCTGTGAGAGCTAAACATAGTGTGAGTCCAGGACATCGTTTTTATTACCAAATGTCCTTTTTCTGATCTTGATCACACAAAGTGTGGAGTTGCTGTTAATGAGGCCATTTATTTGCAAGATTTACCATATGATGCAAGAACTGTGAAGATGTATAAATATATTTCATCATGATAAAACAAAAAAACAAATGTTACTTTTGGAATACAAAGAAATGAACAGAAATATTTCTGAGGACTGTGGGGATATTTGATTCTTTTTAGAGAAAAAGGTTCTTGCTGACAGAGGAGACGGTGTTCAGGTGTTCCAAGTGTTCAAGTGTTTAGGTGGCGGTGAGCATATTCACAGAAGCTGAGGTCAGCGGGGGACCAGTGAGTGGGATGGGTGGTCTATTTCCAGGGTGGAGTGGTAAAGTGATGGACACAGACGGAGGAGTGAGCGATGGGAAATTCATGTCGGCGTTTCCAGGACGGCGGCCCGAGGAGCTGAAAGGAGAAAGTCCTGATGGAATCTGCAAATGGAGAGGAAGAGGAAACTGAAGATCAGGAACAGCGTTATTGTTGATGCTCGCAATCTCACAAGTTCTTTTCGCTTGTGAGAGGAGCATCACAGTGCTTGTTGTCCTCGTATTTCTCTATCTCTAGATCACACAAACACACCAGTAAGAATCTCTGATCCCAGGATGTCATCAGGATGTGTGTTCTCTCAGTTCATACAGCATCATTTTCCACACCATCAGCCTGGAATCACCTCCAAAACAAACTTAAACATCCTGATTGCATCTTGGGTGAATTTAAAAAGCAGTTCAAAAATAATTATAAAGCGGCTGTTTGTTCTTAATCATAATGCTGCAATTATCTTGCACATTTTCATTTCACGCCGCACTGTGAAATTATTTGGTCAGTGAGTCTTTCTGGAAGAGGCTTACAGGTTTTCCAACCTGGTTTTCAAACATAAAGACAGAACAGAGTAAATGCTTTAAATGATATAATCTTAGTGTAGCCAGTAACTGCCTTCCTGCGTGAAAAAATTTCCTGGCTTCTGGTAGTCTGGGCTCGCTCTTCTTCTCTTGGATTTTCTCCAGTCAATTTTCTACCAGGCCAATCAGAGAACAGAATTATCAACAATGACTTCAATTTTCTGCGCTTTCTGTAGTTTTAGCGATGCAGATCATCACCATGAGTTGCTCACCTCAGCTTCTTTTGGCTGGTTCTCAATACTCCTTACATAAATTGGAGAGGGACTGTCATGGTCTCTTGTTGACTTTTTCTGGTCTCCAGTCGGCTCCCCCTTACAGCCTCCACAGTCTGAAGAAAAAGTCAGTTCTTCAGCTCTTTTGAAGGTACTTTCTGAATTGTGAATTAACATCAACAATATTCAGAAACTCATGACTTGCAAAGAGTTTTCAGCAAATCTGGAGCTTCATCTCTACTACCACACAGACCCTGACTGAGCCATCAAGCTGGTGGTCCACTCCCCTCAAAGACCTGTTCAATCTGTCCAAGCCTGAAACAGAGTATGCTCACAAGACACTTAACATTTATTGCTTATGGCTCAGTCCCCCATCATAGAGAGAGGGTGGCACAGGGGGCGAGTGAGAGAACACAGAACACAGGGCATAGATTTAACACTAAGGAATTATGACTGCATAATAAAATCAAACGCGCCATTTCAACCAAAGATTGGAATGCGCTTCTCAACCAGATGCACTCTGTGCAATAATTTTATAATTATCTTTCATTAAAAAAAAAAAAAAGGCGGGAAACACCACAGACATTGCGATGAATGAACCATGTTCAATATTCCCGATTTTAGATCAAAGCGGTCCCGACGTTCCACCGACTGGAGCCGATCAGTCGTAACACACCACACACAACAGGATGATTGGTTACAATTGTCGGAGGCGACAATCTTAGAACTCAGAATGTTCTAAGATTGTCTTAAGGGCAAAATCGGGCCAAAAAATCATGTAGTGTGGACTGGGCTTAAGAAACATAATAAAGCTAGAGTAACTGGATCAAGAAGTAAACATAACTAGAAGCATTAAGAACGATTGAACTAAAGTAAAACAGAAACAAGACTGATCTAATCAAAGAAAGAGAAGAAGGAACACAGAATAATCTGTCTAGAATAAATAAATCAAAGTCTAAAACTACTAAACAACAAAGATCCTAATTAAAGTGTCCTGACGGTTTGACAGGTTTACATGTTGGATGTGATTTTTGTCATATTTGTAAAGATCCTGAAGTGAAATAAAAGCCCTGTAATCCCTTTGATATAGTTACATGGCTCATATCAGACTCTTGCTTTTCTGCTGAATTTTTCTCTTTCACACCTTTCTAATCCCGGGCTTTAAAAAGCTTCCATTTTTTATCAGCAGGAACTCCCACTCTGTAGCTTGCCTGCTCAGTAGTTATTTGAGACAAACCCGAGTTACACATATGACTAGCATCAGCATATTAAACAAGAAAACAGTATAATCAGCAAGCCAAGAGTGGAGGCAGTAAAAATGCATAAATACAGTGAAAATGTTCAAAAAGACAGAATGCTATTTCAGCAGCTTTGCCCTCATGGCTCTACCTGTGTCAGGTAAAGGACGAGGTCAGGATAGATGGATTCACAGGCAGCCGGCTGGGGGGAGCGCAGAGAGAGGACGTTAAAGGAAACTCATCTAAAAGGTAGAGAAAAGAGTGATGGAGGCGGAGGGGAAGAGGGCACAAATGGGAGCAGCTAACATTAGTCATTCTGTCAGTGTTAATTGGTGTGCAATTATACAGCTTTTGGTCCTATTAAGACTCCTATAGATGAACCATTGTGTCCATCCATCAAATGATGTGAGCATCTCAAATGATGTTGGCGTGAGAGAATGTTTCCAAGAGCAAACAGGGGCAAGAAGAAAACTGTGAGGAAAAGTGTTAGCACAGTCAGAAACAGTTTAAATCAACAGTTACCAGTTATAAAATTTCAATTTTATTAATGTTGGCAGTCAAACTAGACACATAATCTCCCTTGCATGTTTCTAAGACATTAACAGTGTAAATATAACAAGCAGTTTTCCAATGGTGGTTTCAATTATGAATCTACCAGCAGTAGGATTTTGTTATTCAGCCACATTGCAAGGTTATCAAATATCAACGTTCAATTTGAGCTCGTCAGAGTTTGACCAAGCTTTGTGTCCTATACAGAAGTGGAATTTCTGCTGCGTTTCATGACTTCCTTGCTGAATAATTGAAGCTGATTTGTGGCAATACTCAAATTTCCATCTGGATTTTCCATAAAACACTCAGGCAGGTGCTTGGCTGTGCTGTTATTAGGGAAACTTCTCAGTAGTCTGTAGGACATCTCTTCATCACAACCATAACTGCTTATGGTTTGCCTGGTGGCATCGCATTTCTCAGCCAGCTTTTATTTCAGGCTGACCTGCAGTTGCTTTAGTCATGCTGGCATGAACAGAAAGTGCATCCCAGCTGATCCACTTGTTGAGGTCAGGACTGCAGGCAGGACTCTGAAACTCCACAGGTAGTTTGTGATGAACTGGGCTTTGTGGGAACAGCAGTGCTCAGTCCCAAACAGTGGAGATATGGGAGTATTACCCTAGTAGCAATAGTTCTTGAAAATCAAGAGGTGGAAGAACACTTTCTGGTCGACTTTTGAATGTTTAATATTATGGACCATCAATTGTCGACAGTAAGTGGAAAGAAGTGGGAAAGCATGGAAGTTGTCAGCGGGTGTTTTTATAAACAGTTTGTCTTGGAGTATGTGAATTTTTTTCAGCTTTACATTTTCCAACAGTGATGTCGTCTGCCTTAACTCTCTGTCTCCTGTTCCAAATTTACGCTCGACTGCCTGCTGACTTCATCATCTGCCACCTCTCCATGTCCCCCTGCCTCGTTCCCTTTATCTGGGCTCTCCGCTGGCCAGTGACTGCAGAGGAGCTGAGGTGAGAACATGCCAGCTCTGATCCTTCTCTGTCACATCAGCATGTGCTCTTATCAGATAGTGGAGCAGGCGTGCAGGTCTGTCTTGGTTAGCATTCAGCCTGCGATCGGCGGCTTCCCGCAGGCCTCGGTTTTGAGTGACTCGGATGGGAATGAGATGTCAGTGAGCGTGTAAGGGGACGAACACCTGCCAGCATCAATCACGGGCCTCCAGCCCCGAGAGCAGCACAGACACACACACACACACACACACACACACACACACACACACACACACACACAAACAACTGCGTATCACCACGCACACATCATCACAGCTATGCCCTTGTCCTCTTTAAACTGCAATTTGCCCAGCGAGACTCTTTACACAAATACAGTTGTGACTAGGCTGGATACACACATGTCTGGCAGCTAAAAGCTACCATTTTTTGTCTGCTTACACACATTATCAAACACTTATTGCTTTCTTTATGATATCATAGGGTGTGTAATGGCTGGCTTTTGACACAGATCCCTGTTTTATAAAGCAATGCTGAAGTAGAAAAGAATTGCTAAATAAAAAGAGAACTTGACCTGGACAAGCATCCATGTTGGCCTGAGTGAAAGTGACCAGAACAAAATGTCAGTCACAGCTATAACGGAACCTGGATAACAACACAGAGGGCAGGAAAATCCCCTTATTTATTTTAGTGTCTCAGGTTGAATCAAAAAGAGAATGAAGAGAATCCAACAGGGAGTGAGCTGGTTGAAATCACATCAAACAGATCCAAGTGTGTTCATTTTGATAATAAATCTTCCATGCAGGCCAAGGTTAACAGAGACGTTCCACAGGAATTTGTCGTTGACTCATTACTGTTTGAGAGTTGATATTTGCAGAAATGCTCATGAATAAATCATATCAAACCAACTAGTCAGTTGACATTACAAAAAATGACAGAAAATGACCTTTTTCTTAGAATTTTACAATGTCTGAAATTTAATAAAGTTTCTATTGACATTTCTCTGAGGTGTAAATAGTCTAAAACTAAAGGGTTTGGATATGATAACCATCTGTATATTTGGAGGAAAAATAAGAGGCTGCTGGTCGATACATCGCCCTGGAAGTTGAAGCTTAGGCACTATTGGATCTTCCACATAGACACTGACCTGAGTATCCCAGGACATCATGTACCAACGGACATGAACACAAGAGCGTTTTAGAAGCGTCCAACCAAACCCAAACCTCAGGCCCTGTAAAAATTTGTGAGCTGACCTGAACAGGCTTACAAATCTGACTTGGTTCAGTGATGATGAATGAGCTAAAATTCCTTAAAGAATACTATAAAGAAAATATACTGACATCATACAAAAATTGATTTCTCTCATTGTTGGGGAATTTAGCAAGTGAAAATGATTTTGACAATCCTAACTGACCCAAAAAAGGAAAGGTTTAGTCTTATTTAATTTCTGGCCGTGCCTTGATGTTATCTGCTGTTAGGAATGATCATGTTTGCTGTCATTCTTACATTAGTACTTTTACTAATTTGTTTTTTATTTAAAGGTTAATGTTCCAACAAACTTGTGTTTTCTTTTAACCTGCCTGTCTGATCTCTTGGTTTCAGGATCACTTTGCAACCTTGAACATGTTTTCTGCAGCTGTTTCACTATCTACTCCTTACTTGTGAAACTCCCTGTGTGCAGGAGGTTAGTTCCCATGTTCCATCTTCTTATTATCAGAATTGCCCCCTTCCTTGATTTATTACTCTCCTACATTCCACTCACTGGTTTAATAAAAAAGACAAGTACTGAAGAGAGTCAGAACACATGGTGAGCTGTTCGAAGGAGCAGTTTTCTGTCTTCTCACTTTTGCAAAAGGCTTGATTGAAAACTAAGAAACGTTGTCTGTGGTTCCTTTTTTATGTAGGTTCAGAAAATACCTGTAATCTGTCATGTTAAAATCCAGTATTAAAGTTTCCTATAATGTCCTTCTTTCCATCATGCAAATTCTGTATAAATATCCTCTCTCAGAGGGATGCATGAAAACCTCCTCATGCATTTCTTGCTTCTTAGCTGGACTATTATTATTTCTATTTTTTATTTACTATAATGGTCATCTCGTGTCAACATTGTGTTTGTCTCATTCATGAAAATATGAATTTAGTGGTTTTACATGAATAAATCCCTGCTTGCTTTCATCTCTTTTAGAGACAGAAAACCTTGAACACCTTGAATAGAGTGGAATACTCTGGCCTCCAACCAGTGAGATCTCAGTTTGTTTTATAGTGTTCCTGTTCTCAATACAGTCCGAGCAAATATGTGGCTTTATTAATGTCTGTCTAATGCAGCCTGTGACACTTTCCTAAATCTCCCTGGTCGTAGCCTTCTGGATGTTGGCTAATGCTGACCAAGAAGAAAGCCAGAGTGATGGACTCAATCAGAACAGAAGCCAAGTCTGATCTCCTGGTTTCAGGATCACTTTGCATAATTGCTTTTGTTCACAGGTTCATCTTCAAAGTTCCATCTTCATTTCTTTGACCTTCAAGCCAGTTTCTTCAGTAGGATGATTCTTTAAGAAATCAGCTCTAAAGTCCAAGTGAGGAAACTGACAGGGGTAGAAAAGGAGCTGATATCCAGTGTGAGAACGACATTTCATTGAAAACAACAGTGGTGTGTGTTGAAATGCTTCCCGTCACTATGATCACAGATTAGTGTATGGGAACTGAAGTTATCTAAAGTTCCACATTTTCTTCATGTTTGTCGTGGTTCATGTTGTCCAGAGCTGATGAGCCCAGCGACATTCACCTGAAGGTCATTTCTCTTGCTAGCAAACATTTTCCTTAAGCTTCAGACAAGTACTTTAGAGTTTACTCTAAAACACTAAAACTTTAGAGTTTACTCTAAAACACTAAAACTTTAGAGTTTACTCTAAAACACTAAAAGTTTAGAGTTTACTCTAAAACACTAAAACTTTAGAGTTTACTCTAAAACACTAAAACTTTATAGTTTACTCTTAAACTCTAAAACTTTAGAGTTTACTCTAAAACTCTAAAACCTTATAGTTTACTCTAAAACTAAAACTTTAGAGTTTACTCTAAAACACTAAAACTTTAGAGTTTACTCTAAAACTAAAGCTTTAGAGTTTCCTCTAAAACACTAAAACTTTAGAGTTTACTCTAAAACACTAAAACCTTAGAGTTTACTCTAAAACTCTAAAACTTTAGAGTTTACTCTAAAACTCTAAAACCTTAGAGTTTCCTCTAAAACACTAAAACTTTAGAGTTTACTCTAAAACTCTCTAAAAATTTAGAGTTTACTCTAAAACACTAAAACTTTAGAGTTTACTCTAAAACACTAAAACTTTAGAGTTTACTCTAAAACTAAAACTTTAGAGTTTACTCTAAAACACTAAAACTTTAGAGTTTACTCTAAAACTCTCTAAAAATTTAGAGTTTACTCTAAAACACTAAAACTTTAGAGTTTACTCTAAAACTAAAACTTTAGAGTTTACTCTAAAACACTAAAACTTTAGAGTTTACTCTAAAACTCTAAAACTTTAAAGTTTACTCTAAAACTCTAAAACTTTAGAGTTAAAATTTCCGAGAGAAGGATATATTGTTTGTTTTGTGGTAAAGTTAGACCTTAAATCAGTAAAAATGCCTAGAACTTTCATTTCCTCTTTTTCTTCTTCATTTTGGAAATCAGTTTAGTTTTAATATCAGCTCCTATGATATTTATTGATTTATTTAATTATAAGCTGTATGAGTGGAATTAAGAAAATATTAAATAAGACAGTCTATAAGTGGTCTGGTCCAGTTTTAATTGAAGTGTCAATGCTGCAATTGTGAGAAGATTTGTATTTTTTTTTTATTATGTATTTATTTCTGTGCTTTCTGTAAAGTATGCAATTAATACTGACTGAATTAACAAAAGATTAGATAAAAATAATTACTGATAGATTTTATATTGATATGAAAATATATTCTCACTCAATGTGTCCTGCAGACAGGCTCCAGGGCAGAAGAAGGAATCTTATTTTGACTTTTTGTGGTTCTAGTGTCATCATACTCCATGGCAGCACTGTGCACAGAAAAGTGCAACACATTCATTACTTTGGCAGCACAATAGAGACAAGCCAAAACCTTACTTTTTATAATTTTACTGCTTGAGACTTTTCTGCCTGACACTGTGATAACATTTGTGTTTATAAGACAGCCTGTTCTTGTCCAAATCCACCTGGTCTGTTACAGGAGCTTCAGTGGGATTTAGGATTCTGCAACAAACAAACTCCTAGATTAGAATCACAGTTTTATAAACTAATACCATGTGTTTATATTTGTCCAGCTGGTCATCTCTTTGGACCTGCCCAGGAACTGTGCATGTAGAGAGCAGAACTGAAGTTTAAGGTGAGGTGGCTCAGAACTATCCTTCATCTACCTCCAGCCCCCCTCCAGCTGTCTCTCTCTGAGCCTCAAGCAGAAAAGTATTGTTTGTTTTGACAGGCGCTGAAATCCATTTTCTGTATCTGTCACATGCTGGATGAATCCCTTTGAACTCTATCTGCAGTGTTTCTGCCTCATGGATTTGTTGGAGTGTTTGTAAGTGACAAGAAGCCTCAACACACCAACATATGTCCAACTCCAGATACACTGGAGAGACTCCAGCCTGTTTCTCCAGAAAAATGTAGGGATGTGGAAAGGTGCAAAAAAGACTGCTGAGCGCACATGAATGCATAAACACACACAAATCTGGTGGCCCATCCTTTATCTGCCATAATTCAAACAAGAGCCTACTGCTGTCCCCAGGGAGGAAGCAGCAAATGAGGGTTTGTTAGGATGACAAACCAACAGAAAAGAGCAGATTGGCAAAAAGAATGAGGGGGATGGCTAAGAGTGAAACAGAGTCAGTGTGTTGTCTGTGTTTTGTCCTCCATACACTTTTAACTTTTCATCTTCTCCTCTTGTTTATTTCATCTCGTCTTCTCTTGTCGTATTGTTAATGTTTTTGGTTTGACTTGTTTCCTTTTCTTTGGTCATTTTGGCTTTGTTGGTTGTCTTGTTCTTGTTTTTCTCCATCCTAATCACATAGAAATCTTGTTTTCTATAAGATGTTACATCCTACTGTTACCACTGATGTCTCAGGGGATGTGGGAGTTTGTCCCAGAGTTGTTTCAGAATAAGCACTGACACCATTGCAGGTTTTCCTGGGTTCTCCAAACTGCCTGACCGCTCATATCCCAGGTTCTTCTGTCCTCTACTCTGTCATGACTCCTGAGCCACCTCAACTCTTCCAATGGAAATCTTCTGGACCGTCCACCTGAACCGTGTTTCTTGTTTAGACATGACCCTCCTTCTAAAACCCCTCCGCTCGCCTAATTTGGATCGTTATGGTAGAACATAGATCACATGGCGGGAGGGCAGGTTAAGTGTCACAGTGCTCTTGACCAACAGAAATCGATAATTATCAACTTTACAGGGAAAACAAACTGAATTTTTTTAAAGATTGTTTTGGCTCTAGTGGCCTTTATTTGATAGTTAATTGACAGAAAAGTGGGTGATGAGAGAAAAGGTTGCCAGGCCGGGAATCGAACCTGCAACAGCCGCATCAAGGACCAAGGCCTCCATATATGCTTAACCCCTCTGCCACCACAGCACAACCGACAAACAGACATTTTAAAAGTCAAATCTTTTGATTATATCTGGTATAAGCAAAAATGTCTTGGGTTCAAATCCTGATCTGTGGTCTTTCTTTGTGACTTCCTCTCACAGTTCAAAAACTTGATTGTCAGATTGTTGTTTTTTGTTATTACAGTGAGAGTTCCTTGCAAAAGATCTTACATGATTAATAGTAAATGATTAATAAGATGCCACTTACCAGTGTGTGTTTCATAGTTCTGATCAAACCCACAGAAAGGTTTCTGGTGTATAACCTCTAGCCACTACCTGTCTAAAATCTTGAGGAACTTTTGCAGAAACTCCACTGAGAATGCTCCAACATCCCTGCAGCACCATGTGACACTGTCTGCTGCAAGAATCCACAGACAGCTTCCAGCAGCGACTCCATCCCCATCCACTTTGAATGAGTCACTGAGCACCAGGGTGGCACAAGGCCAGTCACTGTGAGCAATCACAGCAGTGTTGAGAACCAGACCTGCCACTGTCAATCAGCATAACAGCATCACTCTCACTCATTCACTTCCCTGTCAGTCTGCATAGGAGGAGAGGAGGATATTCCACTGAAGTGGAGATGATGAAAGTCAGCATTCCATGTCGTCTTCAAAACCATTTTGATCAAATTGTACAAAATATGCCAATGTTTTCAGACCCCTTGAGCTTCCATTACAGTCAAAAACTTTAACGTACTGCTTAGATTATATTTATGCCAACAGTAGTGCATTTTGTTTCATGGCAGAAAAATCATTATGTGAATGACTGGAGCGTGAAGAACTTTGGGTTCTCTGGACTTGATAAGTACAGAGCTAGTTCTCATTTCTCATTCATTCATCCTCCTTGTTTGCCTATAATATAATATTTTTACAAAATACAATAAAATATTTGGTTTAACTCCTGAAGTGTCATCTTCAGAACTTTCCTGCGTAGTTTAATGTGTCCTAGAGGACACCAGTGTTATGATGATTAAAATGACAAAATGTGAAAATGTGTATTAGAGCTTTTCAACATTTTCCTTGTGTTTTTGTACTGTCATGAAGCATTTTAATAAAGCTAAAAGAGAGTTACCTCAGATTATTAAACCGGCCCATACATGAAAAATAACATCCATATTTTTGTATCTGGAAGTTGATAGAATCTACATAGAGAACATTCTAATCCATGGTGGGAATATGGAAGGAATATAGAATATCTGAGTTCATCTTGGAACAGTTTTCTCTTAACCATAACTGTCTCTGTGTCCCAAAGACATTTTTCTCTGGTAAATTAATGATTTTTCTTGCATTAATAATTAGACTAATTGTGTGGTAATGAACTACCTCAAGAGTTCACTGCACTTTTCACAGCAAAACTAAACAGAAACCAAGGAAGCCTTTATCCTCTTCCAGCAGGTTTTTAAGTGTGTCTCGGCTGTGTTGTGCGCATGAGACACACGCGTCCACTCGCACTTTGGAAGGTTAACACTTGGCTGACCTCTGGGGTGGAAACGTCTAAAACTGCCACCCCAAGACTCCGGCTGATTTACATGCAGCTCCCTGCAGACCTGTACTGACGCCTCACCTCGACACCCATCGCTGCAGAGTGACGGATGGGCAGACAGGACGGCAACATTGGAGCACACAGGTGAACAGGCACACAAGCTGGAAGAAGATTTGCATTTTATTTTTGGTCAGGAACTAAGCCAGTGTAAGAGGATAAACCTGAACTGGAAGAATTCCAGAAAAAAGACAGATGCAAAGAAAAAGAGCTCACTTAAATATATCAGTCTCACTTATTTAATCATTAATTAAGCAATCTGACTTGAATTTGTTTCCTTAGCAGTGTAATGATCAGTTCCATGGGAAAAGAGCCCAGGAGTTTCATGTATTTCTCAAAACTATGACTTATTTCCCTCCAGAGAAATGAACTGTTAATCCAAAGAGAAGGGGATAAATATCAGCTGCCGACTGAATCAAACTATAAATTTATTTCTAGTAATAATTGGACATCCTGAAGCTAACAGACATACATCCTCACTTCAGAAAACACGGCAGGATTATTTACATGATCGGAGGCATTCATGGCTGCAGGAGTACTTTTCAGTTCCTCAGTCAAGTTTCAGAACTTCAATTGTTTTAGAAAGCGATCATAATGAACAGCATGGCTGTGGAGGGCCTCCGGAACCTGGCCCCCTGCAGCCTGGCCCTCCACAGCCTGGCCCTCCACAGCCTGGCCCTCCGCAGCCTGGCCCTCCACAGCCTGGCTCTCCACAGCCTGGCCCCCTGCAGCCTGGCCCTCAGCAGCCTGGCCCTCCGGAACCTGGCCCCCTGCAGCCTGGCCCTCCACAACCCTGGCTCTCCACAGCCTGGCCCTCCACAGCCTGGCCCCCTGCAGCCTGGCCCTCCACAGCCTGGCTCTCCACAGCCTGGCCCTCCACAGCCTGGCTCTCCACAGCCTGGCTCTCTACAGCCTGGCCCCCTGCAGCCTGGCCCTCAGCAGCCTGGCCCTCCGCACCCTGGCCCTCCGCAGCTTGGCCCCCTGCAGCCTGGCCCCCTGCAGCCTGGCCCTCCGCACCCTGGCCCTCCGCACCCTGGCCCCCTGTAGCCTGGCCCTCCGCACCCTGGCCCTCCGCAGCCTGGCCCTCCGCAGCCTGGCCCCCTGCAGCCTGGCCCTCCACAGCCTGTAGCCTGGCCCCTGTAGCCTGGCCCTCCGGAACCTGGCCCCCTGCAGCCTGGCCCTCCGCAGCCTGGCCCTCCGCAGCCTGGCCCCCTGCAGCCTGGCCCTCCGCAGCCTGGCCCCCTGCAGCCTGGCCCTCCGCAGCCTGGCCCTCCGCAGCCTGGCCCCCTGCAGCCTGGCCCTCCGCAGCCTGGCCCTCCACAGCCTAGGCCCCTGCAGCCTGGCCCCCTGTAGCCTGGCCCTCCACAGCCTGGCTCTCCACAGCCTGGCCCCCTGTAGCCTGGCCCTCCACAGCCTGGCCCCTTCACAGCCTTGCCCCATGTAGCCTGGCCCTCCGCAGCCTGGCCCTCCACAGCCTGGCCCTCCACAGCCTGGCCCTCCACAGCCTGGCCCTCCGCAGCCTGGCCTTGCACAATATGCTGGAAACCAGGCGGGACTGAACAGTGCTGCCTCGCTGACTAGCTGCATCAAGTAGCAGTGATACCTAAAATAAAATAATTATTTACGTCATTCTTTGGGCTGACAGAAAATGTTGTCTAATGTTGTAGTTAATATTGTCTTCCACTCATCTAGGCCTGGATCAGCAGCCCAGATTTCCAATGGAGGAACAAAGCTTTGCAAAGGATTGTTGTAGCTGTTTAGGTTTATTTGAAGTTTTGAGGCCTATTTTCTCCCTGCTCTTGATTCCAGACAGCCAATATCTTCTTTTTGTTGTTGTTGTTTTTTGTTTTTTTCTTAATTTCTGCATTTGACATCAGAAAACCTACATTCCACAACACCTTCTGAATCTGTAAATAACTCAACAGGCCTCAGGGGAGACTTTTTTCCTGAGATCGCCAGGGCCAGTCACATAGAAATCCAAGCAGCAGAGTTTCTGTCAAATATCATCGTCTCCTGAGGAAACCTGTCAAATGTTGGATTTATGAAAAATGTATTTTGCTTTTTTACGTTGGATCATTATAAAGATTTAAAAAAGAAAGGTTTGAAAAGTAAATAAAAGGCCTCCGACCCTGCACTGTTATAGTTTAAATGATCTGGGGGTTTTTTCAAATCATATTTCCAATGATTAAAATCTTTGAGACAAAGGACTAAACTGTCATTGATGATATAATCCAGAAACTTTACTGACCAGTAATTTGTTTAACATTTACATGTTTAAAGGTCTTGTTTTTGCACGTCTAGTCCACAACTTGCACAGCAAATGAATTCCTCAACATTTGCACACAAATCCTTTGAGATGTCTTTTTCAGAGCTCTTTCCATTTCTTATTCAGCTGCAATTCCATCAATTTTGAATCCCAGCTGCAAAAGCTGCCGCTGAATGCCATCCAGCTTCTCAGGATGTTACATTTTACCACATGGTTCTGTGCTAGTGATGCAGTTGCCTTCCAATCATCCAGCAAAATTTAATGGAAGCTCAAGGATATTTATCCTAATAAAACAATACATAATCTCTTGATTACCAATTATTTTTTTTCTGAAATTCTCCCAGGACATTTGTGTTCATACAAGCATCAGTATATTCATTCCTCCATTCCTCCACAAAAGATCCATTTGCAGACTAATGTAATTCTTTATCATTGACAAAAGCTCTAAAATTAAGTTAACACATCTGTGTAATTCAAAACTTAGATGTCATACTAAATGACAGGTTTTGGTACATATCAAAAAATTTCTTTGTTTTGGTTTCATATGTTTAGGCTTTCAGAGGCTCTGGCGAGAAGGTCTGTTGGATAGTTGAACCTCAGATTCAGGAATAATAGTGTGGTGTTTGTTCTGGTCATGGAACAATGGACCCATTGCACTTGGTTGGTCCTGGGGACTAGTCCACAGCTACTGCTGTGCATCATGTAGTAGATTTTACTACATAACGCACATATAGTGATGCACGGCTGCAGTTGCCTTCTAATCTTCAACCAAAATTTGTAGCTTTCAACTTGGAGAAGGAGTTGCAACAGTGTCCCTCTGGGCACCGTGTGAGGAGTGCTCTGGGTGTATGGGATATGTTTTGGTACCCTTAGGATCGCATATCTGCTCTTTGCATATGTATAAGTGTGATATTAGTTTTTTTAGTTTTTGCTGAAGCAGAGCATGAAGTGACCAGGATGGAAGTTGTCCTGTCCAAAGTATCTCAGAAACTCACAAATGAGGGAAAAATGGAGCAGGAGATCAATAGGCTGATTGGTGCTGTTTGCAGTGTCATACAAATAAACTTGATTGATTGATTGATTGATTGATTGATTGATTGATTGATTGATTGATTGATTGATTGATTGATTGATTGATTGATTGATTGATTGATTGATTGATTGATTGATTGATTGATTGATTGATTGATTGATTGATTGATTGATTGATTGATTGATTGATTGATTGATTGATTGATTGATTGATTGATTGTGGTTACAGGAACATGAAGCTTTTGTAGATCTATGTTCTTGTTTGGAGCTCTAGCTTTAGCTTCCTCTGCTCCATCCTTAGTGTGGTGAACACAATGTTCCCAAACTACCCAGCAGCTTGTTTGTTCTCCTTAAATTGGCTGAATGGCTGATGAAAAGCTCCAAGGCATCTGTGATTCTAATTAAGGTTAAACCTTGAGCTGCAGTCATGACTATATGATCATTCTCTCAAACAATTCTGCTGTTGCTGTCGTAAGAATAAACAAATGATTTCTTTTCACTTCTGTAATTATCAGATAATCAAGACACAGGTAATAATTGCTTGTTTCAGGTTCTTGTAAGAAGGTCAAACAAGTTGTCGTACAAAGAAAAAAAAATCTTCCCTGAGAGTCATTTTAGAGCTCTTTCATCTAAGTGCATTTAAAGTTCAGGTTGAATCCCTCAATCAGAATTTGTGACCAGTGTTTGGGTTTAGCAGCCATTCAAAGTGCTGCTTTCATCTTTCATAAGGTCTCTATGAGATGCTGCTGGCACTTAACCGACGCCGACTCTCATCTTTCAGCTGAACTTTCACACATGACCTGCTGGTATTTGGAAGACGCTGAGATGGGAGAGAAGTGAACATCCTCATCCTTGTTCACCTTCGGTTTTATTATTGGACTTCAGAATGGCAGATGGCAGGATCAATGGCTGGGTAATCCATCACAGTACCACAGCACCTCCCTGTGGTCACCTGGAGATCTACAACCTTGGCCAAAGGTTTCTGAGACAAATAATGGTTCACTTTATATTATTATTATTATTATTACTATTATTATTATTATTAGTAGTAGTAGTAGTAGTAGTAGTAGTAGTAGTAGTATTTTTATTATTATTTCCTCCACCACATGGTGCTTGGTCACCATTTGTTGCTTCTCGTTTCTCCTCCTGCTGACCAGGTTCTCAGTGGGGTTAGAATATGGAGGGTTTCTTCAACCACATTTCGTTGTTCTAATCATTGAGACCTTTTATTATTTTGCCTTGTGACTATATATATGGAGACCCTTTCCAGCCAATATAGCCAAAACATGGAGAGCTCAAGTGGCTCTCCATATCCATACACTGCTGCATTCTTGTAAGTTGCCTTGGATAAAAGTCAGCTGAACAAACATACATGCCACTCATGGATCCAAACAGGAAGCTTTACCACACAGCTCATTCTTGCTCTCATCTTTTCAGCTTCGTTCAGTTCATCTATGCAGCACCAGTTCACAACACATTGTCTCAATGCACTTAACAAAAAATAAATATAGAATTGAAACTAATCCAATCTTATAGACAGATTCACAAACAATACGTTCCAGTTGATGCTGGTTATCCAACAATGCAGTCAAGTTGAGTTTAAATTGGTTTAAAATAATGTAGCATACCATGATCAGTGTGTGAATGTGTGTGTGACTGTGTGACTGTCATCAATCACTCTGCCTGCATGAGCAACAGTCTACTGTCACTTGCAGTGACAATCAGCAGAAAGTAAAACTCTCCTTTGACTGGAAGAAACCTCTAGCAGAACCAGAACCAGACTCAGTGGAGTTTAACTAAGTAGCAAAGCCCTGATCCAGGAATACATTTTATGCGAAAGAAAAGCATTAAGTCATGGCAGCAGTAGATCCTTCACCACATACAGAAACACAACTTAACAGATGAGCTCTGAGCCATTTTCCTGGAGAGAACATGCAGTTATAAGCAGGGAAAGCTCAGCTCAGCTTAGTTCAGTAGTCTGAGAAGAACAGATAAGTCTTCTGCTCAGATATAAATAAATAACCCAAGGATATTTATATTATTAATTTGAATTGCTATTTTAATTTACTGTTAATTTTGTCATTTGTTCAGCACTTTGGTCAATTGTTGTTGATTTAGTAAAACATTGTGACTAGTCTTGAATTTTAGAAGGTTCATTCAGAGAGGTCAATGTTTGGTGACCTTTTACAAACAGAGAGGAAAACGGTTCATTTTAGACTCCTTCACAATAAGTCTCCAATTAAAAGGACTTTTCCTCAGTCTGAACGTCCTGAGTTCAAAGCTTGATTAAAGCAAAGACCGGCTGTGTTGGCACACTGATGAAATAATAACTTTGTGATAATTATGGGTCATTTGTGGATTATTAAATATAATGTAGCATAATCAGAACAGATTCTTGGCAAATATATGGGCCAGAAGGTTCCCACTGTGATTAATACTGAATTTCCTCTTGATTTTTTAAAAATCACTTCAATATACAATAAAGTTATAATTGTTATTTTGCCAACAGTTTCTGAACAAAACCTTTTAGTTTGAAGGTTATTTAGGATTTAGAGTCAAAAACTGACTGTTTTAATGGAAAAATGACGAAATGAGAGAACTTCTTGTCCTGTCCTGACCAATGGGTTGAACAAGAGGAGACAAAATCAACATCCCAGATAAGGTGGACCCAGGTGGACCCAGTCCTGATGTCACACAGAAACAATATGAAATCTCATATGACTGATAAAGTAGCAGTTGCAGCAGCACTGTTACAGTAAAATACTTTTGTTATGTCTGTTGTTGGAAATAAAGGTTTGAAAATCTAAAACATGCAGCATCAGAACCAGGAACCTAAAAACCTGATGAAGAAGGCTGGTTCTGATCTGGTTCTGTTTTGGTCCTGTTCTGGTTCTGTTCTGGGAACGTCTGTGGAACCGCATGAGATGATGATGCAAAGAAGGATTTTACATAAATTCAAGAAAGTTACTGGTCATCCTCTTCTTCTGCTTTACAACCACAGTATCTTCTGTCAGAAGCTTCTTCAGAACCACTGCAATACAGACTGCTACAAGAGATCCTTCCTGACCACAGACATCATTACCCACATCAACTCTTTGAAGAACTTTGAGTACTATGAGTTGAAACATTTAATTTTCTACTGAGATGAATACAGTATTTTGAATTAAATTGCATTTATTATGTCATTATTTCAATTTTGTTGGTTTCCCTGCTTTGCCACTTTAAGTGTCTGCAGCTACAAGGACAGATAAAAGTCTTATCTCACTGCAGCCTGATAAGAAGCTCATTCAAAGTCTCTCTTACAAATATTTCTGCACTTCTTCCTTGAAAAACATGTTTTGAACTGTGAGTCAGCGCTAACACTGATGGAGATTTTCTGACACTGTTTGCCCTCGTTTTGCCCTAAATTAAAACAGCAACTGAATACGTTCCTAATTTAACAGGTTTTGGATCATTTCATTTTTTCCCGCATCACTGTCGATAAATCACAATTTCAGTTCAGCTCATTTCTATTTCAATTACATAATTAAATAGTTGGTCAGCTGCCCAATATTGCAAAATAAAATGAAAATATGAGAAAAATAGCTGGACAAACAGCAGCCTGAAATAGCTGAATAAAGAAGTGACAAATATAAACTTTAAACTTTAAATGATGCATAGTTCTCTTGACCTCCCGACCTCAGAAGGGACAAGGGTTAAGAAAATGGATGGATGGATAGTTCTCTTGGTGTGAGCGCAAAGACTGTGAATGCAAAGTGATCAGTTAGTCAGGTGTAGTGATATTGGGATATCTAGTCTAATAAAATAGAAATAGAAATAAATAAAAGCTGCTGAAATCATTCAGAAAACTTATTTCATGATTCATTTTTCAATAAAAAATGAATTCTTCACCTTCTCAAGGTGTTTTCTTGCAGACATTATCTATACAATCTGCCATACATGACCGCCATGCTCTGCTGTTGTTCCAGGTTTAAAAAGTGGCTAAAAGAAATCTAGTGAAAATAAATTTTCTGGTCATATTTAATAAGTAAAATATACATTTTAATAAATTAATGAGTCAGATTAATTTGATAGGAATTGTGGAACTCTTTTCTCAAATGAAAGTTTGAGCTTTTCTTCATCTTCAATGATGTGCTTCATATACAGTACAGACAACATTCTCATTCAATGGGTTTCCTTTATTTTCATGACTATTTATAAGGCAAGAAAGCCACTTATCAACCTGACAGGGCACACCTGTGAAGTGAAAGCTATTTCAGGTGATGACCTCTTGAAGCTCATCAAGAGGATGCAGAGTGTGTGCAAAGCACATTCTCTGGAGCCTCTTTAAAAGACTTTTAACCACAGGATTGGTATGATGGAATTAGCCGTTTTGATAGGTTTTTAAAATCCTAGTGCACTTTGGTATCCGGCCCATGCCTTGTTGTTTGTTTCAACATATTTCATTAACAAACACAAATATTTGTCTATTTCTGTATCTCTGTATATATACATTCTGAACATTTTAGAGTGAAAAAAAAGCTAAAGAAATTGTTTATAGATGATTGTTCAAGATGAATGAACATCTGGCCATAAATATGTTTCATGTCATATCGTACACTTAAACACAGCCATGGTAAAAACTAAAAGTATTCAAAATATTTTCTAAACATCTGGGATTGAAGAGTGAAATATTGCACATGGCATATTTTGTAATGTAATCCAGTTCTATCTTTGTAAATATGCAGATAATAAAAGCCACTAGAAGTACTGAGGCAGCAGCCTTTATTTCACAGTCAGACATGAAACCCGAGGCAACGACAAGAGACATTTAGTAACAAAGCATGCACTTTCTTCTGAACCAATCAATAAGCTCACAGCACATAACCACAAACAGTTTACACAGATGAATGAGATTTTAAAACGACTTGTACACAGAGAACAGGAACAGACATTACTTTACACAATCATGACCTAAAGACATCCAACATTCCAACACATGGAGCGTATTGTTAAAACCCAGGCAGCTTAACTTCAGGCATGACTGGCTTAAAAGGACCATCAGAACAATAATCACTACAACAAAAAAGAGCTCTGATCAGACAACGAGGGTCTGTCACCATCATACTGTCCAATCAATGTGCAACAAAGCAGTCTGAATCCCTCAGGTTATAAAACTATAACCTACATATAAACTTTGAAATGAACTTTTTTATCTTACATCTAATGTCTTTAAATGATGATAGAAATAAATCTGAAGAAAAATAAATATTTTATAAATACAGAGTTGGAACTGTTGATTGAGAAGTAAAGGTAGACATGACTGATGACATCTGATGTATACATCCAACCAATCACAGGACGAGCTGAGGGAGAAAACTAAAACTCAGCAGCAGATGTTCAATATAAAGACAGCAACGAAACACACAACTAAACATGTTGAGTTTACAATCAGTGTCAAACGCTCACACAAATACAATCCACAGTAATTCAGCTCATGGTCTGAAGGCAACAAAGGAACTTTATAACAAAGTGATAATTATACTTGGACTCAAACAAAAACGGTTAAATTAAAAGCTTTTTAAGAAGGCCAGAAGACATTTTATAATTTGGCTTCATTGATTGAGTTCTCTTCATATCTGACATGATCTAAATCAAATATGACAAGTGCTGAGAGCAGAACTGAACATTTAACAGATTTCCACCCAAAAAAAGAGAAAAGATTGAGGTGAGATCATTCAATTTCAGTACATTCTTAAATGTATAATTCATTCTATGATGTTGATGGTCTATTCAGGGACAGCCCAAGGTATCAGCTGACTTTCTGTCAGACCCATCAGATCTTAAATGTGTGCTCTAATCGTACACAAAGTAAGGAGAACCTGTTCATTTTGAAAGAAATGTTAACAGAATTGTAAATTAAATTTGGTCAGTTCTGCAGCTGCAATCTGGGTTCTTTCTCTCTGGTCTGGTTCTAAACGAGACAGATTTGTCTCCATAACCCAGTGTCTTTGTTTGCATGGTAAATGGATGTTGTCCTGTTTTTTCTGTCATATGTAAAGGGAAATGGAACTGCACAGCTCAGGCTGTCCTATGGATGAGAGCCCGTTCTGACTGACACCTCCATAACAAGAATCTGTCAAGAAAAGCCGAAGGAACCAGGAATGGATTGTGTTTCCATGAATGGATCGGCTGGCTTGTTATCTGATTTTATACTGATATGAGCGTTAAAATGCATCCATCTACCTTGCTGGTTATAAACTCAGAGCAACAAACAGTTTCTTTATGACAGATTAAATACTTGACAAAGCTGCTGAATGGCAGAAATTTTTATGGGAATCAAAAATTCTCAGAAGCTTTTGAGAAGCTCAGGCCTGTTTATTTGGTATTCTAAAGCATTTTTTATGCTTTTCTTTATGTGAGCTGTCATAGTAAACAATGGAGCAAATTTACAAAATGATATCAACAATACACAGGAACAACTGCACCCAGATCACTGTTATAAAACCATCTATACAGGATATGTTTGCAACTGGTAAGAGAGTCTAACCAAAAGTTTAAATGCTCCAGTTAGAAGAACAAAACTGGGCCCAGCAGAACAAGGTGAGTTTAATGAAGTTTACATTATCAAAATGAAGCTGTTTGATTTACTAACTTGCTCCTTTTCTGCAGTTTTCTTTTGGTATTTTTATTCAACTCTAGCTCACTCTGACTTCCTGAGATTCAATCAGATTTTCTATGCCACGGACAGGAACACACAAAGCACATAGTTTTCTTCATGCGATGACAGAAATGATGCAGACATTCAGTAAATAATAACGCTCCCGTATACTTCAGAACCGAGCCCTCAGTTGGACTTAAACTCTGCCACTCTATAAGTCATAAATCTTTTTATGAATTATGTCCAAATCATTTTCTTGACACACATTTAATGTATATATTATTCTCCACAGAAGCTCTTGACATTTACTCTGGAAACAAACTTCTAAAAGTCCATTCTTTTTTTCTCCTTCTGTTTATGCCGGGATGATTTACCCTCAACGTCAGATGAAAGCAGCAAGCATCGGCATGGTTACAGCGTCACAACACTACACTGTATATACAGAGTGAGGCCTCAGCCGGATTAGAGGACAGGAAGTGGAGTGTGTGCACGTGTGTGTAGCTAATGTTTGGATTCCCGGGGGTAGAACTCAGCCAGGGTGTTCTGAGGGATTCTCTTCAGCATTTCTTTGGGGAAGATCCTCATGAGCTGCCATCCGATATCCAGAGTCTCAAACACACTCCTGTTCTCATAGGCTCCTGAACACACAAACACACACACACACAGCACATGTTAAATAAACCAGCATTCTGTTGGTCTGTGTACGGGGCTGATCTTAACCCTTTAGGATGAAGTTTTATTTCAAAATGAAACTGTTCCAAGGTCGGAGTATAACAGCTCAACTTATCCTCATACATGACTGACCGACCAACTGACTGACTAACCAATCAACCAACTAACTTATTAACTAACCAACCAACCTACCTACCAACCAACCATCTAATCAACCAATAAACCAATCAAGAAAAGATTAAAACAATAAATAACCTTGTATAACTAAGAAGTTAAATGTGATGCAGTTGGACAGTTTTATTGCACCAGTAAAACCAGAGCAAAATGTTGGCCCAGAACTTTGCATTGGCATTATATGATTTGACTGAACTGCACTGAATTAAAAATTAGATCAATTTTGACTGTATACAACAAATTCTATCTATATTTAGTAATTTATTATATTAAATAATTATAATAATTGGATATGAATTGGGCTGTTATGAAATATAAAATGAATTGAACAAGTTACTAGCAGAGCTTTACAGCAACCATTAGAAATAAATAAGAGTAGAATATCAAGGTATAACAATATATCCAAATCATGAGAAAAGACACAAATGTTGAGTTCAACAGAAAGACACAGGATGAGACCATATGATTATGAAAATAAGACCCATCTATTTAAAGGAAGGAACTGAAATTTGGTTTTGTGAATTCATGTTTAAATATTATTCCTGCCAAGGCGTGACTTTTTTTTCATTGCTTCTGTAATTCTGAGGCATTCCTAACACCAAAAAATGATCATGACAGGATATCAAGGTCATAGTTTGAGTCATAGTTTAAGCTCAAGCTGCTAACAGTGGGTCCATATATCACAAAAAGAGAGACCATTTTAATCTATAATATTTACCCACCCAAAGAGGACAACTCAAGAACTGCTTCATTTTTTCTTACTTCTTACAAAATCCGATTCTCCAGCACAGAGACAACAGTTTATAAACCTTAAAGACTTTGTTTCTCTACCCAGGGATCATAATAGCTGACACTATTACCAAACAAAGTGAATGCTGAGCAGAACTCCCAACACCTTGTTACACCCCTAAAAATTTAACAAAGTTCACTTTTGATTTTATTTACACATATTTCATACAAGAACACAAAATATCTGGTCATCACTGCACCTTGGGAAATGAAGTTCTTCTCAAACTTGGTAAGGAACTCCAGATATAGCAGGTCATCAGCAGTAAGAGCCTCTTCTCCCACCACCGCCTTCATGGCCTGCACATCTTTCCCTATGGCATAGCATGCATACTACACACACACACACAGCACACACACACATACACACACACATGCATGCATACAAGTTAAGTAAAGTGTACTAAATGTCTGTTTGTGCTGAACAGGGAGAGCTTTGAACATACAAGCTGGTTGGAAACATCAGAGTGGTCTTTGCGGGTCATTCCCTCCCCAATAGCAGACTTCATCAGTCGAGAGAGAGATGGAAGAACATTGATGGGGGGGTAGATCTGACCAGAGGAAGAGAAGAAGATGAGGACAGAAGAATTAAAATAATCATTGAAGTATTCAATTCAATCTATAATAAAATAAACTTGACATTAAACTAATCTATTTCTTTGTATACTGGAAACCAAATGGAACAAAAACCAAAGTTTTGTTTGAAACGTGGGAGAATGTCCAGCTGTTTTATGGAGGAGGATGTTACCTGTCTGTTGTGAAGCTGTCTGTCCACATAGATCTGTCCCTCAGTGATGTAACCGGTCAGGTCAGGAATAGGATGGGTGATGTCTGAAAGGCAGAAAAAGGATCAGTCTGTGACAGTCCTGGAGCTGCCACCATGCTGAGCTCCGGCAGAGGGAGTACCATCATTGGGCATGGTGAGGATGGGGATCTGGGTGATGGAGCCGTTGCGGCCCTCTACTCTGCCGGCCCTCTCATAGATGGTGGCTAGGTCAGTGTACATGTAGCCAGGGAAACCTCGGCGGCCCGGCACCTCCTCTCTGGCAGCAGACACCTGGGAGAGAACATCCAAAGCTTGGTTCCACTTCCAGCAGTCAAATCAGAATGAATGCTGAGCAGAGCATGGCAGACCTCTCGAAGGGCCTCGGCGTAGGAGCTCATGTCGGTGAGGATAACCAGGACGTGCTTCTCACACTGATAGGCCAGGTACTCCGCTGATGTCAGAGCTAAACGGGGAGTGATGATTCGCTCAATGCTGCACAAACCAAGACTTTAGCTTAATTTACACATTATTTACAAATCAGAAAAAAGCATCACATTTGATGAGCACAAACACATCTCAGAAAAAAGCCATACGTGGGGTCATTGGCCAGGTTGAGGAACAGACAGACATTGTCCATAGATCCATTTTCCTCAAAATCTGACTTAAAGAACCTGGCAGTCTCCATGTTGACCTGAGGAGAGAGGACAGATGTGCCGACTACTCTACAGCTGTGTCAAAAATCTGTCAGAAATTAATTTTAAAAGATATTTCAGCTTCAGAATAACTTTGAGTGGTCGGTATGACTAGAAGAGCACTATACAGTACGATGGCCAAACAAAAACACCAAAGTATTTGGAGTCAAATGTGAGTAGCTGTGTTTCCATTAACTGTAAAAACTGAAGCACAGGGTGTCTTAGTCAGAGTGAGTCTGGGACAGAACAGCATCAGGATCTCACCCCCATGGCTGCAAAAACAATAGCAAAGTTGTCCTCACTGTAGTCCATCACGTCCTTGGACTTCTTCACCAAACCGGCCTGTCGACAGATCTGAGCTGCGATCTGACAAAACCAGGGAAAAAGGAAATGAGTCCCAAACTCTCAGAGAAGATGATTTATTCACCTTCCACCTAAATTAGAGACAAAAACAGTTAACGTTTTTTCATAAGTATAAAATTTCAAAGGAAATGATATTGAATGAATTTATCAACAGACAGAAAATTAACTTTCTTTCAGTTTTATACAACCAGTAATTAAACAGAACCTTCACATCTCTGATATCCACAGGTAAAACAGAGTCTAGATATTTAGGACAAAAGAAAGAAGAAGCTGACTGAAATATATGAACAAGTAAGGATTAACTTTGAAGTGACAGATAGACGTGTTTGATGTTTTGGCTCCCCTTTAATTGAATGTTAAGAAATGAAGACTTTGGGTAATGTTGCTGCAGGAAGATAGCTCAGTGGTACCAAAAAACAGCAGGCCACCATGTGGCTTCATGCATTGGTTCAGTTTCCAGTTCTGAACGTATATCAAGATTCTGTTGACCATACTTTGGGTCCTGAAAGGGCGAACCCACTTCATGTGGAGCCAGTTCTCCATCATTTATTATGTCATTAAGTTTAGGCTGAAATTGATTTTTCATTGATTTTTTTTTTTTTAGTTTTGGCTCCAATTTTATTTGTATTTGTGTTTTATGTGTTGTTGATTAGGATTTTTTTTTTCATCCTTAAATATTTTTATGTAGCTTTTTTACCCTTGTTGAATTTTTAAGATGCTTTCAGATATATCTGTAAACAGTATGAACTGTTTACAAATGTCTCACATTGCATAATTCTTCATATTAGAACAAAACCTCAGTTTTTATTGGCCATAAGCTGACCTCATTTTGCATAAATGCCCAATTAAACTAAAACATAAAGTATTTCTCAAACATTTGTCCTTCAATCTGTTTATAAGCCTGAGGCTATACAGATTTTGTTTGGTTCATTAAAAAAAGAAGAACAGTGAGCAGCTTGATCAGCTCTGACAGGTGAACGGCCCGTCACAATGTCAAAAATCAGATCCTTTTCCGATCAGTGAATGCAACACATGAAAATACTAAATAAGTTTATTCATCTTTCTGCCTCCGTCAAAGAGCACGACTGGTTTGGAAATCCCAGATCCAGATCTACATTGTCTTTGGCATGCACACAGAGACTGCAGCTTTTCTGATGAAAAACAATTCAAAAAGTACATTCAGTCAACTTTGATTAAAAAAACAACTAGTTCTAAAAACTGGGAATTCATTTGTATTGATAATTAATAAACAATTAATGTATTAGTACTAAAACTTCACACTTTTAACAATCTGCACATGCATAAGAATACATTTTACTATTGACTAATTTTATTATTATTGAGTCTTCCTAAAAACATGAAAGTTGCCATAACAGTGCAGTGCTGAAGGTGAAGGACTCTATTAGACTCATTAAACTCACTACAGAGGCTCAGTCAGCTGAAGGAATGACGCGGCCCTCTAGAAGAGCTGGTGAGAGACAGAAAGCTGAAGAAGACATCATCCAGCTGTGATGGACTATGTATGATTCCCTCCTTATGGACATGGTGGACAGTCTAAGAAGCAGTCAAAGGTCACTGCAGCTCGCAGGTGGTAATGCAGACTGCAAGTCTTTTCTCAGAGTTTTTAACATATGTTGTGTTCTAGATAATGTCAATATTTTTATCTGTTCATTGAGTGACCTGTGTGTGTGTTTTGAGTTATCAATAAAGGACTACCTATTCTTCTAAAAACAGAATCAGTGGGCCATAACTCAGGAAAACCAGAATTTGTTGTGGGCCAATAGAAGTGTCAGCGGTACATCTCCACAATGAACTCTGCCTGATTCACACACATTTTGTTGACACCTTAGAAAGTCTTCCAGTTTGTGGACAGAAACTAATCTTTTAGGTGTTTTGATTCCCTGAGATGGGAATACACAATGTTGGTGAATGCATGTGTACCTCATTGTGTGGCAGCCCAGCAGCAGAGAAGATGGGGATTTTCTGTCCCCTAGCAATGCTGTTCATGCCATCGATGGCAGATATGCCGGTCTGGATCATCTCCTCTGGGTAGATGCGACACTGGGGGTTTATGGGCTGGCCTGCGGAACAACATACACAGAGACAAACACACTGAGGAAGACTGTCACAGTGATTTTAGAAAACATGGAAAACAGTCTTCACTTCAGCATTTTACACTGAGTGAATATTGTGAAAACTAAAAGTCACGACATACCCATGATGTCCAAGAAGTCTTCTGCCAGCACTGCCGGTCCTCTGTCGATGGGTTTGCCAGAGCCGTTAAACACGCGCCCTGAAACCGTATGAGAAATGCTGCTCTGCTGACTCAGAGGAAACACACTAGACTAAATATGGCTGAATGGAGAGCAAAGTCATATACCCAACATGTCCTCAGAGACAGGTGTCCGTAAGATGTCTCCAGTAAATTCACAGCTGGTCTTCTTTGCATCGATGCCTGCAGTGCCCTCAAACACCTGCAGAGAATTTAGATACAAACAGCAGAATGGCAACTTATCACATGAGGTGAGCGGGAGTAATGCAGTAATAATGGAGCCTGTCTAGTTTATGGAGACAATTTAGCCCAATCTTCTTTCAAACTGTTGCTTCATTTTCTTGGTAGAAGGTTTTGGCTGTCCCAAAGTCTTCTGATGTTTTCAATCAGTGTGACTTCTAAGCTTTTCCTCAGTTGTTTTCAACACCTGGACTTTGTTCTCTTTCACTAGATATTTGAGAGTTCATGCTAAAGTCAATCACTGCAAGGTGCCCAGATCCTATGGCTGCAATAAAAACCCAAATCACCACCTCTACACCACCTTCTTAATGGCTGCCAGAAGACATTGGTGCTGACTTGCTGCTCTGATCCCCATGTTGTTCTGGGAATTAATGTTGTTTTTCTGGACGTTGCTCTAACCCCTCAGAGGGGATTTGCTATAATAATCAAGGGTTGTCCTTAAAGTTCCCATTATTTATGAATACAAACAGACTCAAGAGTTATTAAAAAATTACAGCACAATTATTAATTTCCAAATAAACATTCCATGGTTCTGTAATAATATTATTACTGTACTGAAGCTATTGCCTTTTTTCTGTACAGTGTTATGCAGCTGAAACCAGAAGTTTACATGCACCATAGAAATACATTTTTCTCTATCATTATCTCACAATAAATCCAATTAGACTGTTCCTGTTTCAGGTCACTTATCATTATGCAGTAATAATCTTTATACAATAAAGATGCCATGCTTTGTACAATAATTTATTTTTTTATAGTTGGGAATCATGCTAATGATTGTTCTTCAACTGATAGGCAACAGAAGACCAACTTTAAGTTCCAGTGGTGTTAGTGGTGGAGGGTACTTTCTTTCAAATATTACTAATTTGTGCCTTTTTAGGGAAAGTCGACTACATATTTTTCCTTTTTGCAGTCGACTGCATAATGTAAGATTATTCACATTATGCAACTAAACATATTTTAATATCCTAATATTTAAAGCAAATGTTTTTATTTTACAGTTTTTTTTTTCTATTTTCTTAGTTTTACCTGATATGTTAAGATTTCCCACTGAGACACAAAGCACTGAATTGTTTGGAAGGTTTGGAAATGTCAGTCTCACCTGCACCACAGCTTTGGAGCCAGTGACCTCCAGCACCTGCCCACTCCTCTTGGTACCATCAGGCAAAGTGAGATGGACAATCTCAGCGTACTTTGGAAACTGTTCAAGTGACACATGACCAGCAAGCATTAACACCTCCATGCATGTTCCATATCAAAACCAACTGAATAGTCCTGATATGTCACAGTTTGACAAAGACTCAAGAATCTTATTTTATTCCAAATTAACTCTGCAGTAGAAACCCATCTGATGTCATCCACTGAATCGCCACAAACTGCTGGTGTGAAACATTCTGAGCTGGGCTTCAGGTGTCTGCAGAGGTGAGTCCAATCATAGTTGGATTGATGTGGACAAAATAATAGTTTCCAGATTCTACACACATCTCTGCTTCTTACCTTGACTTGATCCAAGATCACCAGAGGACCATTGACTCCAGAAACAGTTTTATAGGCTGAAATACAGAGAGCAGCAACCCAGTGAAATACAGCCTCATTAAAACACACCTAAAACCAAAATGATTTTTCTCACTGACATGAAGTCAATTTGAATTCTTTGAATGTATTTCAATGCTGAAAACAGATTTTCTATTGGATATTTGAAGGCTTTTTGATTTCCACTCCAAATGTAGAGAGCTAATCTGGTTGTAGGCCTGGGGTCATTGTTCAATTCTAAGACGTTTGTGGTCAAGGTTTAGTCATGGTCAAAGTTTATAGATGCTGATGGTGCAGAAAATGTTCTTTTGTTTATCTCTTCAACATCTTGGTCTGTTCTGCTGATGGGGATCTTTCTGTATGCTGATGCTGTTCAATGTCTGGGTCCAGAATAGTTTACATGTCTGAAAATAGATTAGGATTGAGATTAATGACCTATGAACTAAATAACTGGATGGAATCAATATGGATGGCAGAATATGCTGACACAAGTGAAGCACTGTGAAAAATAAAAGGCATAAGGTTATCGAAGTCAGAAAGCAAATCCATTTTCTCTCTAACAGCTGTCTGCCTGGTTACACAGTGCAGCAAACAGCAAAGCCTTCTCATTTTTTGACTTGCTTTAGCAAAGTTCTGGCTTTATAAACCCAGAAGCTTTGGTAATGTTCAGGAAACTCGGGGGCAGGTGGTAGAGATCAAATTCTGCCCCAAGCCCTCCATAAAACCAGTGGCCAGTATAAAGCAGCCTGGGCTTTCCTTCACTGAGACAAAGTTGCTGTAATGTTTACTGTCACTTTAAGTCCCAAACCATTTCCAAAAAGGTTTGAATCAGCTGGAAAACCCGAGGACAGAAAGACTAAAGTGAGCAAAGGATTCATCTCTGTATCAGCTGTTAACAGATGATGTTCAGTGACTGACACCTTTCTGACCTTCTTCTGCGCTTTCAGAAACAATCAGCATCATCATCCACACACTCACTCAGGCGGGGCTGGGAGATGTAATCCCGGCTCACAGCCATCGCATGCTCCCTGGAGGCGGAGGCGGCGGCCGGGTGGACCGGAGCGGCGGCCGTCGGTCTGTTCCCGCTGACGGCCGATGAAAACTCGGTCATGGCCCCGTTCACCATCCCTCTGAGCGCCCGCATCGCCATGTTTCCACCGCAGAAGCCGCAGCGATGGTCGAATCGTGACAGCTGAGGCGCATGCGCACACCGCAGCTGTTGCAGCTCATAAAAAGGTAATTTATATTTGGCAAAGAGATTCTAATCTTGTGTTTTCATCTACAGTGGTTAAACTTTCTGAGTAACATATATTAATATATAATATTATACTTTTAGATATTTAAAATATTAAAGTAACAGCGAACTGAAGTTAATGTAACTTACTTGTGTGCAAAAGTCTTACTAGAATAGAATGTCTGCTTTCTTTTCCTTCTTTATTTTTTTTTTGGTTCTGGTTCTGGATGCAAAGCAGACCAGAACCAGAAGACCTGAGACATTAGTCCTCTAATCCTGGAAATGTTCTTCAGATGATAGAGGCCGACTTTGTAACTGTCTTTATGCGACTCTGAAAGTTCAATGTTCAGCTGTAAAATTACATTACAGCCATACAGGAGAACTGTTCTGCTGTAGTGATGTGTCCAGGTTGTCCAGCAGGCCCCTGCTGGCTCTCGCCTGTTCTTGTCCAGGAGTCCAGAACTGTCAGGTTACCTTTCATCTACTTCCTGGTTGACGGATGGACGAGCTCAGCACTGGCAGCAATGCACTCTGCAGCAGCAGACCATGCAACAGTTGCCTTTTCTACATCTGCAACCTGTGACCTTTAACCCTTTGATGATTCAGAAAATATTATGCCTTCTCAGATACAGTCTGACGGTTTGACTATACTGGCATGAACTCGGCAAATCATTTTGTTCCACAACAAAAACACAGTAAAAATGTCATTTTTATTATAAGGAAAACAGATAAATGTGCATCTGAGATGATCACATTCAATAATTGGAAAAATAAGGCTCTGTTAGCACAAAAATTGAAAAACATCCTCAAATGGTTTTCACCCAAAGTCAGACTTTTAAGACTGCTTTAAACAACACAAAAAAGCCAAACTGAAAGTTACAATGAAATAAAGTTTTATTTGGATCAGTTAGGGGAAGAGTTGTAAAAAGGATATCTTTATATGCAGTAAAAAAATCTGATGAAAAACAAAAACCAGTGAAGGCAGCAGCTGGTACCAGAACTGTGCTCCTCTTAACACAGCTAATGTCTCTGCCGTCATCTCCACTCCAGGGCCGGCCCAAGGCATAACCAAACCGAGCAGCCGCTTAGGGTGTGTCTTGGTAATGTAAACGATTTGTAAAGCGACCTGGAACGGTCCAGTTAAACAGCCAAACATGTATGCAAGGGTCTTTGTGTTTGTGTGAAACAGTTTACATTTTTAATGAGTTGATTCTCATGGTTGGCTTTGTATTTTTCTGACGTATTTTTGGCATCAAAACGCAGTGCTTGATAACATTTGATAACAATAATTAAAACTTCTCAAGGACTCACCTGGTATTAATTACATTTTTAGCTACTGAAGTAATGCTTAAGAGAAATGTATTTAATCAAAGAATGTCATGAATAAATGTGTAGGGCTGCACCGTTTGCAGTTTTCTGGCCAATCTTCACTGGTTACTGATCTTTAAAAAGCCTGACCTGCCGATTTTGATTTTGGCTGATATGAATTTTTGTTTTGTCTGAAATGTTGCTAAATATAGCAAGAAAGTCACTGAGTTAGCAACAGTGGGATGAATATCGTTAACTGCAAACATGTTAATGTGCAGACTTGACCTGTTGGGCTGGTCTGTCAGTCAAACCTCTCACTGTAGAGCAGAAGAGGACAGAGGCTGATTTTTAAACCTTTGCTGATGATAAAATTGGTGGATAAGATGGGCTTCATATGTAAGTATTAGCAGATCACGATCCCCCAAAATTAAGGAAATCGGCACCCAGAAATCAATTGGTCGATAAATCGATTGGCCAATAAATGTGTCCTATATTATATATGTATATAATGTAAACAGCACTGACGGAGATGCAATAAGTTTATAGCAGGTGTATGAATGATCTAATGATCAGACTGCTGATTGCAGCCAGTCCACATCTTTAGCAGAACTAGAGGGCCCCAAAACCAAATTTTGCTTAGGGCCCAATGGTGGCTTGGGCCGGCCCTCCTCCACTCGATTGCAGCAGATTCACACTGAGCTCGGATCTGGTTCTGTTGGAGCTTTCTTCCTGTAAAAAAGGCACATTCCAGGGCGCTGTGTGGCGCAGTGTTTAGAGTGGGCCGGATGCCAGGCTCTAATTATACAGAGACCTCAATGAGTTCAAGTCCCATCTCTCCCCTTTCTCTCTGCCCACTTCCTTTCAAATACAAACCAGTAGAATCAAAATAAATCTTAATAAAAACCACAAGAGACAGGGTGCAATGATTGTCCAAGGGGGAAGCACAACCCACATAAGGAGGCCTGGGTCCTCGCCTGTTGACCTTTGCTACATGTCTTCCCTTCCTCTCAATTTATACTTTCCTGGCTGAGCACTTTAAAATAAAGACCATTAGAGTCAAAAAACCCACTTTAGTCGAAAAAATATAATCAATTCGACTAAAGTCAAAAGAATTCTTTAAAAAGGCAAATCTGTTTGTGCTGTCACTACATTTTGGGCCAGGAGGAATCAATCTGCTGGGTTTCCTTAGAAAACTGTTGAACCAGTTTGAAAAATAAATTGAACTTGACTTTGAATGTGTTTATGATTCAGTTGAATTGACTTTTTAGGGGAGTTTTGGTGAGACGATCTGTTGTGGACAGGATCAATCTGAACGAACAAACTGAGTTAAATGTTAGGTTTAGCTCAAACAGTGAGGACAGTCTGAAAGCCTGGACTGCAACAGGAACACGCAGCTCTGCTAGAGACTCAAATTACCAAAAAACTGAATTTAAGTGCTAAAAAATGGGTTTTGTACGTTATGTCCCCTTTAACCTGCTTTGTCTTGGTAACTAATAGCCATCGTATCTGTTAGCGCTGGGTCTCTGGGAGGTTCTGACCGGGTTCCTTAAATTTGGCCCACTCCTGCCCTCAGCTGAACCGTCTCCATAAGCAACAGATGTCCAGTTGGGGGAGTCGTGTGGAAGGTTGGGAAGAGCTCCACCTCTGTCTAGCAAGGCAAAGGAGGGGTGCCACTGTGGGTCAGGTGGAGGGGGGTGCCTGAACCTGCTGGTGTCTGAGTGAGGGGCGCTCCATTGAGCTGGGTGCTGAGGGGCCCATTTGTAGGGCTGGAACAAGGCTGGTGGAGGAGCCAGAGGAAGATGAGCGAGTAATGGAGGGCGGGGAAGTAATGGGGTGTGGGGTGTGTGGGCGGGTTGAGGGGAGTACGGGTGAGAGCGGTGACTCGGTCCTTCATGCCGATGTGACCTGCAGGATTCACAAAACAAGAATGAATACTACTTCACTTCTATAAACATATTTGCTTTGTTCTTTGGGATTTTCTTCTTACTCAAGTTAAATTAAACATTTATTTTTATTTTTTTTAGACGATCACATTCAATAATAATTAAATCAATGATTCATATTTACATTTTAAGAACAATGTTCCGAGGCATTTTTAAAATATCTTTATGAGAAGTTTTTACATTTTTTATAACTTTTTTTAAACCATGTGTTTGGATTACTAAAATATGTTTAAATATTTTGTATAAAGACACTTTTATGCTTTAAATGTTTTATGTCACAAGTCCTCTAACATTTATGAATATTTCATTTCTGATTTAGAATTATTGGAACAGTGCATTTGAAACCAAAGAATTTTCTTTCGCTTTTAGAAGTGTTCTAGATTTCTTCTGATATCTCATGTCTTAATATACAAAATACAGCGTAGATAATTATTATTTACATTTTAGCAAAAATTGTGGGTTGATAAAACATTTTATGTATTTTTAATGTTTTCACATTTTACATGAAAACATTTATTTTCACAGTTACAGTAAAATGTCAGCGGTTCTGAAATGAGTTGAGCCAGTGGGAAGGAATATGTTGCACCTTCTGAGAAAGCTGTCAGATGTTCCTACGGCAACCTGCTCCAAGGAACCTGAGACAGTGACATGTCCTTAAAGGTACAGTGACATGTCCTTAAAGGTACAGTGACATGTCCTTAAAGGGACAGTGACATGTCCTTAAAGGGACAGTGACATGTCCTTAAAGGTACAGTGACATGTCCTTAAAGGGCCAGTGACATGTCCTTAAAGGGACAGTGACATGTCCTTAAAGGTACAGTGACATGTCCTTAAAGGGACAGTGACATGTCCTTAAAGGTACAGTGACATGTCCTTAAAGGGACAGTGACATGTCCTTAAAGGTACAGTGACATGTCCTTAAAGGGACAGTGACATGTCCTTAAAGGTACAGTGACATGTCCTTAAAGGTACAGTGACATGTCCTTAAAGGTACAGTGACATGTCCTTAAAGGGCCAGTGACATGTCCTTAAAGGGACAGTGACATGTCCTTAAAGGTACAGTGACATGTCCTTAAAGGGACAGTGACATGTCCTTAAAGGGCCAGTGACATGTCCTTAAAGGTACAGTGACATGTCCTTAAAGGGACAGTGACATGTCCTTAAAGGGACAGTGACATGTCCTTAAAGGGATGGATGTACCTGTAGGAGTTGCGGTAGACTCTCCTGGTGGAAGCTGCGGCAGGCGGCCGCTGGACGGCCTGGCCTCTCTGTGGCTCCTTCTCACACTTCTCCATGCCCGCATTACTATGGTAACAATCAGAGAAAATGGTCACCCAGCAATCAGCCAATAAAAATCACTCAAAAGCATGAAAAATGTTTTAGGTAAAATTTTTCTGCACAATTTAACAAACGCAGAACAAGTTTCCAACATTCAGATGAGTAAACTCTGTTTCCCAACTATAATGATCCAGGGGTCACAGGGGTCACAGGGGTCAGGAGCTGCTCCCTGTGTAGAGCAACAATTTCTCCTCCAGATGTAAAAAAAAAAATCAGTTATTTTAACTGACAGAGATAATGCAGGAAATGAGGGACGAGGAATGACAGTGTCACTGCCTGGATGGAAACAGGCTTGATAAGCTGATCAGAAAGTGAGAGTGGACTGCTGGGTTGGTGGACAAGGACATGATGCGTCACCTCCGTTTTGGACCGTGCTGAAGGTCATCCAGGTAGTTCTGTCTCTCGATAGCGTAGCCCCGGGATGAGTTGAATACTGAAGAGAACAGCAGCAGAGTGAGATGGATCACAGAATCCTCCTGCTGGGATCTGAACGCACGAGACTTACGCTGCACTGCCTGGGCCGGGTCCATCCCGTCCACGTCGATCAGATACCTGCAGGTCACACGCAGCAGTTAGAGCAGCCTGTGGCTCCTGCTCATGCTGCAAGTGGTCTGGATGAACCTACCTGCAGATCAGGTAGCCAGTGCGGTTCAGTCCATGGGTACAATGGACCCCGATCAGCTTGTCTGCAAGAGAACTTGATGATTAAACAAATAGAAAAAGAGATGAACAAGGACAGAAATGTAGGTCAACTTTTTTTAGAAAGTTATCTCATTAAAACCAACTCTTTAGTTATTGATTTTATTGTCTATTTGTGGCTCAGCTCTTCCCTCACCGTTATCCTGGTTGTCTCGGAGGAACCTGCGGACGGTGCGCTTGAAGCTCAGGATGGTTTGGTCACTGGGAACCTCATGGCCAGCTGTGTAGATCTTCACGCACTGCAGTGACTGAGGAAGGTCCTGCAGAAACACACACATGCACACACACGTGCACACACACGCACACATACTGCCTCAACTTCAGCAGCTTCACAACACGTCCGTCTTAAGGGACCGTTGAAGTAAGGGACTAATTCAACGGAAGTCAGTGTTCTTGTTAGGCCTTCTAATGAGCCATCATTTGTGCATTAAACCAGGGACAGAACTAAAACATGCAGGATGCCGGCCCTCGAGGACCAACTTTGGGCACCTCTGGGTTAAGGGTTTAGGCTGTAAAAAGTGAATGGAAGTCAATGTAAAGTACCCCCAAGTCACAAAAACACAACTGTGTGTGTGTGTGCATACATGTGCGTGTGTGTTCACCTGCAGATTGTAATAACGTGTGGTGAAAGTCAGGTCAATGATCAGCCCCAGCTCATGGTTGTCCTCCTTCAGAGCATCCAGCAGCTCCCAGGGACCAAACACCTCAGAGGGTGGAAGCGTCCTAATCAAAGCCTGAGCAGAAGCAGACAGATTGTCACTGCTAAAAACAGACACACTTCTGTTCCCACAGAGTCCACTGTGACACGCTGCTGACCTGCTTCAGAGGGACTTTGAAGGCGATGAAGCGAGTTCCTTTCAGTCTCTTCCCCATCGCTGTGTAGTCCTGCCACCTGTTGGACACAAACCCACAGTCACACTGTCTGTCTCCATGATTGTCTCTGTGACTCTCTCTTAGTGTGCTTCAAATCACAAAACACACAATGTCTAGGACAGCTTCTGCTTCAGGTCTGTAGCAAGTGGTTAGTTCACAGATTTATTTCGATGGGCTCCACTACCAGATCTGTAACATTCAGACCTGTTAAACAAGGCCCATGACCTCCATCGCTGATTACTGCTGTGTCCCTCAAAGCAACTTTCTGATGTATTTAAACTGTTTCTAAAGACTAAATAAAACAGAGATAAAGAACCACAGGTCTGGCTTAAACCTGATCTAAAGTTGTCTAAAGCCCACAGAGGTTAGGAGAATGCATTTATCAGCTACAGTCTAGAATCACTAACAATTATCCATTCTATTTTCCTTAGAAACATTAGAATGGATAATTGGTCTTACAAAGCTTTTAAGACCAATTGTGAACCTTGTAAAAACATAAAATAAAAATCATGCAGTACTGGTCAATTTTCCCTTGAATGTATCTGATCGGAGACAAATCGATCAAGAACTCAAAACCATTTTCATTTTCTTTTGCATTCAGGAAAACAAACAACAGCAATAAAGCAGGCATCAAGCACAGCTGCAGAAAGACGAATCATCGTGTGTGTTCTGTCGTTTCCATTGAACAGCCAGCTGCCAGCTTAATTCTTCTTCAATGTCAATGTACAGAATGGCACCACTCACCGTGGCAACCTGATGGAGCAGCTTTGTTACGTTAGTTCTTTTTCTACTTTAGTGCATCATTTGCCTGGGTTGAGGTGTTTCATGTTTGGACAATAATTCACTCTGGTTCTGGATACTGTACAGCAGCTGATTAGTGGCTCCAATGCTCAGACAACACCTGAGCATCAGAGGAGTTGATCAGGAGGTTCCATGGAGCAGAGAGAAGGAAGAAATGTGAACCATCTCTTCCATCCATCATAACCCAACTCCATCTGCCTGGCATTCAAATCACAATACCAGGAAGAAATTTGAAGAGCAGCAGCAAAGCAAATGAGGTGGATAAGCAGCAACTAATGGTGTCATCCAGGACATGTTAGTGTGGAATAGCATCTCTGGTTCCGAGATGTTGACCTATCTTCACAGGGGGTCTTCAACACAAAACCTTGTCCAGTTGCTCGCCAAGAAGTCAAGAACTAAATGATCAATAAAATAACAAATATAGTTTGATGATTTTACTCGACAGAAATGGCGGGAGGGCTTAGTTTGACAAATTTACTGAATTTAAAAGAATCAGACGTTTCAGTATTTGACCTGCTGGCTGGTTTCTCATTCATTTCTTTCTTTTAATAACGTGGTGAATTGATGTTGGGTTTCTCACACAGGAACAGAACCAAAGGAAAGATTGTTGGTTTCTTTTCAGTTGTGATTAGATTTTCTTCCTCGTACGTCCGTAAAAACTTAACCAAAACCTACTGAGAGCAATGAGACAGATCTACAAACTGCCTGGCAGATGTCTCTCACCTGTCCGGGATGTCCTCCTTCCTGCGCGGTCGGAAAATGTCTTTTCGTTCCATTAAAACACTATAATTGTTGTGAAAGCCTATAAAACCACGTCAGACTCTGGAAGCATATGGAGAAGACAGACCAGCTCCTAACAAGAGCACATTCTTCTGAAAAATATAACAGACATGTCCAGTCTGTCCTCTGCTCTGACTGTCCAGCAAAAAGGTCAGTTAAAATGTCCAGCTTTCGGCTTCCAGCTTGTCTAAAGTAAAACTGAGCCGGGGACAACTGCGGGCGCATCTAACCTACGTCACAGGAAACCGCAGGTTCCTCGTCGCCCCCTGGTGGAAATCATGAAGTATTGCTTCCTTACGGACAGCATACGACCAATTCTCCTTTATTACGCTTTTTGTGATATGGAAATACAAAAATAAACTGTTTTGTGAAACATTCTAAACAAATAAAAATATTTCACTGAGAATTATAAACAAATCCTTTAGTATAAAACAATGCGTACAACAATGGAACATAATCTCTTATTGAACAAAAATAACATTTGTGTGAAAGAACAGGATTATTAATAGGTACTGAAGCATTAAATGCAATAATACCATGTATGATTAGCAAAGTTTTGCTGTTAACTGTCTTTAATATGTGATAAACTCTAAATATGATGAAGGTGTCGTCATGTTGTTCTGTAACAGATGTAAAAAAAAAAATGTTGACTTGTTGCTGCTTTGCACATTACTTTTACAAAGTAAATCAATAATTTTGGTCACGGAGGTTCCTTAATGCATGTTTGTTTTAAAAAGTCTGTTTCATCAGGTGTCAAAAGTCCATTAAAACATTCATTCGTATTTTAGTATTTTGTTGTCTTCTGATAACAGATTTAAATGTCCAAACTCTCTTGTTTCCATCAACTTCCAGGTTCCTAACACTGGCAAAAAAAAGAAAGTGACACATACTGTATACCTTGAGTGATCAAAAACAATGTTTTACCAACTTTTGATAACAAAACATTGTGCAACTTACCTTGTTTACTGTAAAATCTGAATCTGTTTTTCTACTTTCAAAATTTGATTTTCTATCTTGTACGTCCATAAAAACTAAACTGAAGTCCACTGAGAACAATGAGACAGATCTACAAGACTCCTAAAGCCTTCCAAACCATAATTCCTTCTGGCTGTCATACCCAGTGTCCGAGCAGTCAAAGTTGAGCCAGGCATAAGCTTAAAATCAAAAACAATTGCTTTTTTCTTAACCCAAAACAGAAACTTGGGTAAATAATAATAATAATAAAAAAAAAAAGATAAAGTTGGGCCCATAAAAGAAGACAAAGTAACAGACGTCAACTCAAACAAACAGACCTCTTTAAATGAGACAAAGGGAAAACTTAAGTACTGGCTGATCAGGTCACAGAATACACAAAGGGGAGAAACCAAACTGAAACTAACATTAGAGAATCCCCCATCTTTCTGCACCCTTAATGCTGAGTTGTGGTATGGACCAATTTGCAGTCCCACCTCTTTGTTCCCCTGAAGGACTGGAGCACTATTAACTCAAAACAAACAAAGGTTAAATCAAGCAAAACATATCACAGTGTAAACTAAAATGTGTGCACTTATTCTAGAATCCAGTGTTATGATGTGTTGCCTTCTAAACAAAAAGCTGTTATTCTGTAAGTTAAATCCTAGATTTTAAAGAAACCCAAATATAAGTGTGGTGAGACTGCGAGAACTATTGTGTGTGATGTGATTAAATGTTACCACATTTGCATGGCTGTAACAGCAGCCATCACACACAGCTAAATGTCTGGTTCTGCCAAAAAAACACCAAAGAAATACTAGTAAAAAAAAAAAAGAGTGAAATAGCTAGCTTCTATGCATATTCCAATGTATTCATAAATGAACCAACAGAAACATAATGCACTCCTTAAAGCAGAGAGCACTTGCAATGGTATGGTAGAAATCTCTCCACCAGTTTAAAATATCCCAAGGTCCACGAATGCATCAAAGGCCCCTGAGCCAGATCCAGGCAGAGGCCAGTGCACACACTGACCCAGAACCCTGGGATGTATTGACCAGGACCATAGTCTTGGGGCCATGGCAGGCCCCCAGATTCACCCAGGAGCAGTTCAACTACCAGAACAATAACTATGAACTTTATCAAGATGGAAACCCTTTCAGAACTGCGAGTTCTTTAGGATACAATGGAAAAGAAATTTGATGTGTTCTTTTCTCAGCCTCAGTGTGTGTGAGAAAAGACACAGAGATTCTGGAACAACGAGATTCCTCTGTTTATTTTCCTGTCAACATCAGTATTCCTCTCAAAGCTGATTGCTGATGTTCTGACAGATCAGAACATTTACGCCTGAATGACACTGCAGCATCATTCAGATGTAAACGCCTGAATTGTTGCTCTCAAAACTTTGGCTTTGAGAGTTTTGATCACAGATTGGAACGAAATGAAAGTTAATCAGATGCAACAAGCAGGAATCTGTTTCCTAGCATTTCTTATAACTGTGGAAAGAGGAAACTCTTTCCGGAAGAGTAAATGTTGCAACAATGGAATTTCAAATCATGTGACTTTGCAACTCAACCAACAAGGTGTGTTGTCAAAGAGGCGTGGTTAGAGATTTATAGCTGACCTGGAGTTTGAATGGAGAATGATACACAGACTCGAAGTCTAACAGAGATACTGCACACATTGAAGCTGATAGACAGAAGTTCACATAAACTACATGCCAGTGTGGAAAGGAATCATGGACAGACCAGAGAAGTGCAACAGGGCCGTGTTGGTGTCTGTAGCAAACTTTGACTATGGGGTTCCCTTAGGAAAAAGGCCCGGGGCCAACTGTGATGATAAGAAGCTCCACCGCATCCTAACTAAACTGGGCTACAAGGTGGAACTTCACACGGACCTGAGCAGCAAGGAAATCTATAATCTGTTCTCTGAAGGTAACACATCAATGTCAACTTCTGAGTTCTTTTAACTCTGTAGAGAGCAAATGGGCGTTCTTTATTTTCCTTCTTATTTGGATTCATGTACATTTTTTACTGTAACTAGAAAAGGGATGTGATCAGATTGTAGACAAATACCAAAGCTGACAGACTCACACACAGATTTCCTGAAGGACGTTGCAAACCTAGTTTCAGTTTCAATTTTCCCTAGACTGATGATTCCCATGACAGTTTCTCTAAAATTAGCTAAAACGTGTTGTATTATGTTAACAAGTGGTGGTCTGATTTTTTCTAAGCTGTATATCAATATAGAAAATGAAACGTGTGGATGAAGCTGCCTGAGCCATGGAGAACGACCACTCTCTTTGGTTCCATCCCTTCAAAGATCAGCTGAACTTAAAGGTCTCAAAGCTCCACATATCCTGGGAAAAGCTTTGCATTAGTGAGTTGCAGTCTAGAATAACTGAACCAGCAGGTCTGTGAAATGTGTTCTTGATTGGATGTTTTAATCAGTCTTTTTTGCAACTTATTTAAAAAAAAAAAAATCAAGCCAGACAAAAACTTCAGGTCTCATATATAACATGTTGCCTATACCAGCTGAATCAGGGAATATTTGATTTTGATGGGTGATTAAAAATCAAATAAACAATAATAATAATACATTATTGAAAAGTTAGTTTTCCAGTTGGGATTACATAACACTGAGTCAGAAAACTATGAATCATTAGGAAAGCCTCAAGGTTCAGCCTGTAATATATTGCTTTTCTTTAAAAAACTTTATGGTAAAACAACTGATTGAGATGAATGAAAGAGGAGTGCAGGAACACCTGGTGCCTGTTTCTCTGTCAACACCCCCATAATTAAACACAGTTCAATGACTGTTATACAGGAAGGCACGTTAACTGAACACATTCCTAATACTCTTAACATTGTGTACAATCACATGATGCTTGTTGCTTAACTTACTCCCTTCGTCACTCACTCATGTCAGTAATGTTGGGTGTTTGCATCGCCTCAGAAAGCAGGCGGCCTGTGAAGGACTGCTTCCTGGCTGTCTTGTCGTCTCACGGGGAGGAGGGCTGCGTGTTCGGATCAGATGGGAAACCTGTCCGACTGTCTCGTGTCTTCACTTACTTTGATAATGAATGCATGGAGAAAAAGACCAAACTGTTCCTCATACAGGTATGCCTCTATTCTTAGTGACACACAAACAGCACAGCAGTGACGATTTAATTTGAAAACAAATTACAGAAGACTTTGACTCTTCCTCACGCTGATGTTTTCTTGGTTGTTTTGATGCATCTCCATTCCACCCTTGCAGGCGTGCCAGGGCGGCGCTCTGGATGATGGAGTGGAGGTTGATTCACCAGCCAGCAGTTTCCCACACTGCCATTCTGTTCCTGTGGATACAGCTGTGATGTTCTCCACAGCACCAGGTTAATAACCAGTTAGACTGGTAACTTAAAGAAGCAACTTAGAAGCACCAGTCTATTAAAAGTGAAATCTGACATAAATCATACATGAACATAAATGAATCAGTTTATAAATATTTTGTCTTTTCCTTCAGGGTACAGTGCGTTCATAAACTTCACTGGGTCAGTCTTCCTGCAGACGTTCTGCTCATTATTGGAAGAGAAGGGTCACTCTAACCTGGAGCTGACTCGGCTGATGACCCGACTCTCCCACAGGATTGCCTACACCTTCGAGTCCAGAGGGAGGAAGTACGGCGGGAAGAAAGAGATGCCATGCTTTCTGACACGACTGACCAGAGATGTGTTCCCGTTTGCAGAAACGGAGAAAGACAATAATGCGGAAACAATATCTGCCACATCATTGGTTGTTTCACAGAGTGTTAGACAACGAATTGTTTCACTAAGTTAGGGAGCAGTTCCCCTGCCTGCTGACTCGGCACATATGAAGACTGGCATGATCAGTAAACATAAAAGTATCGAGAAGTAAACGTGTGTTTTTCTGGAAATGAGTTGTTACATAGCACATTACAAAAAGAGTCTCTTTGTGTCAATATGATTTTAAAATAATCTCCCAAAATGTCAAAGGGTTCAATAACATAAAAAAAATAAAAACTTAACTCTTGAAAAAGCAAAAATCTTAAATTGTTTTACTATTACAAACTCATCAATATAATCTGTAACATATAAAGTGAAAGAACAGTTGGGCTGGCCAAGTTTTCTACTCATCTTGCAGCACATACAGTTAAATTGTGGTCATCCTCAATGTCATATTCCATTAACCGGAGAATTAAAGTGGACAAAACCCTGAAGTTTTGTACACTTTACTCTTTGGTCATTAACTTTTATTTGTTAAAACAATCATAAAAAGTTTGGACTAAAATGTGTACTGTCTTAGTCCAAACACTAAAACAGTAAAACCTTAAAATAATGGGTTTAATGAGCAAAAACATTTTAAATGGATATACTTACTGTTTATGATTGTAGAACAAGAACTGTAATTTGGGGGGAATATATTAATTAGTTACTGAATGTCTGCTGACTTCTGAGAAATGGAGTGCTCAAAGTTCATTAGATATGAAATACTCATTCTATCTCTTTCACTTGTAAGTGAAAGAGGTGAAAAAAAAATTAACCAGAGTAATTTAGGGTTACTCTTATCAAAGCTGATTCTGCAGGATGTGCAGATCTGAACCCAGATAGAGACAGCTGCTGTGATGTATTTATGTGGCAACAACCTGAAACTTCAAACGTAACATCTAGAGCCACAGCTCTGAAGTCAGTGAGGAGTCCTGGGTTTTGGGTGGATTGTTTTTTAGTCATGGCTTCACTCTGACACTTTTGAGTAGGGCTGGAACACATCCAGACTGGAGGGACTGGTTGGCTATAGAGGTGATCGGTGGAGCAATACTGGAACATGTGCCTTAACCAGGGCAGTGGAAAAGGGGTCAAGCTCACACCTGGAGAACTTCATTTTCCTCATGATCTCCAGGATCTCTGTTTGGATGGTGGAGGGGAAGGAATGAAGTGGCTGTGAGATTCCAGACTGGCTCAGCCCAGCTGTTAGCTGGAGCAGAAGAGTTGATTTTAGCTCTGAAAGTCCAGGAATCTATCACACTGATTGTCTGTTGAATGAAACAGAATGATGATGACCAATTTTGCCTCTGATCCATGTTGGAGAAATGTAGCAACTGAACTTCTTTCAGAGATTCTGTCGTTCTTTCATTAAGAACCATCCCAGGGTTTATAAAAGGTCCTGTCTGGCTCTTTGCCAAGTCCAACAACTAGAAATAAATTACATAATTCTAAAATAGAATATTTGAATATTGAATTTTTTCCACATCCACATCAAATACTCAATCTATTTCAAGATATTCAACAAATAGATAATACAACTGAATAGATGTTCAATAGGAAAAGAGATGATTTTGAGCCAGGATTCTAAAACCCTTCTAAATATATGACTAACGTTGTTGTGTAGCTCCGATTGATTCTACCACATAAGAATTATGTTTTTTACTTTTTGGGAGGATTCCAGAAAATATTATTGTGAGGGAAAGTCTTGGTTTTAGGTTCCTGATCTTCTGATTACCATTCTGAGAGACAGCCTTCGTTTCAAGCTTCACCTGCTCATCAAACACGTCCCTGGCCTCGTTCAACCCAAGCATGGCATCATCCATCTGAACTGGTTCTCCTCTTGTCTGGAGCCAAACCAAATCAGTCAAGGAAATCTGTGAACACGCATTTATTTCCGCCTACTTCCTTGTATGGATTCTGCTCCTGAGTTGTTTGAATTACGGAAGTGTCTCTTTCCTTCAGCGTGCTCCGATAAACGAGACCAGACATTTTACACAACAGCATGAGTCGCTCTTCACCTGTAAGCATTAATTCATTTATGGTCTGTCAGGAAATGGGTCGGTGCTTTGAAAAGGTGTTTATTGCTTACAGATCTCTTCTGATTTTTCTTTATTTGTCTCACTTAAAGTAATGTTAAACAAATGTTAATTTTGGGATAAAGCCAACATGAACAAATAAATAAATAAAAACACCCAAAGCCAGCAGGTTCTGTGGGAAAAATAAATTTCCTCTTAAACCAGTTGGGACTAGTTGTTCCACTCTGGACAAATTTAGTAATTGTCCATGCATCTTTAGCATCACCCTAAGCCAGAGATTTTGGCAAACTCTGTTTTATAGCAATGTTTTAAGGTTTTTGAATGTGCATGTGTGTGTAGGTGTGTGCATGTGTGTGTGTCAAATGTCAAACTAAAATGCATGTATTGAATTTAAATCTAGATTTTTACTCAGCCACTCAGATTTTTCTCTTTGGAGCCGGTGTCTCAGATGGGGACTTTTGTAAATAAAAAGTGGCCTGCTCCTCCTTACTGGGCTAGTCTGGTATGAGGTCATGTAGTAATGGAGGTCAAAGTTCACTCCCCCTTATGCTAAGGAAACGTATGGGGTAGGGTTAAGTTGAGACCGATGCTCCGGAGTGAAAGCCTTCGTCATCCAGTCTCTCTGGCAGAGACAAAGAAAACATAGAAATATGAATATACAAATTGTTCAGCCCATTTTAATGAATCATATGACTGATTTATTGCTTATTGTGACAGGTTTAACCATGTCCTGATTTAATTAACAGACTGGAAATAGACTACAGGTTGTCTCCATAGAAGCATAGATCTTTACAGATGCTACATAGAGGCCTGCAGTTGAAGCTGGTGACAGAAGAAGCTGAAGTTTGGGTTTAACGCTTAAGATTCAGGTTCATAGTTAGCATGCTCTACCAGTGGATTCTTGGGTTCTCTCTGGGTACTCCAGTATCCTTCTCAATCCAAAAAGTGATAGGTTCATTGTTGCTTTAATATCTCATTGGTTGTTCATCCAGTTTGCTTTTCTCTGATAGACTCCCCCTAACAAAGTCGCCTTTCCTCTTTTAGTTACGATTAGCAAAATGAAGTGATTTTTTATTGGCTAAATAATGAGAGCATGTTTGTATTCTGTGTGAATTTATTAACATGAAGAACCATCAACTAGCTTAACATGAAGCACTACAAAATGGAAAAAAAAATCTCAAACCTCAACTTCACATAAAACCTGTTTCCTCCAAGTAAGAAAGTAGAAAAAGTGAAATAGTCAAAAATACAGATTTTAGATGCAGTCAAATATTGACCAAATATGTCCTTTTCATACTGGTATAAAATATGACAAATCTATAAAAAGTAAAAACTAAAAAATAAAAAAGCTTATTTACAGCATGTAGAAAGAGGCACATTTCATGTTTCAGATCCTCAGAGCTGATTGGCTGTTCAGAGGAGACAACTCATCAGTGGGAGGAGGAGGGAGGGGGAAGAAAGAAGGGGTGAGACAGTGGCCCAGGGGAGCTCCTGGAGGGGGGGAGGTGGGTGTGTCTGTGGAGGAGGGTCCTGGGGTGATGGTATTGCGGCCCACTGAGTGGGTGGTGCGAGGGGGCTTGGTGGTGAGGGACAGTGGCTGCAGTTGCTCACCATAGGGGGAGCCGTGTCCGCTGTGGCTGTAGGAGGAGTGTGTGTGCTCGGTGTGTGTGGCAGCCGGGCCGGCGGGCGAGGCCAGCGCCGTGGTGGGGGTCGCCGGGGAGTCCAGGGAGGAGGCAGGGCTGGCCTGGGACAGCTGGGTGTGTGTCAGATGAGACACTGTGTGTGTATGCGTCAGGTGAGGGCGTGTGTGTGAAGCTTGTGTTAGCGGAGTGTGTGTGTGTGGAGTCTCCTCTCGAGGTTTCTTTAGCTGTGCAGGGAAGTCGTCTGCTGCTGCAGCAACTGCGGCACATAAACACACAGACATACACAATACAGAGTGTGAGAAAAGAAAGAGAGAGAAAGAGAGCTGAAGCTGGAACCTCAGGTCAGATCCAGGTTACAGCAGCTCCTACATGATTCATTTATAACTGGATGACTGATTCAGGAAGTAGCTTGTTTTAAATTGTCAATTAAGCTGAGGCTCCATCATTCATACCAGTCCTCTTCAGAACTCCAGTCTGCTGATAATGATAATGTTCAGGTTTGTATTATTTTTCTGGGGACCAATAAGCATCCTTATAATAACTGATGTGATAAATGGAGTTCAACAGATTTTTCGGTGGGTGTATGCATACAGGTGGAGTGGAGACTGATGCAACTAGATTGAACAGATCAGGCAAACCTGGAAATAAATTTCCTATCATCTTGGCCACAACAAGCACATCATGGCAGTACATAACTGATAGATGTGTTTCTGTGTGATGGAGGTGCCAAAGATCCTGTCACTAACATGAACACAAAACCCATAAATGTCTGGGGAAAGTGAGAGGTCTGCAGCTGCTGCACTGGTTTGGTGCTTACAGACAGAACAAAAGCTGTGCTGGATGAGGAGCCTCCCTGACTCAGGTTTAAAACTTCTCATCTTTTTGTTTGATTTCTGCTTGATGCCTATTTAAAAGCAACAAGACTTTAGTTTAACCAGTTGGGAAGAAAATAAAACTAGATTTGTACCATTTCATAGGAACAAAAACTAAGGTGGTTCATATTTAAATAAAAATGTTCCAATTAACTTCCTGTGTCTGCAGTGGAACACAGTTCCTCCATAACTTACAAACCCCAAACAGACAGCTGATCACTATAGCCATGTTCTACAACATACAATAACTGAATAACTTAGCAATATGTCATCTCACCTTCCAACTGAGTTTCACTCTTCACCCTCTTCCTCTTCTTCTTCTTCCCCTGCACAGACATGAGTCAGGTGCGGTAATGTGATGGTGTGTGTTCAACAGTGATGGTGTGTGTTCAGCAGTCAGTCAGTCTACTCACATAGTTGTCTCTAGCTGACCAGTTGGGGTACAGCTTTGAGTGCAGCAGTCTCTCTTTGCGAGCCAAATCATAATATTTGGCTTGTTCCTCTTTTGACAGAGAATGCCACTGTGTACACATGGTAGCAGAGGGTAATTAACTTAGCATACACACACACACACACCCGAATGGTGCCTACCAGCTGACCATTACATTTGGTACAAGTTACCCGAAGGAGTTTTTTTGCTATGGATAATGTCTAGTAACAAAGCGACTGACCCGCTGGCCCAGGATCTGGTTGATGGTGGCACTCTCCTTCACTTTGCACTGAGACACAACTTTGGGCCTCTCCTCCCTCATGTAGAGCATGAAGGCGTTGAGCGGCTTCTTGATGTGGGGCTTCCGCTCCTCTTCCTGGTCATGCTCGGAGGTGGAGGGGGGCTTCCTGCAGGGGATCAGAGGAGGAAACATCAGAGTTCCTCTTTCTTGAACTCTGACTTCAGGAAGTCATCACAACATGGCTCCTCTTAAACCTTTGAAAGTTTTCAACAGCGATGCACTGAGAAGTAGCTCATATGAGCTCAATAGATGGGCAGTTCCACCAGGTGATTGCTAATTGATGGTGGCTAGTCTTAAGGAGATGAGTGGGGGAGAGCTGCTCTGTGAGGTGGAATCTTAGAAACTACAGCCCTGAGGAGGAGCTGTGCCTCAAAAACAGAGCTTGGTCCATCCAGGCATTTAGCAGAGCTGAATGGGAATTAGAGAATTTCTCCAACAAGAATGAAAGAAACAAGGCAACACCTCAGGTGTGTTTTGATGAGGGAATAACATTATGGCATGTTAAAAAGTTAATTTTACATATGACTGCCTGTTTGAAAAGAAACTACGAAGGCCATAAAATATTTTTAAAATTGGTTTTAATTTTAGACATTTCTTCTGTGGGTTGACCTGAATTCAGAGTAGAGATAAACAGAAACTGTAAGATACATCAAACAAAAACTTGTTTGACATCAAACAAGATGTCAAACAAGATGGCTGCTTTGGGTGAGCTGACATCACTTTTAATGATGGGAATCTAATGAATGCACTGGTGGAAACAACACCTAGAGTTTCTAAAAAATGAAATCTTCAAAAACGGAGAATTCACCAGTTGGATACAACGGATTTGCCACTCAGCCCAACATTGCAAAGAGTGTGGTTGTTGTTACCCAGGCTGCTGGATGTGACTGGCTCCAGGCTCCTGCTTCACTGCTACGGGAACAATAGCCGGATGGGGAACCGACGTCTGGGGGGCCGGAACCAAACGTGGTGAGAAGCCGCTTGACACCAGACTGCAAGGAAGCATTCAGTGTTCCATCAAACCCTGCTGACCTCATCATTGCACGAGTGGTAAACTACACCATCATAACATCATTAAATTACGCATTTTGTTTTTTGAGAAGGCTGTTCACTTATTAATTGATAAACAAGAGCACAGCTAGAACGCAGTAGGACCGGCAGAACTTCATGGTTCAGTTTTGTTCTAAACCATACCCGGAACACAAAGAACCTTTCAGTAGCTGTGACTCAGCCTGATGTCTGGACCGGCCCAGAACTATGGCAAACTGCCACATAAAACCTGATGGAGATGGTTATCATCATGGTGTCCTAACAGCAAAACAAACCAGCCGTCACTGAGGAGTTATGATGACTCATCCATCAGTAAATTCTTCCACTCAAAAACATTATGAATGTAGAGTCCAGCAACACTCAGTCCAGCTGACTGAACCTTTGACTATCAAGCAGGCTCAACCTACCCACAATTTGCAGGTCCTGTTTCATTAGGCTACCTGCTGCAGAGTGCACTTAACTGACACTAAGAGGTGGGTGTCAGTTTACTGACTCCAAAATGTGTGCAACCATGTGAAACAGGAAGGAACAATCACAGTTCAGAGATAGGGAGGAAGTTGAACATGAAATAATCTGGCAAATTCATGAATTCAGTTTATTATTGTAGGAATATTATTGAAATGTTCTGTACTGATTATGTTAGGGATGCAGCTGACCAGCTGTCTTCATACTTGCAGACTGAACACAGGGTCCTGTTTTGGGATCATTGTTCTATCTGCTCCCATATAGTCATTTTTTAAATATATCTCCTACTGATAATTATATTTGTAGAGACAAAGCAGATCATTGGGCCTCCTGGTGTTTTGGCAAAATCTTAGGATGACCTTTGACTCCGGTTTTAAGCTTGGAAATCATGTGAGATCTCTGATTTCGTTCTGTTGCTGTTAATTGAGAAATACTGTTAAACTTGGGTCTGTTTGCTTTCATCTGAATTTCTATAATGCACTCTACATATGTTCAACAGAACATCCCTGGACCAGCACCAGTCTGTTCAAAATGCTGCTGCTAGGCTCTTGACTAGAATCTCACATCATCTCATACTCCTGCCTCAGTACGACCGGGTGCAACGGCACAGTCCATGACAAAAACGACCTGACCCGAGTGGTGAAAACCGCCCAGAGGCAAACCTGGACAAACCTGGACCTGGATTGGAACTTCATTTATCGCTGCAGGTGGACATCTGAGAGAGTTTGAATCGAGATCTCTTTGAAACATCAAGAGATCTAGATTCTCTAGATGTTTTTAAAACCCGGAGAGTTTTAAATCATCTTTACACAAAATTATCTTATGAAATTCAGTCAAGGGGGTAGTTATTATAAATATCAGCTGTTTTTTTTTTAACCAGCAACAGAAAAAAACAAGATACAGTGCAGACTGTGTGCTTAAGATAAATGACAAAGAGATCTTTGGAGATTAATAGTCAGCCTCTGTTCTAAGTAGATATGCACCAAATATGTAGTTATTTCTCAGAAAATGATTTAGAAAAAGAATAAATATTACTTGACCTTTGTGCAGCAATGTGGATGTTGTACTGTCAACATTTATGGTGACCTCTAGTGGCAGACATTTAACACTACAGCAGATCCAGTTAATCTGCTGGATCAGATCTAGTGGAATTGTAAACAACTAGATAAATGCTAGAGATAGAAGTCCAGGTTTTGTGTAAAAGCTGCTGGGAGTCCAACTCTAGTCTCTATCAGACATGATTTAGAGAGATAAACCTGAAACAAACTAAGAGAAGTAGTACAGATTAATCCAGCATCAATCAGAAGCTTACAGTTCATACCTGGACATGGAGGCATTCATGGCTAGAGCCGCAGGGGAGAACCCCCCCGCAATGGGATACATGGGCTGCCCCGGCCTGCAGACAGAAACACACACATACATACACACAGTTCAGTTAGCTTCAGACTTCTGAGTCGCACATCAAAGTAGCAGCAGGTCGATGTGTTGGTTTGCACGAACACACTCTGCTGAGGAATCTCTGCATGTCCAACAGGTTTAACGAGTTCAGTGGAAACAGAAGTCCGCGGTGTGGAGGAGCAGGATGTGGAAGGTGGTATGGATGGCATGTAACAGGACATGGCAGTGTAACAGCAGTTAAATGGAGGAACTGAATGCATGCAGAAACCTTTGAAAATCCCTCTATAATTAGCAAAGTGGTGCTCAACATTCTCAGTAATGAAGATAAAGATGGATGTGTTGGAATGGAGACCCCTACAGCTGAAACACTGGAGGCGAATGCAAAAGGCAACAGAAAGAGAAAAATCCTATGCGTTTCTGATCAGCGAACACATCGTATCCATGTGATCACTGCTCTTCAGTGTCCGTGCTGTTGCCAGACTCCAGCTCCACTACATCCAGTCTCAGTGATGCGTTCATTCAGGCAGAGAGAACCATTAACATCCAGGTTGAACACACACAGGTTCTGTTCTGTTCCGACCAGCAGTACAGTGAGGGATGGGCTACATGCACAGAGAAACTCAGTACAATATTTTATGGTGTTTATAGAGACGCACCAATACAATATAAATTCCAATATTAAAAAAATTATTCTACATTGTGTATCAGTGATGATGTGTTCGATCCAAAAGGGAAGATCTATTCAGTCCAATTGCATGCTTTATTGTTAACACTGACAGGATCACAAGGCCTGTATGTGTGTAAGAGTGTGTGTGTGTGTGTGTGTGTGTTACTCACAGCCAGCCCAGTGGGTGTGGGATGGGAGTCATTCCTCCAGAAGACACAGGATAACAGGCAGTGTGAGGGCTCCTCGACATTCCTGCTTCAAAAAAATAGAAGAACAAGTCAGAGTCACAGAGGAGAGACAACATTGTACAGATGTGTCTTGACACTTGGCAGCAGGAAGCAGGCAGCAGAAAGTAGGAAGCAGGAAGGAGAAAGCAGAAAGTAGGAAGTGGGAAACAGGAAATCGGAAGAAGCCAGCAGCAAGTGGAAAGCAGGCCACGGACGTAGGGAGCAGGAATGCAGGAAGTAGGCAGCAGCGACTTACCAGGCTCAGGAGAGAATCCAGGAGACGCCCTCTGAGGGGAGAAGGCTTCTGGACTGTAGGACAGCAGGGGGCGGAGATGGGTCATGTGGGGATGCTGCACCACAGGGACGCTGTTGGACTGGAGACGAGACAGAGGAAACTCAACATGTTGGTGTTTCAGCAAGTTGCTGCTGCAACACCAACAGCAATTCATCAGCATCATCTGGAACTGACCGGGTTAACACTGCTGGTGTGAAACAGCTGCAGTCCAGAAAACCTGCTTCACATCCAAATCTTTTCACTAAACACAAATGGATTTCATCTGAGAGACACTTGGCAGCAGGAAGCAGGCAGCAGAAAGTAGGAAGCAGGAAGGAGAAAGCAGAAAGTAGGAAGTGGGAGACAGGAAATCGGAAGAACGTAGGGAGCAGGAATGCAGGAATATTTTATGGTGTTTATAATCCAACATTGCTCTTCAGTGTCCGTGCTGTTGCCAGACTCCAGCTCCACTACATCCAGTCTCAGTGAAAGTAGGAAGCAGGAAGGAGAAAGCAGAAAGTAGGAAGTGGGAAACAGGAAATCGGAAGAACGTAGGGAGCAGGAATGCAGGAATATTTTATGGTGTTTATAATCCAACATTGCTTGGATTAGTTGACAGAACGATCCACATCCACGATGTGGATCGTTCTGTCAACTAACTGCACTCTACCTTTTCTATTTATTTCACATTGAGAAGTAACAGCAAAACTAATTTTAATGTGAAACATCCATCTGTGTGGAATTAATCTAGTTATTACATTCACACATCAGGTGAATGTGATCCAAAGCTGTTTTTTCACCGCAGTCTGAATGGTCCAGTTCTTATCTTTTCACTCCAAAAACATCTGACCTGTGCCACTTCCACATGTGGAACTAAATTGGATGCACATCAGATAGGTTTCAAAGTGCTAACTGTCTGAATGGTCAAGTAAAATTTTTAATTATGTCATTGACCTGAGACATGCGTCCATAAATCTGGACATATAGAATGGCAGAATATTATAGTGATTATCAATTATGAACTTATGAAAGCAGTTTGTGTCAGTGAAGCACATCACATCCCAATCACACGACTCCTGGCTCTGTCTACACATCCAGCCTTCTCTACAGAAAAACGTCAAATGTTGTGTGAACTTTTTTCACAGAAAAACTTTTCTAAAGCTTCATCAAATAGGATGAAGTGGGGAAGAACAAAAGGGGCTCACTGATGAAGGATGTGGATCGTTCTGTCAACTAACTGCACTCTACCTTGGTTTACAGTCAAACAGGTGAAACTGTAAAACAGACTAATTTCTGGACTGATTTTTCATTTTTATTAAACAATCTGAACAACCAGATGATAGAAAAACTATGTTTGTAAAGAGGACATAAAAAGTAGTAACAATTCCACTTTTTTTTCTTAATTAAACTTGATTGAGAAATATTGTTTTGTACTTGTACAGGGTTTAAGAGCCACTGCTGGATGTGGGACGTTTCCGGTGAACTGCAGAGATCAGAACCAACATGAGCTGAGAGGAATAGAGAAAAACACATCTGGATGGGGAAAAAAATGTCTTAATCATGACTGTGACTATAATAATAATCATAATAATAATAATAACAATAATAATAATAATAATAATAATAATAATAATAATAATAATAATGGAGGAGGTCTGAAAAATTCAAATGATTGGAAAAATGAAAAATTGTTGAATATTTGCAAGTCGTTGAATCATTACACTGAACACACTAGTTGTTTTGCTGATAGAGTTCAGTCGTTTCTCTTCATTGATAAATAAACAGTTCATGTTAGTAGATCTACTGCCCTCTTCAGGCAGTGAAGAAGTACTGCAATGTTGGATTAAAGTAAATGTTTAATGATTAAGTAAATGTTTTATTTGTGCATGATGTTTGTTGAACATTCCACATCCTCTCTGCTGTTACAGCAGCATAAAAATGTGGGAAACCCAACATGCTGTGTGTGTGTAGCAGAGAGGGAGAGTCTTACCAGGTGTGCGGGAGCAGCAGAATCTCTGATAGTTGCTCTTCCTGGGATGTCAAGGAGAGGCCACTGAAACGGCAGGTACTGTGGGGAGACAGAGGCTGCTGTCAGCTGTTTTATTGTCAAGGTGTGGTGCACTTTTATATTCAGACCATTTTATCCATTGTTGGCTCACAGACAGAGCTACAAAATTGGGGTGTACCAATATAAATTGGCCAGCCGATAAATTGGCACCGATATCCTTAATATTGGTAGATGAGTGATCAACCGATACTTGCATGTGAAGCTGGTCTTATCTACCTAGATCTCAGGTCTATAATCAGCAGCTGCCCTCTTGTACTCTACTGTGAGAAAAGTTTGAGTGACAGACTGGCCCACCAGATCACGTCTGCACATTTGCAGTTCTTCCACTTTTGCTAACTCAGCAACTTTCTTGCAATATTTAGCAACGTTCAGACAAAAAAACCAAACAAAACAAAAACAAAAAACAAAGTCATTATTGGAATGGCTCAGTCAAAGTCTATACCTAAATCCAGTGCATGATCTATGGCAGGACTTGAACCATTGATGCTCTCCATCCACTTTGACTGAGCTTCATTTTTCCTTTTACAAAGAAAAAATAGAAAAACCTTCAGTCTCTATATCAGTACAGCTGAAGCAACACTCCCAAAACATGTATTTTGGTATAAATGCATTTATAAATGTATAAATGCACTGATTCTATCTAGCTCAATTGTAGAATGGGTATCAGTGACAATGTGTCCAATACATCAGAGCAGATCTATTCAGTATAATTCTATGCGTTGTGCTCTCAGCAACAACATCTGTTGTTTCTGTAGCAGTTATAGTTTCTTTATTATTTATTTCACATTGGCTGTTTTACTCCTAACTGCACTGAATGAACAAATGAAAGTTGTTTTTACATGTTTATGCATTTAAGTGAGCTGCACTAGTGCAAAGTTATCAAATTAAGTTGTAATTCAGTACATTTGAGAATTTGTTAAAAAAAAACATTTTAAGTTAATCACCATCTTTGGCCAATACTACGACTCAGATATCGATATATGCATACCACACTTTTCAGATATTATTCTTCCCCTTCATAAAGGGAAGGGTCTGTCAGGCTTCCCAGTAACAGAGGTAAGCAGACTTTCGGAAGGTGACGATTCTGTGGGAAGCAGAGGCAGAAGGCAAGATGGGAAATTTAAATGACCAGCCTCAAGAGGAGCAAATATTCCCCCTGGGATTCTAACACAAGATAAGGTGGTTAAGTGTCCTCCTCTCCTCTTCATTTGTCACTTGTTTACATTCCCCACTGCCCTCTCAGCCCCCCCCATCGATGCTGAGCCACCACAGCAGGAAGCTGCCTGCAGATAAGAACTCAGAGCTGATGGTCCTGATGAACAGGCTGCAGGGTGGACATGGGTCTGCTGAAAGGCCCTTTAGTGCTTCTTCAGCTGTGAGTGACGGCTACAGGCTCTCAACTGTGACCTTTGACCCTGACTGACAGAAGATAAACCAAAGCAAGGCAGGGAAGCCTTCTAACGCTAACCCGACACTTTCAGCTATTTATATATGTTGGAATATTGATTTATGATTTGAAAATGAGTCAACAGCTTTCACCATGGCTGGAAAGTAACAGAGGAAGATTTTAGCTGCTTGAGTCATCAGCTCAAATAACAAGAGCAACAAAAGTGAAAGAGGCAGGGCTGTGCCTGCCTCTTTCTTTCTGTTTTAGTCGTAGTTAAATTACTACGACTAAAACACTGAACAGGATGGCCCACCTGTATAGATCATCACTGGGGGTCACCTGAACACTAGGCGACCTTTAAGTGCAGACATTTTGCACTTTACACAGAGAGTACATGGCAGAGATAATGGAATTAATCAATAAAAAGTAAGGATTTCCATCTGAGTATCATCTGACATGGAGGCATGGAGGGTTATATCAAACCCTACTTCCATCATGGGAGAAGAAGTGGAGGAATACAAATACCTCTGTGTTCATCTGGACAACAGACTGGACTTGTTGAAGAAGCTAAGATCCTTCAAGGATAAGACTGTTGAGAGCGTCATCTTTTTTGAGTCAATTGTTGAGGCAGCAGCATCAAATTCAATTCTCTGAACTAATGACTAGGAGGCAGAACTCAAAATAAGAACACCAAAAACCATGTTAGTCTCATCAGCCTGGAACTACGTCAGACAAACATTTAGGCATGAATGAGCGAAACCTCCTCCCCCCACACCAGAGCAACAAGACCGGCCCCTGCACACAGCTGGTCTGTGGCCCAGGCCCGGCTTCAGCGCTTAGAGGAACCTGAGGATCAGCGCTAACTGGATCCAGCTGCTGGAAACACCACAACACTGCTCTATTCAAACATACACACACACACGCACACAAACACATACACACAATACAAGCCCATTACTGAGCCTCGGGTATGGATCTGAGCTCAGGGGAAACTTGTTAGGATTACTGCTGCTTATGAGCAGCAAACAGCTCAGGTTCTATTCAACGAACCAATGAGATGCCAGCTGAGAACGGCTACAGGAGTTCGGGGAAAATCCGGGAAATCCTGATCTGCCTTGGGTGGTGAATTTTTGACTCAAGTGTCAGAATAATTTCCTCGAGCAAGTCCATCAGACATTAATGATGGAGTGTTTCCTGAAGATGGATTGAGTCATTAGTTCAGAGACCAAAGCCAGAGAGGAAGCATCTAAACACACTCAGGAGCAGAAAGCAGCTGAAACATCTCTGGAGTCAGAAACAGAAAAAGTGACAGATTTATAAGCAGGAAGCAGCAACCTCTTCTGGAACCTCAACCTGAACCTAACTACAAGACAGAATGGTAATAAATAGTAATAATTATAATATTTGGTGGTCACTCCAAAGACAGGAGGCAGACTGTAGAGCAGGGCATTCTGGGTAAAGCACATGACCATATACAACTACAGACAATTTACCAATTGTTCAGAGTGGGACAGATGTTTGCAGATTTAAAATCTCTCATTTTTAGAAAAAAAAATATATATATCAAATCTATTTAAAAAAAACTCTGGGAAGGTGTCACTATTGAAAAAAATTTGGAGGTTATGTTCAACCACTAACATGAGAGGAGCTGGCTGGAGAAGAGAGTCAGCTCTGGCTGGGATTACCACCAAGTGCCCCTAAATGAGGAGTGTCCAAAGTGTGGCCCCTGGATCAGTTGTGTTTGCTCTCCATTCCAAGAGCAGCACATTGTGTAACCTGACCTGGGTCCCCCGAATCTGTATGACTGATTTATTCAAGTTGGCTAAAAGGCAAATGTTCAATGCTTGCCTCAGTCAAAATAAAACAAAAATTTCATCAAGCTCCCAAATAAAAACTGCATGTATTATAGTAAAGATGGTTTTATAGGCCTGTGTTATGTTTTGGATTTGCAATTCACTCTAAACAAAGTTTATTAGCCTAAAATATTTTTAGGGGTGTGAGGGTCACGTTTACTTTCTGTGCAGAACACTAAAAAACTACCAACAAAAAAGTGACTCACAGATCAGATCAGATGTCAAATAATTCTGACATACTGCGGAACATTGTTAGCTATGCTGTTAGTCGCCTGTCGCTGCGGTGAAGCAACATAAACAAGGAAGTGTGCATCAGGCAACAATGACCTACGATAAAACAGAGGTCAGAGTGGAAAAATGAGGAGGAATCATTTCACTGAGAGTCCAAAACCATTTACAGCTGGTCACATTCTATTATTATTGTTATTTTGTTCATTAGCTTTCAGCCACAATATCTGGAATAAAGACTCATCGCCTGTTCTCCCACGCATGACCATGTGACCAGCATGTTTTCTAAAGAGGCAGCATTTTAAGTGACGAGCAGGTTTACAGGTTAAATCATGAGCAGACGGATGAGTCTCTGAGCTGCAGCGGCTTGCGGCGCTGTGGGGAGGAGCCAGGGCGTTATGGGAGGAGGGCGAAATGAGCAGACAGGTCGTCTCTGTACGCCGCCTCCTGCTTCCTGCCTGCACCCATCAGCACAATAAACAGTCTGTATTATAGTTCAGCTAGCGAGCAACCAGCAGAGGTTTGTTTACAAAGACTCTGCTTGAGATAGCCGGTCCATCTCCTCATCCTCCATAAACACTCCCAACAGTCTGAGGAGGCAGAGAGTGACTCCTCTCTTCGAAGGTCCGATAAACAGCAGAACAACTCTGGTTCTGAGGCTTAATGTAGCCTTCAGAGGAAACAACGGCCTCAGTGAATGAATGAAAGTGACAGCGTGTCATCACGTCCCACAGGGGCCTGCTGAAGGTCCATCACCAACACCAGAACCAAGAAAACAGCCGAGAAGAAGGTCAGCAATGGAAACAATTAATCCACTACTGAAATAATCAACTACTTTAGTAATCAATCCTTATCTGGAGTAGAAACACTCCCTCAATCAGACACACATCACACAGAAAAAAAATGACACAAAAGTCTGCAAGGCAGCAAAGATGTCTGACGTGCTGAAGTTCATGAACGTGATTTGGCCCACCAGCTTGGTGCCCTGATCCTGCCAAGCAGCAAATCAGCCACCCCTCTCTGGTCCAGCTGTCAGAGGGAAATGTCCCCCATGGCTGCATAACACAGTAATACAAAACTTAGTCATACATCTATGATAGTTAGAGAGGGAGAGAAAAAGGTACAGTAGAAAAAAATAATTTATTGAAGTGATATACAAATACAGTTCATAATAATAAAGATGAATAGAAAACATTTTCAAGACTTTTTCTTTAGGAATATTCTGTCAAATATCTAGACATGTTCAGGACAGCTATTGATAGCAGACTGATTGCTATTATTAAAGTAGGGATACACTTGGGTCTGACTGATCACCAATATTTAAAGAGCTTGACTGATTTTGGCCTTTAGAAATTTGTTTCTGAACTAGATATAGAAAAAAGTAGCAAAGTAGGCAACAGCAGACAGGCTATTGTTATACACTGCTCTCTCAGAATGTTGTGGTTGTAGAAAAGATTGGTGGGTAAGACAGGTTCACATGAAAGTTTTGGCATATGGTTGATCACCCAAAATGAAAGAAACCAGGCCGATAAAGCAGCAGCTCCTGTGTAGCTGCCACTGGGGTACACAGAGGGCTTAACGACCATTCAGACTCTGTGATGGACAACAATGAGCCAGAAAGAGAAAGGATGGCTGCTACAAAACTGAGGAATGCAGGTGTTTGTGTGAGGAAGCTGGGCTGAGTGTTTAACCTGCATGTGTAGCTTAAATAAGTAAAGGCAAGACTTCCAAAAACAAACATGGAAAGGACAAAGAAAGGCAGACTTCAGCCCTGAGTCTAAAGGCTTCAGATGCAGCGTCATGTGAGGCTTTAGCTGTGAGTTGACAACTTCAGTTAAGCTTTTCCCCTGAGGTCATCACCTCAAACTTTCCTTTGCTGTAACACTTCACATTAAATGTCCTGAAACTTCTCCCACTTCCACAGAGCCAACATTTAAACATGGTTGGGTGCAGAGATGTATTAAACCATCAGACAGCGGTCCCTAATCCAAGCTTATCCTCAAAAACGCTGTAGGGACAGGAAATTGAGCAACACTCTGCAAATCCTGCTTGGTACCTGGCAGCTACAGCAGCTAATCTGCAGCAGAGAATCAGACGCAATCAGAGCTCATTCCTGCTAGAGGCAGGCATGCAGGCATGCAGGCAGGCTGTGTCCAGGCCTGTCTAACACGCCACTATTACAAAGCGGGTCAGAAACACACACACCGTGCACACACAGCAGACCTGCAGGCGGTGGTGCCGAGGCCTCAGTTCGCTAAAATATAATATCCCTGTAATATGAAGCAGCAACTGCAGGTTTCAGCTTCCTGAGCGGCCCTTTAGTGGTGTCGGTTTCTGATAAGGTTTAACCAGCAGGTCCCTGAGGAGCCTACAGCCGAGCCAGAACACCCACACATGACCAGAGCCTCGCAAACTCATTAAACTTCTTAAACTTCTTCACGTTCCGCTCTTTTCCTGCACAAATCTCAGGTGTTTCATGAAGATTTAATGTGAAAATGCAACAGAAAGTTTACACACATGGTTTAAGGTTATCTGTCACAGTTTTTCTTGATTGTTTACTCATAAATAGTGGTACTTCAGACACAATGACAACAATCCATGCTTTACACTGAAATTGCAGTTGTAAATCACACTTTTTTTCAAAACACTACACACAATTTCCTGCAATGGCACAAAGTTCATATGAACGGTGTGCAAATGTTTTTTGTTGAAAAAATAAAATATATTTATTACACTGTATTTGTGTGTTCCAAAAGCTATATTCTAAAATATTTTACAACACACCTGCATGTACTATGTGGAGTAAACGCAACACAGTCATTATGATGAATGGAGACGTGTTTTACACCAAGCACCTCAGTCTTCAACTGGTGCTTATGTCTAATCACACGAGGCTCTGTATGTGAATCTGAAAACAAAATACAATTTTAAGAAGATAGAACATTGTTTTGAATGTAAAGTTTCATCTTGCAGGAGAATTGGAGGGTTTTGCCCATTGTGTCGGCGTGTGTGTGTGTTTCTGATATGTGTGTTGAATTCTGAGAGCATGAGGCATTCTTTCAGAAAATGTATGTAAACAATCAAGAAACACTGCAATAAGAGCTTCCACTGTCATCCAGAACATGTCACTGTGGAATATTATCTCTGATGTCCAGATATTGAACAAGTAGCAGGTCAGACTGACAGTCTTCAATAAGAGGTCTCTTCAGACTTGTTGTAACACTGCCTGCTGCAGACATCCTGTCCCTGCACAGCAACTCTTTGAAGAACCTTTGAGTCATGACAGCCTTTACCTTCCCTTTGGGATGAATAAAGTGTTTAACTGAACTGTGATGGAAAATGTTTTTTTATTATTATTATTATTATTTTTAGAATTCATCAACAAATAATGAACAAACAATCAAGCAAGACACATAAAGAAGCAGGGTGGCATTCTGATGGTCGGCCATCAGTGTTTGGTGCTGACTTACCGTCCGGCCGCTTGGGGCCAGAGCTCCGTTAGTGATGTAGGGGCTGCAGAGGTTCCCAAGGTCCGAGATCATGAAGAAGGGATAGCCCACATACGGAGAAGGCTGGAAGAGGCCCGTGTCATACTGCTTCCGGGGCCCTGAGGAACAACATCAGCATTTAGCTGGGGGAACCTGAGTCTGGGAAACTGAGTCTCCATTAAAAACACTGATTCCATATCTGATGGGCAGACAGTGAAATGGAAAAGGATTCATACCTCTTAAACTTTTCTATATTTTCTCATATTACAACCACAAACAAATATTTTTTATTGGAATTTTATGTGAAAGACCAACACAAAATGATCTACCACTGTGGAGTAGAAAGAAAATTATGATTCAAAATATTTTTTACAAATAAAAAAACGAAAAGTGCAGTGTGTAGAAGTATCCAGCCCCCGTTTCAATCCTCTGTGAAACTAGGTTCTGCTTCTGTTGCAGCTGCTAGTCTTTAGCTCTGACCAAAGCTCCGTCTTCCACACGTTTGCTGTGTCCAACATGACTTCTTGCAAAATGAACTTCATATGGTTTTCTTTTAACAATGGCTTTCTTCTTGCCTCTCTTCCATAAAGACCTCATGTGTGCAGTGATGACTAGTAGTTGTCCTGTGGAAAAAACTCCCCCTATGAGCTGTGGATCTCTGCATTTAGTCCAGAGTCACCATGAGCCTCTTAGCTGTATCTCTGATCAGAGTTCTGCTTGTTCAGCCAGGAAGTTCAGGTGGGTCACAGTTGTTCCAGACTCTTTCCATTTCCAGATGATGGACTGAACAGTGAGATGTTGAAAGCTTGGGAAATCCTTTTATAGCCTAAGCCTGTTTTAAATGAAAAAGTCTTGAATCATGCATCATTTTCTTTCCACTTCACAGTTGTACACTACTTTGTGTTGATTCCAGTGAAATATTGATGTTTGTGGTTGAAATGTGACAAAATATAGAAAAGTTCAAAAGCTATGAATAATTTTGCTAACCACGTTATTTACATGTTTAACTAACTATAGAATGAATATTTGAAAAAAAAAAAACATTAAAAAATGTCAATTAGGATTGAAATTCAGTGACAATGACAACATGAAAGAATGTTTAATCATCATTTTGCATTCTAGGTAATGAATGCAAAATGCTAGCGCTTCCTTCTAATGTTTCAGATATCTGAGAATTAACCAGAGATGCTGTGCTGAAAATGTTTTCTAAGCTGTCAGTTTCAGCCAAAAGTAATGACTCTGTCACCATGACTACACCCACTTATGTAGAATCACTTCAAACCTTCTGGAAAGGTGGAAGTAATTTTAAATGGCTTGTGTGTTTGCTGCCTCAGAAATGCAGCAGCCTATTCAACTGTTCTGATTTGTTCAGAAATTAGCTCATAATCAACAATCCTGGGAGCTTTGACTGTCTACATCTGGATCGATCAGGAGATTCACACTTTCTTTTGGAAGAATGTCTAGATAGTTGCAACAGCAGGAGTTGATGGTTCAAGCCCTTCAATATGGCCCAGAAGGCTTAAGGCTGAACAAAATGACAAAAAGATTCTCAAGGCAAAATCTATTTTCATTACCTCTGCATTGTACAACAGTCACACATGTCACAGGATATGTCAAAGAAGAGTAGAAAAGTGTAAACTAGAGATGTACCAATCAGGCTTTTCCTAGCTGATGCTGATTTCCTGTTTGTGGTGCACAAAGTGGCTGACTGCTCAAGCCACTTTGTTTCGAGAGAAAGTGAGCAGCAGAGCTAGAAAACACAGGAATTACAAGATGGAGAACTGTTACTTATCAAAGCATGTCCCTAAATTTGATCTGATTGCTACTGCACTTAAAAGTGAATCCATGAACTGATGACTTTACAGACTCAAGATAGCAGTTCTTAAACTCATGTGTATGTTTATTTTAGATTTTGTGAGGACCTCCATCAGCATTCACATACTGCATCTGTATGGGACAACCTTGAAATAAAAGAAAATTTTGACCAAAAAATATATATAAATATTTCAAGGATCACTGAGCTAATGAGGGAACAATCTGCCGTTCTGACTGGTCCACCTCCAACCATGCCAATAATCTGTCAGAAGCACAGGCCCAAATGTGGAACTTCTGCATGAATATCTAAGTTCTACAATGTGAGCAGACATTTGTTATTTAGGGCTGAAACATTTTATTAAATAACTGATTATTGAAACAATAGTAAAACAATTTAGTTATTAAATAATTGTTGAGTTATAGAGACTCAAAGAGGTAATTTGCTGAATGAACAAGAGCAGCAATTAAATAAAATCTTTACAAAAATAGTTTGCATTGAAGATGAAAAACTATACATCTGCCCAACCCCAAACTCCTCAAGTAACAGTTTTTGCTTGACCTAGTTCCAAGTTCTGTAAAAAAAATTATCTTATTAAGCACCTCTTGGTATTCAATTATTAATAAAAGATAACCACCATATCAGCACTACTCTGTTTTGATGTTCAGTCCAGCAGAAAGGCCTGAGCTCTTCACATGTTGATGCTAGAAGGATTTTTTAGTTGTAGATGCATTCTTTGCTACAAGCCATCAAACGTTGACTAAAGGAATGCTGTTATTGCATTTTGGTCAATCACATGTTTATTGTTATTTAAAAATGAATTATTTGCATATTTTTTAATGCATGTCTACTCTTATGTAAATGGCCATAAATAGTTAAATTAAAACTCTGCAAAATGTGGCCATTTTATTTCAATTACGTTATTAATCCTCACAATAATCGATAGAATAATTCATGGCCAAAACAATTGTTAGCATCCCCAACGTTTTAGTTCAAATTTCAAACTGCAGCTCATAACTGTTGATCTAACACTGTATGAACTATTTCTTTGATTAAGAAGTCCCATAGAATTTTTATTACTAGAAGCATCATAACCCAGAATGCCATGCTGCTGCCTACCTTCCTGGAACAGCTGGCCGTGCCTGGCCCTGCTCTCGGCATCTGGATGCGGCTTGGGGCGCCTGTCTGCCTGCACACAGAGCCACAGCAGCATGAAGACACCCGGAGCACAGCGGGAAGCATTCACGGACCTCTGCTCAACTCACCGAGTCAGAGCTGCTGGTGGTCTCCGACTCGTTGACTAGGGACGACTTGACATCATCCAAGTCCCGCTCCGAGGACACATTGGGTTTCTCCTCCTCGTCTTTGAAGGCAATCATCTCATCGTTAGCCCCCAGGTCGTCTCCGTCTCTGCCCAGCTGCGGCATGTTGGGACGTTAGCCGCGGAGGCTAATGGTGGAGGCTGAACTAGACCCGAGTTGGTTTAAACAAAATGCGACCCTGGAAAAGCTCACACAGAGCATTTAGCTCACGTTAGCTGTGTGCCGAACAGAGCAGAGCATTCGTTTGAGTAAAATTAGGCCTATTATGTTTCTCACCTCTATCAGGAGATATTGAAACAATCCTAAAAGTCTCGAGCAAGTTAGCTAGCTACCTGCGGCGTTCACGGACCCTTCAATTCCTGGCGTCGAATTCCTGAGATGTGGAAGTCTCTCTCTCGTCTTTTCCACTTGAAAAACTGTCCATATAAAACACAGCTCTCATAAGAAATGGGGAAAAATATCATAAACGCCACTCATAACACACTCAGAAGCCCTGACATTATAAGACCGAGCCCAGTCCAAAAAAGTTTACGTCCACTTCTGCTGCACGGTTACTTTACTGGAAAAAGTCGAGACTCCTGATTCAATTCCCGCATCTGTAGTCCGATTTGGAAAAAGCATAATCCCCAAAACAATGATTTAATCCGTGTTTATTTCCGTACAGATGCTGGTCCTAAGGGTACAGAGGCGTGGGAACAGCCAGCCTGGTTGGCGTCTCTGAAGTAGAGTGGAAGTGGAAGGAAAAGACTGCGGAGTGGAGCTGCTGTCGGATCAGAGCGCGCGTGGGGAGGGAAAAAGTGTAAGGGTGAGGGAACTGATCTGAGAGCAGCACAGTGAAGGATCCACGGCTGCACGAGCTGAGGAACAGATCACTGAGCTGATCCCACATCAGGGCCAACAGGTTGGCACTGTTTGTTTGCGAAGGAGGCAAAGAAAGGAGAGGAGGAGTTTAGATGGGGAAAAAATGTCCTTTCGAGTTTAAAGCAGCAGTTGCACATTTTTCTGACCTTATGACCTACGTGACTATGAATGTGTCATGTTGCCAGCATGTTCAATCACACACACTTCGGCCTCATAAACTTATATAGTGAGGCCTAACACCAAGAAAGTAGCCTGAAGTAACAGCAAGTAGGAGACAGGTCGCTACAGTAAATGCAGGTTTGTTTCTTTAAGTTTCTTAAAACGAATACAGCAAAAAAATATATAATAATTTAAATACGAATATTTCAGTTCAGAAAAACAATTTTCTGTGAGAACAACAGAGCAGATTTTGAACAGGAACAAGAATAGACAACTTTATACTCATGAAATTTGTAAAGACAATAACAACTACAGATAATGTAGAATATGTTTTAGGCATATCTGATCTGAGACAAGTTGTTGATTTTCAAATATGATAAAGGGAAAATAAGGATATATTGGGAGAGGAGTAGCATTATACTTGAACTATAATAGTAAAGAGTGAACTACAGAATTGCAGGACATTTCAATAAAAACGTTGGTATTCAAACAGGCTAAATATGGAGTTCCCCAAGGTACAGTGCTTCAAGCAGTGATGTTTCTTTTGCATATTATTGATATTTGTAAAATTTCCATAATTTATGTTTGCACATACCGCTGAAGTATTTTGTCATGGAAATGACTCAATTCATTTACTGCAGACAATGGGAGAAGATTTACATTTTAAAAACTGGTTAATGTTAAGACTATATGATCTAAGATTAACAACATTTATAGTTTGGTAATTTACAACTAAACTTTTGTATGTCTGAATGAATATGTAGGAAATGTAAATAAAGATAAATGTCGTGTTATGTTTAACTGTAGAGTATGGCCGAATGAGCTGCAGGGGAGTGTATGTTCATAATTTCTGAAAGGCAGGAAGTGAAAAGAAAAAAATATTTTCAAATCAAAACTTCCTTTGTATCATCAGGCACAAGGCTGGAGCTCCCTCACCAGGGTAAACCCTCACTCAGTCAGCACAGACCTTTTACTGAAGATCTGTAGAAACATTTCTACAAGAATGTGGAACTAGGAATTTTCAGGAACACTTCCAAACTCCAGGACTTCTGGGAGGTTCTATGTCTTCAAAGGAAAGATTTTGAAAAAGTTTCAACACTATTTCTTAGTTTTTACTGACATTTCGCCACAGCTGCCTTTTTTGATCAGACATATCAACCCATCCTGCTGCCCGTAGCTGAGAACTGTCTCACTGTGGAGGTGCAGCATGCAGCAAGACACACAAATTTGTCCTGCTGCAGGACAAAGAGCACATAAACATAGCCATTACTGGTCCCACTCACAATTCAATCGGGGCCCCATGCAGAGAGCAGCCTGGCGGCAATTAGGATGCATTACCTCGTAACCCACCCTCTGTGTTTCTTTGTTAGCTCCCTTCTCTTCCTGAACATTCTCCTGTTTGCTCTTTGTGCAGCTCGGCTTCTCACAGATTACATTTCGAAATGAGGTCACAGTTTGCTGAGTTATGGTTTACATTTCATTATTAAATGGAGAAAATTTTAAAAAGTTGAGCTTTTTAAGATTCTGTATGATTACCATTTGCCCCCTAATGGTTATTTCCCCCCTTTTCTGCTGAAATTAGAAAGGGAAACTACTCTGTTATAAATAATAATAATAATAATAATTTAAAAAAAATACAGAAAAAGAGGTGTTTCCTGAAAAATAACAAATATATGGTTAAAACTAGTCTAACGTACGACCAGGACATCTTCATTATTAAAACATAATTGGCAGCTGAAAACAATAGGATGTTCTGGGTAGATTTAACCTTAATTTATGCTTCAAATCTTTGCTTAAATATATTTATATAAAGTCAGAGGTTGTATGGGACCCAAGCAGTTGATTGGCTAAGTGGTGTTCAAAGCTGCTTCTTATTGGTTGGTGTCCCAAACAATTTTGTCCACCCTTGAATGACATCATTTCATTATGACCGTTAGCATATCCATAAAACTAAATTTTCCAACAGTGAAACATGTCATCTTCTAAATAAGTAGAAATGTTTCATTGAATAGAATTCTGACTAGAGTATTCCCTGAGGACCAGGATTTAGAAAGACTGTTTTAAATAGATGTAATCTTTTGCAGCTCTTTACTTTTGGTAGTTTCTTATTTGAAGTAAATCAAGGTGGGTAAATGATGTACTTGCTTTATCTAATCCAGAGGACTCTGAAGTCCTCTGGTTTCAGTCATTCATTCACACACTGATGGTGGTGAGCCACACTGTAGCCACAGCTGCCCTGAGGCAAACTGACAGAGGCAACGCAGCACCACTGGACCCTCTGACCACCACCAGCAGACAAGGCAAAAACACAATGATGAGTTGAACAGGAGACGTTTGAACCAGCAACCCACCGGTTACAGGCTGAACTCCTACCTGCTGAGCCTCCGTTACCCAGGGTAGGACGATAGGATGGGTATAAATGGCAATGACGTTGGTGTAGGGTCACCTGGTGCACAGATGAGCTCACATTTGATGGTGATGACAGGCCAATATTCAGGGAAGCAGAGTTCTGATCAAAAGTCCTCCAAACCTTTTAGTGGGTGTTTTGAACCAGAACATGATGGAGCTGAAAACCTCTGGAGTTGCCATGGATACCAATCATGTTGTTCTGCAATGCATTTTATACATTTGTTTGGTCCTTTGGTTTCTATTCAGGAATTTTATCTCCATCTGAACACACACAGACCAGAGTTCCCCCCCTTTTGTCTGAAATGAAGAGGTCACTCTGTCACCTCTTGTCTGAGGTCGTAACGGAGCAGACATGCAGCAGCCACCCCAAGCCTCTTCCCCGTCTCCCCCAGGGTAACGGATCTTCACAGACTGGAGCTCTGCCAAACACTGAAGCCTTTTTATAATCCTCTCCTGCCGATACACACAGCTGCTGGTGTGTGTGCAGCACTGGAGCACAATGGTTGTTTCAGTGTGCACAAAGTTTTTTTTTCCTCCAGCCTGTCTGACAGGGCTGCAGAGACCCGTGAGGAATGAGATGGAATTCTGGCGTTACACAGCCGAACCCTCTAAATCAACCGTGAACGTTCGCAGGTCTCAGGTCCATAACCCCCTTTTCCTGCTCCTAATGGTGGAAGTGAAACTGGAGACCCAGGGTGTAGTCATGAATCCAGATGTGCCAATTCTCCCTCTCTTAGCATTTCATAGTTGCTGGCTGAGTGAAAAACAAAGAACACTTCTGAGTTTGGGGTAAAGAGGTGGTGCAGCAGAAACTCTGAATGAAGCTACTGTCTGTGGAAACAATTAGATTGGAAGTGAAGTCAGAGGAAGTTACTACTGATAAAACTCCTTTTTATTTGTGAAGGAACTGTGTTTTTATTCAACACAGGCGGGACTGGGAGGGATTTCTGACATCCAGCCATGGTGGAACCGCAAACAAATCACAAAAGCATATTGTAAAGACAAAGCATTCTGGGATGGGGGGGGTTCTTCCAGCCTGTTAGAATCAGCTGAACTTCTCCAGAAGTGTCTTTGAGTGTCTGAAACAAAGCTATAAAATTTGGCTGTATTATTATTCTAAGACTTTTCCAGTCTTAGAATAAGATAATAATCTCTTTTTTCCACAGCTCTGGTAAGAGTTCATGCCCGAGTTGGTCTTTACAGGCTCCATCTGCTGCCTTCATTCGTTTGTTTGGATGTTTGACCAGCTCTGGTCAATACTTACTGCAGTTCTCCATTTCACTATCAGTGCATATTTTGTTTTTGCACAGGTCAAAAGAGAAAAGTTCTTTCTCACAACAGTAACTAGATATGTTCCTTATTGCTTTTCATTTAGCTGTGAACACAACCTCAGCTCCACATTATTAAATCAAGCCACAGTGTTCTCGCTGAATGTGAAAAAGGTTATGTTCACCTCAAGATTCTTGAGGTGAATCCTGTTGCAGTGTGTAGAGGAATTCTGAGTCCGTTCATGGAGGATCTCTCATGCAGTGGGCTTCCTTCCATTGGTCCTGCAATCTGGATTCCTATTTGCTGAGTAGAGAAAATTGATCTGATAAAACCTGGTCAGATAGTTTCAAGTGTTGCTGTTCAGCCAAGACCACGTTCATTTCTCTAAACCTTCTGAAGCTGTTCCTTATGGAGGTTAAAGCAGCAGCTTTTCTTTTCTTTTCTTTTGCAGCTGTGAAGAAAACTGTGGCTGGATGTGAATAACATGACCCAGCAGTGAGATCATGGACAGCTGTAGTGAAAGTTTGCTGGAGGAAGACAGCTGGTGGACCAGCACCTGGAGCTGAGCATTAGCCCCTCCCCCCCGGCCAGTCATGGCCTCTAACTCTGGGATTGATTTTTCTCTTCCAGATCTACGCATCACTGCAGAATCTGTGCAGTTGAAAGCTGACATCAGACGATGCTGCAAATGGCTGGACTGTTTTCCACCGTGGTGATGCTGATGCCAGAGCCAGGGAAAACAGATCTTCGTTACCAATGGCAACAAGTTTCAATTTTAAGTTATGTTGTCAGGCAACAAGTTTAGCTTTTCTAATTAACCGTCAGCTGCAGCTGTCCTTAAAGGAAATAACTCTAAAAGCCGTTTCACACTTTCATTAAAGACATTCTGATGCTCCTCCAGTGAATCATCAAACGCGTCTGCTCAGCCTGGTTGATTCAGCTGTTCACTCCTGCTTTGTGCTTTCCTTAACTCACATTGAATTTTATGCAATGTCCTCAATTTTTGTCAATTCCTTTATACCAATGGGAAGAAAATGCAGAACGGACAGATTAAAAGGCAGAGTAACAAAAGTTTGTCCTGGTGAAGACTGCAGCTTGCTGATGTTTTTCAGAAACTCAAAAAGAAATGAATTATTTGCTTTCTTGTACTGCAAAGTACAAGAAAGCAAAGCAAATATATACAATTATCAAATGATGGAATCAATATCCAGGATTTAAATTGCAAACAGTAGAAGGTAGCGCTGGTGTTAAGAGTAGCCACAGTTCAGCTGATTGGTTTTGGGGTATTTATTCAGTACCATGTGGTGCAGAGGAGAAAGTACTTCTTTACAAAGTAGTGAAGTTAGAAGGAACAAAGAGGAAACGTAATATTCACCAGAGGAATTTAACAAAAAATTGTTTATAAAGATCTTCAGTATAAAAGTAGCCTAAACTAATTAATTGTGGCTCACACTTTGGATCTGTTAGTCCACTTCCTGTTGCATTATTGTAATTGCAGTCCTCCATCCTGTCCCCCCTCCCTTTTTTAATTCTTAGTTTTAATGGTCACACCCTTTTTATCCAAGGCAGCTCCATCTACAGAACCAGTCACAAGGATGGCTAAAGTTGTCCCTGCTGAACACTACAGGCTGCTGCCCTCTGCTCGATAAATCACAATAAAATGCAAAACAAAAAGGTCCAAATGTTCATTTACCTCTGTTGGTGTCAGTCTGGATAATGACTTGAGATAAGAACAAACAGAGACTAACAGATAAAGGATTCTTTGTGTGTTGTGATAAATGGTGATAATGTTAACTCCTGAGTGGTGAATCTCTGTAGCTCCTCCACAGTAGGCATCAATGGCTTCTCTGATTAATATTGTTCTTCATTCAGCATGCTTTGGTGGGTTTCCAGCTGCCACACCCTGTTCCCTCCACTAGGTGGAGAGAGCAAAGCTCTGAAAGACAGTTTGAACCCAAGCTGCTGGGTTCTCTGTCTCATTGATGCTGTTTGCTCTAGCAAACCTATGAGGCCTTCAGACACCTGCTACATTCATACTTAGTGAGTTTATACACAGTGGACTCAATTCTGATTACACAAAAAATAAATCCTTCCACTTCACAATTATGCTCTGAGAAAATACATTTGGTATTTGTTGTTGCAACGTGATAAAATGTGTTGTGATCACTTCTAGAAAGGAACAGAAAGCACAAGCTCATCTCACTATATCCATCCATCTTCTTCAACTTATCCAGGGTCGGGTCGTGGGGGTAGCACCGCAACTTCCCTCTCTCCAGCCACTTGTTCCAGCTCCTCAGGAGGAATCCCAAGGCATTCCCAGGCCAGCAGAGAAACCCATTTTGGCCGCTTGCATCAGTGACCTTGTTCTTTCAGTCATGACCATAAATGAGGATAGGAATGAAGATCGATCAGTAAATCAAGAGCTTCGCTTTTTGACTCCGCTCTCCCTTCACCACAACGGACTGATTCAGCACCCGCTTCGATGCAGATGCTACACCAACGCACCTGTTGATCTCCCGCTTCATTTTTCCATTATTCATGAATAAGATTCCCAGATACTTAAGCTAGTGTACCTGGGGCAGGACATCCCCTAATATCCCCCGACCCAGAAAAGGCTCTCTACCCATTTTCGGCTTAAGACCATGGCTTCGGTTTGGGAGGCAGTGAGCCTCATCCCAGCCTCTTCACACTCTGCTGCAAACCGCTCCAGCAAGAGCTGCAGACTTGATGAAGCCAGTAGGATCACATCATCCGTAAAAAGCCTCTTGCTATACGTTTATATTTTTTTGCATATACAGTTTTAATGAGGGCAGTCTGAGCTGAAATTAATCTAACTGATCCTGAAACAGGAGGACATTGCTCCACTCAGGGAGCTCTTGTGGCATTTATAAAACTCAGAGCAGAGTCCGTATGACGCAATATTTTAATAAGAAAACCTAAGATTAAAAAAACCCATGAGAAACAGGCCAGAAGGAGCCGAGCGTAGCATTGAGACGTTGTGTTTCAGAGTAGCTGCGGCTCCTGATGCTGCTGCGGCGGCAGGTCTGCAGGCAGGGTCAGTAGCTCATCCACTTCCTCCTGCAGAGCTGCAGCCTTCTCATTCAGGAGCATCTGGAAGACAGAGACACATCAACTGACAGACACAGCCAGGTTACTGTCACAGCTTCACACACCACTGTTGCTGCCCTAGCTTACAGAGCTGAGGCTGACGCAGAAGCAGAGGGCTTCTGCTCCAGACTGAGCAGCCTCAGCGACCCTCACCTTGGCTGAGGCCACCATTATGTTGGCCTGCTTCCGGTACAGGTGCTCCAGTGTCCCGCAAAGGATGGCAGGGTCAGCGTTGGCCAGGTGGCTCAGCGTCCTGTAGCCAGCGTTGTACAGCTGCTTTGCTCTGAACTGCACAGAAGAAGAATGTCAGTGAAGTGCCTCCAGATAAAGGCGTGGAAAAACTGCGCAAGCCTCCAGAGACAGCAGCCGGTCCTGACCTCCAGAACTCCAGCCACCTCCATCAAAGGGATGAGCTCGGCCTTCACGCAGTAACTGAGGCGGCGGTTCAGCTCCAGCAGCAGAGCTTTAAACGGCCACAACTCCTCCAGCTCCTGAATGCATCACCAAGACAAATGTTGGCAGTGCGTACAGTACGTGAATGTGAGAATATGTAGCACAGCCTGCAACTTCACAGCCACTGCATGCAATGTGCTAGCATGCTGGCCGTGGCAGTGAGGCAGTGGTACCTCAGTGAAGTGCAGCACGCAGCAGCAGAAGGCTGAGGCGGAGCTGAGCAGAGTCTGAACAAAGCCTCTGCTGAGCTGGAAGCGGTCGGCCACGACCCACACGTCGGTGTCCTTCAGCAGGGAGAAGAGGACCAGAGCTAGGTACATCCGCTTCACTGCCACCAGATCCACGCTCTGCAACGCAGACAGGCAACCAACACAGCTATACACCATTATGCTGTGCAAAGCACTAACTTTGGATAAAGATTCAAAGTAATGCTCAGATCTTTACTTTGACTTGGGAATTGTAACGTGATCCAAACTTTACCTATCATGTTTTGGAAAAAAGTTTGTTACTTCTACTGTTCCTAGTTGATTAGAGATCCTGTCTTCTTTTACAAAATAACTCATAAAAAAAAATTCTGCTCCTTTTCATAATCACTATTCCTGATATTCTGCCAGGAAAGCAGATGATAAATAATCCAACATTTACAACCTTATTATTTTTCTGTGCTTTTCTTTATTTATCTGTGAAGTCAGACTGCAGACTTCAGATTGAGCCCATGGTATTTACATCACTGAGAGGTTAAAGCAGCATGTCTGTAACATGGACCTCTTCCTTTTCTTTAAACGTGTCAAATTATTGCTTGTTTTTATTCTGTTGGTACCTTTGACAACATCCCTATTTCTATTGTACAATCTAAGATCCATAATAAGTGAACCATTGATTATCTACTCCAGAATTCATCACTAACCTTCTTCCAGCAGTAGTTTGATGAGTATTCTGAATTCAAGCAAATCCACTGGATCTTCTGAAATCTCCCCATTACTTCAGGATCATTTCCTAACATTCTTTCCCTGGAAGCTTATCTGAACTATGACATTATGTGAACATTTAAACAAATCTGACAGCTGTTGTCTTCCCATTAACTAACACTATCATGTGATATCTTTAGACCTCTCCCATCCTGCTGCTCACCCCCAGGCCTCTCTTTCTCTCTACTCTAGTGCCACACTGACTGCAGAAGCTCCTTTTTGTTCCCCAACAACCTGTTGACTCGTTCTTCAGCTCTTTTGGTCCCTCAATTCTCACAGGCTGTGCTTAAATCACCTGCTCCTGCTCTGACATCATGGACTCCCAGGGGCCTTACAGCATTCACCATCCTTAATTCAGTGCTTGGTAACACTGAATTACTCCAGAATTTCCTGCTGACCCCCGTTACCTTCTTGAGTGTCTGTCCTGCAGCCTTCCGGGCCACGAAGCTCTCTGGGACTCCGACAGCAGCAGACATCTTCTGCTCTGAAGCAGACAGCAGGGTGAACTGCAGAGAGGACATAGCAGCCACTCAGCAGGAAGCCCTGAGGCTGGCTGCTGAGTGGCGTCTGACGGAGGCTGGCTACCTGTCTGAAGTAAACCATCCAGTCAGGGTTGCTCTGAGGGACCAAATCGTAGGGGGTCACCAGGTAGACCAGGTGCAGGTGGCTGCTGAGCTGCAGTCCCTCCAAACCTTTCAACAGGTCTTTATACAGAACAGAGGAGTAGGACAGATCCACTGAGCCTGCAAGACAACAACACACATCACATGATGGTCCACCTGTCTGGTGTGTGTATCTAAACGTCCCTCAGTGTTCTGATGACCGGCTCCATGTCAGGGTTTACCTTTGTAGGCTGCCCTGCCCAGTCTAGTGACCTGCAGCAATGGGGAGTGTGTTGCTGTGATGGTGATGAGCTCCTTCTCCTGCAGTGTGGCTACGCAGTCCTGGATGGTGTCCCACAGGCTGCGCTTCACACACAGCTGCTGCTGCTGCACAAACAGCAGCGTCCCACGCAAGAACTGCTCCACTTGCTGCAGCGACGAGGAAATCTGCAGCAACACCACACAGCTCACAATCACACCTTCAACCTCAGCCTCAAACACTTTCTCTTTTCTGAGGAACACAGAAATCCAAACTGGAAAACAGGTTAAAATATCGAATAACAAGCAAGAAAGTCTTAAATGGAGATACAGTCATCAGAACTGTGTTGCTAACATCTCTGGATGTATTCCAGGGATGGAACTTTGTGTTCTGGATCTGTTGCTCACATGCAGACATCCATCTTCCTGACATTAAGACTACAGCTGATCAGAGCTGTCAAAACACAAACAGATCTCGGAAGGAAAATGACCAGGGTGATTTTACTATGTGTGTTTAGATTTAGAGAAAAAAAAAGACACGAAGCAAAAGGAGAGACATTTACATTTAATCCAATCAGTGACAGGATCAGACTGAGGATGCCTTTCCCATCGTCCTGCAGCAGGTTGCTATAGCAGCTCTCCATGGGGGCACATACCAGCTCTTTGGCCTGAAAATAAAACCACCAATTGTTGGATTTTACAGCTCTGCAACCATACAGAATTTACTAAAACAACAATGCTAAACATATGAAGATTCCAGTGCAAGCTGATAGACAGCTCTTCCATATTTCCTTACAGAAGTTTGAACATGTCTAATAAAAAGCAATAAGATGCTACCATGCTCCTGTCTTTCTCCTGCAGGATGAGGATGCTCTCCCCGATGGTGTCGATTCCAGCCCGACCCGCTCTGCCCACCATCTGTTTGTACTGGCTCCTCTTCAGGAAGTCCGTAGCCACATAAGGGGACCGCAGGATCACCCTGCAGGAAGACAGCCACAGAAATATTCCTGTTATTGTTTCATTTGGTTTTGAGTCGCCACTGAAACTACACTTCGCTGAGCCATCATTCTACAAAAAAGCAAATATTTCATTCTGAAATACTTTATTCATCCTAAAGGGAAATTAATTATTATAGGTCATATAATCTAAATAACTTCAAGGAGTTGCTGTGGATGGTGATGCTGTGGAGGAAGGATGCCTGGTACCAGTCAGTCTCACAACAAATTTGCAGTAGGGTCTGACTGAAGACTTTTGGTGTATGACAGTATCATCAGTGTTACGACATACTAATAGCTCAAATTCTGGACAGCAGGGACTAATTGCCACAGTAACATTTGTTGCTGCCTCCATCAGTTGCTAATCCATCTCCTTTGCTTCTTCAGCTGTCTAGAAACATGTCAGCCCTCCAGGAAACTTTGGAGGGTTTAAGTAAAGAAGTGAAGCTGATCTGACCTGCGGGCTGGCAGGTTGATTCCTGCTGCCAGGGTGGAGGTGCAGGCCAGCAGACAGAGCACGCCCCTGGAGTAGGCCTCCTCCAACAGCTTCCTCTCCTCAGCAGTAAGGCCGCTGTGGTGGTAGGCCACGCCGTAGGGCACGGTCCTCCTCAGCACCGGGCACATGGAGCCGTTCCCACCGGCCTTCAGCTCCTGGAGCAGCACGGCCTTCTCAGCCTCCTGGTGCTGCAGAAAGTCTCTGAGGGGAGAAGCAGGAAGTCTGAGCAGCAGCAGGTGGATGCATGGCTGCAGGAGAATACCAGGTGGAGCAGTGCACTCACGCCTTTAGATACTTGCAGATCATTCCTGCAACATTCTCACAGTTTTTCTTTGTAGGACAGAAGACCAAACATGAATGCAGAGGGATGACTTCTGTTACCAGGGCGATGATGTGGTCTGGGTCAATCTTCTGCATGGAGCTGGAGTACTGCAGAATGAGATGGAATCAGGTTTCACCTCGTTACTGATGACCTCACAGCTCTTTTCATCCTGCTATCTTTGATCTAAAAACTGAGAATCCTTCACGAATGATTTGTTCTCCATCATTGATGATACTGCTGACTGCCAGTCAGTCACATGGCAGGAATAACTCCTCCATGACAACTCATTCCACACAATCTGATCAATACCAAACTCACTTTATAGTTGAGCATTCTGGAGAATCTCAAGCAGTTTTCCTCCTTCGGGTCAACTTCATATATGGTGTCGTTCAGTTTGACGTATTCTTTCAGCTGAACCTGGAAACAGACAGCAGACTGGAGCTAATGCAGAATCTGCTTGACAGAACCAAACTGACTGTTTTTGTCCCTGGAGCCTGCGACACAAAGTGTGTTTATTTTAAGATGATCTTTTTCACACCATTAAGAGTGAGAGCAAAGACAGGTTAAGATAGGGTTATAGTTGACATTGAGCTAGGTTTCTGGCCTGACCCTGCACCTTGCCTGAACCTCCATTTTGTGTAACTTGGGCCAGATCGGACATGCTCTATTTGGAAGCATTTGGAAGATGTTCCTGCAGAGCAGCTTCACCTGTATATGATCCCTCTATGAAGGCTCTCTTTTCTGTGAGTACTGCACTAACTTATACATCAAGATTAACAACCTCACCTCTTGTTCGGCTTCCACACACTTAACGCACAACTCTAAAAGCTAAAACAGAAAGGCTTTTGGGCTTTTAGAGGTTCACGTTTTAGAGGTCTGCTGTTGGTCACAGACAGACCAATGGCGAGTTGAGTTTGGTCAAGCACACTCATACAATTCAGAGATCTGATGGAGATATTATTCAGACTCTACACCCTTCACTTACTGGCCTGAAGTCATTTGTGTAATTTTCTGCCCCCAGAAACGTCTGCAGGTCCTTGATGTTCCCCAGGGTGGCGCTCATTCCAATAATCTGGGTTGCTTCTAAAAAACAGAGGAGCGCTTTAGATTCAATTATTGATTACAATCAGAATAAACTTCATTCAAGTGTGTGGGACCAAAGTATTTGAATTTGGTCTCCATCAACTGTATGGTGCAATTATGAAAAAGAAGCAAAAAAATATAAACAAAGAAAAACACACATGGTTAGTGAGGATTAATTAACTTGATTCTGTCTGACAGAAGAAGCCACTCACTGCTCATGTACCGAACCTTGGACAGAGTCATTTCGATCACAGCCCCTCTGCTGCCATCACCCAGCATGTGGAGCTGCAAAACCAACAGGAAAAACCCTGCAGTCAACTTTCTCTGAATCCTTCCTTCCCCTCCTCAGCTGCCACTGAATTGAGAAGAGTTTGCACCTCATCAACCACCAGCAGCCCCAGGTGGTCCAGCCTGCTGCTTTCTATCAGTGAGTTGACCAGGCTGTGGGCCTTTTCTATGGTAGCGATGTACAGGGATCTCTTGTTTCTTCTCTTCACAGGTGGAAACTTGCCTTTGCTGCCAGCGTACTCCTCCACCATGAAGTCCAGCTCCAGGCCAAAGGAAGCCAACCCACGCACCTGGCAAAGCCCGATGGAGATATAAACACAGATTGGGGGGGAAAAGAGGGCGAAAGTCTGAGATGAAGCCGACTCCTGTCAAGAGCTTTAATTCTTTAAGCGTTTGTCAGATTTTATTATATTGTGAGCACACGGAAGGATAAAAACTAAGAAATCATCTTAAGAACCCATGTGTTTACTTTTTTTTATCTGTGTATGACTGGAACTGTGGAAGGTGCCATTTGTACCAGAAATGAGGAGGTGTGCTCAAGTACCTTCTCCTGCACCAGTGATATGTACGGTAAGATGAACAAACAGTCCTTCCTCCTGCACAGCAGCTCTCTGAGGATGAGGATCTCTGCCACCAGGGTCTTCCCTCCGCTGGTAGGAAGAGAGTAAATCAGGTTCCTTCTCTGCTGAACACACTCGAGGTTCAGACACGCCTCCTGCCAGTCTGAAGCACAAAAGCAAATCAGCTGATAGATGCTATGTTATTCTGTAAAGTTTGTAGCTATTCAGAGGCATTAGTAACTCTCTTGATTAACAATATTCTCACCGTATAACTTCTGGATTCCTCTCAGCTTGTGCATCAGCTCTTTGACCTTGCTAGGGAGTCCAAAGAACGGCCCAAGGTCTGGAGTCTCAGCTGATATGGTTTCCATAGCCTGAATGGCGACACTGATCTCCTCAGAAACAACCGCCTCCTTCAGCAACGCCGTCCGAGACACACCGACAGGAGTCGCTGCGTTCCCCAGCATGGTCTTTTTCAGAAGGTCCGCCACACTCCTCCTCGCCTTGTTGTGTCTCCTGCTTCCATCCTCAGAGTTTGTTTCTCCTGCGGCCTCAGTGTGAGAAGGTGTAGAGGTTTTGTTTTGGACCTGCAGCTTGCTTTTCTTTGCCTGATCTTGGATTTGTTCCTGAAACTGCAGCTGACTGGGAGGCAGGTCCTCAAACGCCTTGTCCTCCGGCTCATGGAACACCGAGTCAGTGAGTGGGCCCTTAGGGGACTGGAACATGGAGTCTGCAAAAGGCTGCCGAGTCCTGAAACTCTGCAGGTTCTCTGATCGCAGTCTTTCATGTTGTTCTACTTCCTCCAACTTTGCGAGGATGGCGGTGTCCTCCAGGATGCTGTCATAGTCACCAAACAGATCTTCACTGTCGCTGCAGTACTGCCACCAAAAGACAAGAAGAGAGGTGAAAATGGCCTTAGAAATGTACAACTTTTAACAAGCAAGTCACCAATGTGACTGCTGTGCAAACAGAATAAATCTTTGACTTGTTTATATATATAACTGGTAGAGTAAATGTACATCCATCCCACAGAACCCCGTGGTACCTCCACAGCTCCATGTTCTGCCATGATGCTGCTGTTCCTCCTGGAGAGGAGGCATTTCGCTGCTCTTCCTCCTCCTCCTCTCCCCTCCTTTAGGAGAGGGATCAGGTGAGTCTTAAGAAGGTCTCGCGATCTCTTCCTCGCGCAAACTCGCTTAATTTTGACGTGGAGCCTCCCGCAGCTCATTCCTGACTGGGCCTGGTGTCACTAACGCGTCTGAGGCATCCTGGAGCACACACGACAATAACTGTCTGCTTCCGGGCTGTCGGAAAAATAGTAAACATGAACTCAGAACACTACAACACGCGGTGTAGACAGCTACAGTTAGCTCTAAACACTTCTCATTTTGTTCCCACAATAAACTAAACAGAAATAACATTTTTTTTTAAATTACCCTTCTCAAAAAGTTAAAGGACAGTAACTGGAACTATGCAGACGTAGCCTGAAAGTACAAATAAAATGTGACGACCGCTCAGCACATTCAAACTGATGAAGACTCACGTCAGAGCAAAAATGAAGAAAATCTGACGTCACTTCCGTTGTCATGTGTGGCCTGCTGTTGGATGTTTAAAATATGGGTGACATTTCTACAATATATTTCTCCTATAATGATTATTGGAGGAACTGACGGTGTTTTGCCAAACTAACACAAAACATATCAAATCGTGCTGTTGTTGATAGACAACCCAAAGTGACGTAAACAGAATTAATGAAAGTCTAAAAGGTCAATCAAACTTATTTGGGTTGTAACTGGTTAGATTTTGTTGATTAAAATATTTAGATCTCAATATATTTCCAATTTACAAAACATGTTAATTTAAAAAGTTTTATAGACACACAATTTCTCTCTGCAAATATATTTTTTTTTTATCACAGGGTGTTTTTTTGTTTGAACAGGGTGTTTTTTTTGTTTGAACCTTTGCAACTGTATTAAAAAGACATATATGCATTATATTTAATGTTACCAAAAAAGGTGTCGAACTTTAGAAAGCTTAATTAAAACTGTAAATGCGGGCGGAACCACAGTGACACTGCCAGTGTTTACCGTCGTCCCGGAGCTTCTTCCTGTCCTGCCAGGTCAAAATGTTGTGTGTGAGAGGGCTCCAGAGGCTAAAGGCTGCTTTCTGTCTCCCTAGGAGCACAAGTGAGTATCTGTCGGTCTGAACGGGTTTCCGAGGTGTTAGCTATACACCCTGTTTGTTGAAACGGAACGTTTGTCAATGTGAACGGGCTGTTGTGTTCTCTGTGCAGCACACAGGAGCCTTACATCCGCTGAAGTCCTGCCGAAAGATGACGCTGTAAGAAAAACACTGGCAGAATGTTATGTGGCTGCAATACGAGTCTGTAATAACGATACGTCTTTCTGTGTAGCTTCTAAAAGTGGAGAATCCGTCCAGGCAGACCAAAAAAGGCTGCGTGCTCTGCAACGTAACAGTGGACTTTAAAAACATCCAGGTGGGTCAGTGAACGCCTCGTGGTTCCAAATGCAACCAGAAACAGCCTTTGTCTAAACCTACTCCTCTAAAAATTCTAGTCCTGCCAGAAAATTTGGAATCGCAACTTTAGAGGATAATCTGTGTGTAGTAACAGCTCATTTTCTATATCCTGCAGTGCGATAAATGATAGACTCATTCAGTATTTAGGAAAAATAACGATTTTAGGGGAAATACAGTGAGCCAACAGCTTCCATTCCGAGGCTAAAAGTTCCAACCATCCATCCATGTTGCCCTTTCATTAAGTTGACCTGTATTTGCTGAAGGAAGCGTTCTTTGCTCAGTGGACAGATCCTCAGTAATCTGGACTGACCTCGTCCCTGCATCGTCACTATGGAGACCTCCAGCAGTTTTATTCTTCCGATTCTTTTAGATGGCATCATTGAAACCATTATATACTTGCCAGTGCAGTTTAGGATTACTTCAATCCTGCTTTCATCCAATTATATTCTTTGTAAGGTGTAGATTGGCCCTGTCTGTACATGAATCAGATTGCTTTCACCTAGTTTTGTATAGTTTGCTCACATGGACTCCCATTTCTGTCATTTTTAATTTGTTCAAATTTTCCTATTTCCTCTGTTAAAATGTTTCCTTTCTTATTACCTTCCAGTTTGTTTGGATTCAAAGTTTTAAACCTACCTTAATGGGAAAGATCTATTGGTCCCCAGGAATAATAATAATAATAAAAAACAATACTGTTTGAACTGACAGGAAACAGAGACCCAACAAAACAGCTGTCAGTTCCACATTTCCATCTCTACTTGGATCTCCTATTAAATCCAGTGGCTGTACTGTGTTGCAGTAACCTGATCTCCACTTGTCCTCCCTCAGCTTCTGTCTCAGTTCGTCTCTCCTCACACCGGCAGGATCTACGGCCGACACATCACAGGTGAGCTGCGGCTGCTCAGCCTTGTCCAGAGTTGAAGGCTGCTGTTGCTCACAGTGTCTCTCTCTGTCCTCCAGGATTATGTGGAAGAAAGCAGAAGGAGATCTCTAAAGCCATAAAGAAGGCTCATTCATTGGGTGAGTTAGATTTCAGCTTCTCCCAGTGTGTTACTGCTGGTTTGGAATAAAACAAACACACACACACACAGAAGAGCGCTGCCAGCATCTGATCAGGTGGTTGCAGCAGCAGCAGCTGATGGTTGCATGTCAGCAGTGTGATAGACCTGGTCTGCTGTGGTGTTCTGATAAAACTCATTCTATAGATTTTATATACCCAAAGTTTGTTTTACTCATGTTGTTTCCTCATTTTGCTGAAGGTCAGGGTTTCTTGTTCACCTGCAGGTTTCATGCCAGTGACCCACAAGTACCCTGAGTTCATAAAGGATCCCAGGATCTGCAGCATCAAACATCTGGATTAGAGGATCAGTATTTACTGCTCCCTGTGTGTAAAGTTAAAAACTAATGTTGTTTGTATTAAACTTAAAAATGTCCACCATCTCTTCCTGCCTTTCCCCTGTTTGTCCTGCTGAGACCTGTGTTGGAGAGTGACCCAGGTTGTGGTCCTCAGAGGGCCATTTAGTGGTTCTGAACCAATGAGGAGATTGTAGACCAGGGGTGTCAAACTCCAGTCCTCGAGGGCCATTGTCCTGCAGTTTTTCAATGTGCCACAGATACAAAACACAGGAATGAAATGGCTGAATTACCTCCTCCTTGTGTAGACAAGCTCTCCAGTCTTGCTAATGACCTAATTATTGTATTCAGGTGTGGTGTAGCAGAGGCACATCTAAAAGTTGCAGGACACCGGCCCTCGAGGACTGGAGTTTGACACCCCTGTTGTAGACCATTAAACAGAACCTGTTGAGTTGCAGTCAGAAACCATGGAAGACCTTTCAGTCAGTATTAAATATGGCTATGAGGCACCAATATAAATATGAATTTATTCCAATAAATTCTAAAGAACAATTGTTATTCTGAACCATCTCCAGGTAACATGTTGTAACATTTATCTGAGAACTTAGAAAATACTCTGGATTTTTCATTAAAAAAAATATATATTTTTTTTCAAATAAAACATATCCACATATTTAATTTCTGCAGTTAATTTAAGCCTAGCATTTATTTAGGCGTTATTTATTTAGCATTTATTTATTTATTTCCCCTGCATCAGGAATGGACTTCCCCTGATGCAGGATGCTGAGTCAGCAGTTGTTCCTCCTCCGTTTCCTGCCCCTGCCCTGCAGTGCCCCCTTCTGCTTCGTTCCACAGCCATCCTGCAGCAGGGCAGGCTGCTCCTGCTCCCTGTCTGAGTCTGCTGCCATCGTGTCTTTGCTGGGGACAGGGAAGGCCTGTAGGGACAGCCTCTGAGTGAGCAAGAGAGGGCAGGAGCCCAGCAGCGCTCTGACGGCCTTTAGCAGCAGCTGGTTGTTCCTGGGCTCAACTGGGCTGCTGGTTTCTATGGAAACGGACAGTGTGAGGACTTGCTTGGAGGCGGAGCAGAAGCATCTTCAGGTGGATGTGGGTCTTACCTGCAACTTTTTCTGCTGAGCTCTGCTGCTTCTCTCTGAGGCTCTTCCTCAGGGCTGAAACCTCCAGCTGCAGCGCTTCTACTTCACGCTCGCTCTCCTCCACCTCTCTGCATGCTTTCTGTCCACACACACAGCAAAATAGACTTTCACAGTCAGATTAGCGTCAGAACTCAAACTTTAAATACAACAGTAAAGAGGAGAGGAAGGAAAAGAGAAATGTAGAGAAGAGGGAGGAAAGGAGAATAAAGTGTGGTTTATCTGGTTCTACTAGAGATTTCTTTCTCTTCAAGGGAGTTTTTCCTCTCCACTGCGTGGTCAGTATGAGGGATTTCTGTAAAATAAACCCGAGTTGCCCACCTCTGATGTAAACAATTGTCTCTGCGTGTTCATCCAGGAGGAGTGAACGCTGCAAGTCAATGATTTGATTTGATGCAAGCTGATGGGTTTTCTTAAACTGTTTAAGAAACTTTAATGTACAACTCTTAACTGTTTGATAATTAGTTTAAATTGGAATGTATGTGGGATTGAATTGAAATGAATTTTTGTGAAATACCTTGAGATGACATTTGTTGTAATTTGGTGCTATATAAATAAACTGAATAGAATAAAGGAAGGAAAAAGTACAAAATGGATGGGAAAAAGAAAAATGGGACAGATGGAGAGGAGAGTCAAGCTAGGAAGTAAGGAATGACAAAAACGCAAAAGGGGTGAAAAAATAAATAATTAAAGGGAGTGTGGATGGAATCACACTCTGGAAATACAAATATTTTTCCATACTAATCCAGAATGGGGAAATAAATAAACTTCCAGACTTTTCCAGACCGTGTAGGAACCCTGATGATGAGAATGTTGTGACGCTCCTTCACTCCTCCCTCACCTGTAGCTCCACTTGCAGAGAGTCGTTCATCTTGTTCATCTCATCTACCTCCTTCAGCAACCCACTGGGGGAGAAGAACCTGGACCTGGAGCAGACGGGGAAGCTTTGTGAGCAAGACAACGGCTGCTACACATCTGAGCCGGCCTGAAAGCAAAGCTACCTGTGTTTGTTCATGGTGAGGCTATAGCCTGAAGCGGAGCAGGGAGCGGACATCTTCCAGTAGCCCTGCTGCTCCAGGAGACCCAGGTTGGTCACCAGCACCGGGATGTTCACGAAGCGCCTGAAGAGAGCAGAGGACAGCACTCCCTCAGTAAACACACCAAGCCGACCCGTCCCACTGGAGCGGGCATCACCTGCTGCGGGATGTGAAGGCGGAGTACTCCATGCGGTGGGTGGAATCTGTGGGGGTCACCCTGCTGGACGTCAGCAGCAGGAAGATCATGTGGGGGTTCTTCAGAGCGCTCTTCAGCTTGTCATGGACCAGCTTCTCCCTGAACGTCATGCGCTGCTCTGAGTGTCGGCGCTGCCGGTACCAGCCAATAACACTGTCCTGCACCACAAACACTAAACTTCACTCAGACACACTCACACCCCACCTGTCATCACACTACATCATACAAGAAGTGCTCACTACCACTACACTGGTAGAGATGCACCGATGCAATATTAATATCTATACTGATCCTGATGTTGAAAAAAATTTCAGATCAGGTATTGGTGACAATGTGCCTGATCAATCCTGCTAAGTCTGTACACCTGAAAAGCATCCAGCAATACTAATGTCATTAGGCCCACAGTCAACTCTTACTTTAAAAAGACATAAGACATGCTTGTCTCTTAATTACTGAGATTTTGGACAAATTGTGAAAGACCAACAAAACTGAAAACCAATTAAGGGTTTGTAGATGATTGGTGAAGAAAAAATCTGAAAGGTGCAGCATGCATGTGCATGTCACCCATTTCATTTTAATGCCCTAAAATAAAATAAAATCACCTTTAGATATTAACTCAGGCTGTGTCCAGTTTTATCTCAGTATAAATGCAGCTGTTCTGTTTCTGCTTAGTCAGCATCATGAAGACCAAGAAACTCAGCAGATGGACCTGGGAGGAGATTAGGATAAAAAACTAGATCCCAAGCTTTAGACTCCTCACAGAACTCTGATTCATGTGAACGTGGAGCGACTGTGGACAGAAAAGAAAAAATAAAAAGGCAGAATGGCCTAGTCAAATGTCTGACCTTCAACTGTGAATATGTGGCAAAATTGATTTTGAGAGAGGAAGGAGATCAACTTTGTGTTGTGGACGTTATGAGCCAATTACACAGAGAAAGGTAGAAATACTTTTGCAAGCGAATAAGGTAAGTCATACAGGTTAGAATACAACCCCAATGTATGCTACACATTATATGATAATCCCACATATATTACATACCCAAATTAACCTCACAGTCATATTCTTAGGCTTTGGGAGGAAACTAGAGTACTCCGAGAGAACCTATACATCCACAGGGACTGAACCCAAAACCTTCTCGCAGCAAGGCAGCAGTGCTAGAACTGTGCGGGCTCACACATTAAACACATCAAGCTACATAAAATATATATATATATATATAAAAAAACCTGAAATGTTACCAAACCTTCCACAGAGAGCTGAACCAATCCCTCACCAACCTGCTTGTTATCTGCAAGCATCTCCTGCAGCACGTCCAGGTTCACCTCACCAGAGCTGCTGTACAGACTGACACACACACACCCACACCCACACACACACACACACTGTCAAACAGCACACACACATACAGTAACACTGTGCTGATGGCTGATCTGCAGGACTCACGTGTTTAGCTTAAGGCATGCGACGTGCTTCTGGATGTCTGTCAGACAAACACATTACACACACCGGTGACACACAACTGCTGAGCTCTACATACAGCTGAACATTTGTTAGAGTTTAAATCATATTTTTTAGAATTTTTTGTGTACACAAAATGAGAATATAACACACCAAGTCTAATAACAATCCTCCATGACTCAATAATGGTACTGCACTAGTGAGTACTCACTGTATATTTCTTCAATGTGAATGTGGTCAGACTGGGAGTCACTGATGGTGACCTGTTCATGGAAGCTGCTTTCTCCCAGCACCAAGCCTTCCTGGCAGATGAGAGAGTAGACAGCAGACATCAGGCTGCAGTCCAGCATGAATTGTTCTCTGCTGCAGGAATTATCTCCTCAAGGTGTTATGAACAGTAAGACTTGTGATAGAGCGATGTGCTGCAAAAACAGGAAGACTTATTTCTCCTACTGGTTTATGTGAACTGTTGTCTGCAGAAGTGGAAGAGTTCTTTCCTTTCTGCCCACTAAATTAGAGTACAGTCCTCTTATACTGTTAATGTTCCAAAGCCTTCATCAACATGGAACATGCAGTTAAATGTACTGTACATTTAAAGAAAATCACTATAAATTATAACGTGTCTCTCATTATGCCCTTTCAACAAATAATAATAATTAGTTATATAATTCCGCCCTGAAAAAAACTCAATATTAAAAAGCCCAAACTACGAGTATTATTGTATCCCTCCTGCCATCACAACAGAGCTAAGATTCAAGTTAAAAATGGCCCTCTGAATCTCACTTTCAAACTCCATGTATGCCGAATATATCTGCAGTGTACAGCAGTTCTGCTGATGCACTTAATCAGTTCCTCATTATGTATTTTCTACTTGTAAATGCATTACTCCTCGACATTTCAAAAATACTTGAGCAGAGTCTGGTGTGTTAGCTTGGTTTTAGTGTCACTGGAGCAGCTTTGAATGCTCTCGTGCATTTCATTCCCCGCAAAACGTTAAGTTACAAATAGGGCAGTTTAAATGCAGTTGACTATAAATTAATTTTGCAACTTCTTTGCCAACTGCCATAACTAGAAACAGCGTCGCATCGTCAGCAAGACTCGGAAAGCTCGACTGTAAAAGTTCTAAAAGACTTTCTCACCACGTCCGAGTCGTTGTTGACATGCTGGAACATGAGAGAAGCTAAAACAGTCCCCGAAATACGGACACTAGGCTCCGACATGATGCCTCTACATTTATCAAATCCAAACAGCCGCCTTCTTCTACTTCTTCTTCTTCTTCTTCTTCTTCTACTTCCACGCGCATAGCGGTATACCACAATACTATATCTGCGTAGTTGCCGCCATCTACCGTACCGGAGTATACTCAGTTTCTTGACGAGCTTGGCTGTGCCTGTGGGCAGATTTCACAACGCCCACAGGGAGCGAGCGAGTCCTCGTTCTTCTGTCCGTGGACCAAACACATCCAGAGGTTCTGCTGGGATCAGCTGGACGCTGAAGGACCCTCCACTGTCAGGTCTGTTCTGCTATACCCACCCATGACATTTTTGTCAGTGCTAGTTTGGTTGTTTTAAACATAGAGCTGCTAATGTTTCCACAGGAAGTCCTCTCCCTTCAACAGGACGGTCACTGCAGGTCATTTATTAAACTTTTTTGCGCTGTCATATTTTCATCTACCTAACTATATATAACTTATTATTTCTTGTGGTTTGTTAACTAACATGCAGTGAATGCACGTGCACAGTTGACGCTTTTTAGTCCTCAAAAGTTTCTGAATTTAAATAAACAATAATATTTCATATTTGAGCTGTACCTTACCGTCCTTTGGTCGTGTTTATTAAATTAATAGTAATATGACTGTAAAATGACTCTTGATAGTTTAAAATCAAAAAGGGTGTCTTATAGAATTCTGTCTCAGTAAGCAGGACTAACATCAGCAGTTCTGTGTGTGTTATGCTTGGGTGTGCACGTGTGTTTAAGTATTTTCACACTCATTTACAGGAACAGTTGGGCATCAAGTTAAGCTTTAAGAAGCAATGGAGCAGTTTAAAGTCTTCAGGTCATCATGTGTTATCAGGCAGTAACCTCAGCTTTGGATGTCTGCCTCGGGTCAGCAGACACTCTAACTCTGACCCTCTGTTGGATTCTGCAGCATTGTTACCTATGAACTGGATCATGATCAATATTATGTAGCAACTGATTGTGAAAACACTCCTCTTGTAATTCCCCCACTTATCCTGTCTGGTTCCCAGTTAAGATGTGCCAGCTCTTTGCAAATAGAACCGTTTCTAGTTTGCACCAAAGGAGGAGAGAAACGATTATTAGTGTGTCACAGCAGTTCGCTTGTTAGACTGAGAAGGATGGTTACTGGTTTGCAGATGATGAGGTGACCTCAGAGCTGCGGTGATGGAGAACCTTGGGTGTGTGGCTGGGCCCATTTTCCAGCTGTGGATGTTCATGGTGGTGTTCATCGTGCTTCCCGCCATGTTCGGCCTTTCTCTGGGGGTCACCGAAGTCTACATCCAGGTTCTGGTCAAAATACTCGAGGTAATGTTCTTATTCTCTGTTCTGTTTGAGTCTTCACTGGAAAGTTGTTGTGTGTCTTTGTTTAAGCATGCAGCAGTGTGTTGTTCAAAATCATCTGAAAATGTGTTGCAGTGGGCCACATTACGCATCCAGAGGGGTCGGCAGGAACAGCCCAGCGCCCCAGTCCTTCTGCATACAGGTTAGTCCTGTACGCCCATGGAAGCATTACAGGTTTTTATGGAGATATTCAGATTCTCTTCCTCAGTCATAAAATATCCACGTTAGACTGATTTGTGACCCTGTTTGTCTGATTCTGATGTTCCTGCTGGGAGGGACTGGCCTGTCCTCCACCTGCCGACTGTGACAATATGATCCACATATTGATGGACTTTGATGAAATAACCAAATAAGTAGTGCAGAAATCAGGAGTTATCTCACTTTAGTGACAAAAAACAATAGAGGAAAAGGCAGATTAAGGCAATTAAACACTAAAAAATAACCAAAGACATGAAGACAATTGGAAAAATGCACAAATAACAGTAATACAATAAAAATTTATAGCAGATAAAAGAAGCAGTTTATTACACATGTCATGCAATTAAAACTTAATAATTTCATAAATTCTAAGCAGCAGGAATAACCTGTAATTTTTATTGATGAAATAAATGACATTGAAAATGGAACAAAGTAACTAAACATAGATGGAGCAAATAAAAAAAGTTCTAAAATAACAAATAATTTTGATTATAACAATGATATCGCTAAATGAGTATTACAAATGAATAACGTAAGACTGAACTTTATTAAAACGGAATGTTTGAAGTCCTCAGTTACTTTCTTCACTAACATCCCTCAGCTAGAGGAGCGCAGCTCTAAGTTAAAAGGTTTCCCTGTAGTGGGACTCTGAAACCTTGGTTGCAACATCTGGAGAAGTTCTGCCACGCTGCTGCTGATCCTGTATGAGGCGGTCCTTGGCAGATTCTTGTTTGGGCTTTAGTACACAGTGTTCTGCTGCAGGAAGGATTTGTTTTTCTAACACATGGCGATCATGTGACGCTGTGAGAGAGAATCAGGACTGCCTATTGGTCAGCTGCACCATCTGATGTTGGGGTTGTTGCTCTGTGTGGGAAAACTCCTGGCTCGTCTCATGTTGATGATGCAACAGCAGGTTGTGTAACGGTAGCCAAAGAGCAGACTGGGATCAAATGTTTGTTTAAATTGAATGACTAGAAACACTGAAACACAGTGAAGCACTTCTTCTGAGTAATGAAATGTGAAAAATGTTCACATTTGCCTCCTGGCAAGAGGTGATCATTTATTTTTGGAAATAAGTTTGAGAAAACAAACAAGCAGAGAGATGATAATGAAAGAAATCATTAAGAGTAGATAGTATTACCTGCAGCTTTGGATACCCATTTGTTTGTGAGAATATCCACTGTCTGGCATTTCTGATCTTACACAACAGAAAAGTATCAACTCTTCTGGCTACTAGAATAAATCCATATTATTAGTACAGAGAGCTTAAGGTGATAGCCAGTCCTTTGCTGGATATGGTGTGTAGGTGTGGAGATGTCACCGTAATGCCCAGACTGGAGCTGTTCAGTTCAACTTGCAAACTTCAGGTCCATCCATCCCATTCATATAATTAGTTCTCAGAAAAATTGGTATGAAAAAGAAAACAGGAAGCTGAGGGAGACTTGGCTGTGCCTGTGGGATTAAACATGAGGTCAGCAGCCTCATGATCCTCCACATGCTGTCAACATTACACACATTGTTCAGCACTTGCCTGAATCTCATTTCATCTTCATTTTCCCAGCACACAAACAACCGTGTGAGGAAAGACCAACTATTGTTTTCATATTGAGCTTTCAGGGAGCTGAAAGCTCAGTAAGCTCAGTACTGCCTTATCTGCACAAACTGACCACAAGTGTTCCCATGCATGAACTGGAGAGGAACTGGACTGTATGGTTGGTCGACTCTTGAAGTGCCGTTGACATTCTGCACTAATGTAAATGACCAGATGCCACATAAGGTGCAAAAACCCCCATTGTGGGTCTAAACTGATGCATTGTCAGTATAAAGTCTTGTATGAGATATTCTTAACAGGGTGAATCAAACAGTATCAACCTGTTCATATCTGCCACTGTAACTTCAGAAAAAGCAATTGCATCTTTTCTTTTTTCTTAATTTGTCTAAAGATAGTTCTTAAACAAGCATCACTGGATCTTTACTGGACTTTTCTATTTTTTAACTTTGTGTCTTGCTGAACCTCAGTGGAGGCTTTTGTCCTCCTCTAGGCTTTAAACAGATTTTGAAATGAAAGTCTGTTTTAATAATTTGAATCATTAAAACATCATGTGATGATGAAAAAATTATGTCAAATAGTATGCTTTTCCATAAAAATCTAATAACTTAAAGTCGAGCCCATGGCCTTTTTTTCTGCTGTGACATGAAGGTAGAACTACCTCTGGTTCTGCTGGTTGTCTTGCAGGGATCATAGAGCGAGTGGGGGGTTCCATGGAGGAGGAAATGTGGCAGCTCCGGTGCTCTCGGCCCGAGGCGGTGGTGGCATTCTGTTTGAGCGATGGTGTGTATTTCTGTAAGAAGGGTCTGGAGAGCATTGTGGAGGACCAGGTGACGCAGAGATTTTCCTCAGAGGAGTTAGCTTCCTGGAACCTTCTGACCCGCACCAACCAAAACTTCCACTACATCAGCCTCCGCCTCACCATCATCTGGGGCCTCGGAGTCTTTGTGCGATACTGCATCCTCTTACCCTTAAGGTCAGTCAGTGTGTTACAGATCAGCTTCCCAGAGGCTGAGACAGACTTGAGACTAGAAGTTGCTAAGAGTTCAGCTTTCTCTGGCTGACAGTGACCAAACACAAAGACTGAGTCGTGACAGGAATATATTCTGTTTTATTATTTGGTATGGAGTCAGATCAAATGATATGAAACACAGAGTAGTGCTCCTCTCACAGGGGTTTCTCTGTTATAAATCAGAAAAAAGAAGAAGTATTTCAACACAAAGTTCAATCTGTGAGGAGTTTAGCATAAATCTGTTAGAAAACTATGTGACTTTCTGCAGGATTGCTCTTGCCTCTATCGGTCTCTCCTGGCTGGTGATTGGAACGTGTGTGGTTGGATTTCTGCCTGAGAGCAGGTAAAATAAACACATCAGTTCAACGTCTTGTAAAATGATAAAATACTTTTAATATATTTCATTTGGATTTTATGCAACTGACCAACACATAGAAGTGTGATTAAAAACAAATTTCTAAAGAGCAAATTGTTTTCAGATAAATTCTTGAAAAATGTGGTGTTCATTTGAATTTAGTCCCAATGATTCTAAACTTTGTAGAAACATATTTTGCTGTCATAGAGCTGCAGGTCCTATAGGGGCAAATCTCTATCAGCTTGGTACATCTTAGGATTTATTTTCTACAGCCTTATCCTACCCATCACATCCATAACCCCACCCCTAACCCTAACTGAAAGTCATTTCACACCTTAGCCCAAAACCTAACCACTAACCCGAAAACAATATTTCCCCTCCTGGGGACCAAGAAAATGTCCTCATAAGGAGCAATGGTCCCCACAAGAATATAAACACCCAGTACACATACACACACACATTTTTACTGACTATGTAACTTGCATTTAGCTTCACGTTTTATTTATTAGTATCAGAGGGATATGTGCTGAAAATAACTGCTGGCAATTCATCTAATATTTATATTTGTAAAAATACCTGCTTTGTGTTGGTCTCTCATGTAAAATACAATGAGGTTTAGGGCTGTATAAATGTAAAATAAATCAGAAGTGTGATGAGTATTTTGCCAGAGTGTATTTTGAATAGCATTGTTCTACTTTTAAAGCGTATTCTGAAGCCGTCCCAATTCTCCTGTGTTTTTCTACGTATCAGTGCAAAGAACTGGCTGAGTGAGCTGGTCCACCTGACCTGCTACAGGATCTGTGCCAGAGGACTGTCTGCTACCATCCACTACCACAACAAGTCAGTCACACTCCCAACTTCCAACACTTTACTGTACTTTTCATTTAACGTTGTTAGTTTGCAAAATGTAGAGATTAAAGAACAAAGTCTAAACTTAGACATTAAATAACAAATGATTTTCAAACCTTCTAATTTCTTCTTTTATTTTGTGAAATGAAATGATTGGTAGAAAAACAACCTAATAATAAAAATGTATTACGCTCTCATTAAAATTAAATGAAGCCAGATGCTAGATAGTAGTATTCAGGCATACAGACTCATATTCTCTTCCTATGCCTTATTGTTGATGTGATGAAAATGTTCTTTTCAGACCAGGAACTAAGATAAGAGGGCTCTTTAGAAGAATTTCCACTTTCCAATTTGGAAATTTCAAAGTTAGGAATTGTCGTTCAGTTTCCTGACTTTAGTCAGTTGTGTGAGATTCACATTGGCCTTTGTGCTGGTGTTTCTGGAGAGAGAACAGGCCTCAGAAAGGAGGAATATGTGTTGCGAACCACACTACCCCCATCGATGTGGTCATCCTGGCCAATGATGGTTGCTACGCCATGGTGAGTCTTACTTCTGGGGAATATCAGTGAGTCTGTGACTCCTTCTGTAATCCCACCTTGTCCACAGGTTGGACAGACTCATGGAGGTCTGCTGGGGATCCTTCAGAAGTCCATGGTCAGGTCCTGTCCCCATGTCTGGTTCGAGAGGTCGGAGATGAAGGACCGAAACGCAGTGACCAGGAGGTAACGACAAGGTTCACATGACAACAAAGAGCTTTGTGACAACTAGTTAGAAAAACTCCTAAAAAAACAGAACAACTAATGGACTTTATGTCCTATGGATCAATGTGACATAAAAACTAAGGCAGACAATTAGCATTAGCACTTCCCACTCAGACTTAGGAACAGGATATCTCTGAATTTCTGTCAGATGAGATTATGTGTTAAACATTGAGTGTTATCAGAAGTGTTGTCTTGATTCTTTCTGACACATTTGAGAAATCCTTGAGCAAAACACTTGAGCCTCCTTGCCTGCTGGTGTTGGTCAGAGGGTCCGATGCTCCCTCTGTCTGACTGCTGCAGGGCAACGGTGGCCACATGCAGCAGCTCACCACCTTCAGCATGTGAATGACTGAATGTAATGTGAAGTGTTTTCTGTTAAGGGACAGACTTGTCAAAGTACTACACATGTACAGACTATTTGCCATATTTCCCCTCCACTGTTGCTCCATGCATGCCCAGTATGAGGTAATGCTTTAAAGGCACCAACACAATTCAGGTGCCCTCTGCTGGTCCAGGAGGAATGAATTCTGCAATTCAATCTGCTGCATTTTCTTAGAAACGTCTGAATCCACTTTGAATAATTAATTACTGTGCTCAATTTAACTAGGATAAATTGGAATGCTTATGTGACTGGTTGAAATCACTTTTTTGAGATGACACTGTTTATAGGAATTGGTCCTATAAACAAACTGAATTGAAATGAACTGATGAACGTAGTGCTGAACAGGAAAGGCAAAATAAGGAAGGCAAAATAAAAACTTGCAAGACCATGAAAGAAAGCTATAAAAAAGATATAGAAAGCCAAGCAATACAAAACTAAAATCTCAAAATCACACTGAAGACAACACAGACTGCAGGAGCTGCATGTGATCAGCGCAGGCTCCCAGTTCAGTTCAGACTATCACACTGGATGACTCAGTCTGAGTCATGCCTTCAGCAAAAGGGTTCACCTAACACATGATTGGTCACACTCATGCTTTGTAACCACACTACAAGAAGAATACACTATGTGGTCACTGTTAAAGATGATTCAGGATTTATTTAACCCACAAACGAACCAGAGGTTGAGGCGCTCTGTGTGAACTCTCAATGAGGAGATCTGCTTTATGTCCCTGTCTCTGCAGATTGAGACATCACATCGCTGCAAAGACCAAACTTCCCATCCTCATATTTCCTGAAGGTCTGAGTTTTCCATCACATTGTACATATGGTCATTTCCAATGTTTGGTGACGTTTGTCTATTTGTTTCCAACAGGAACATGTGTCAACAACACCTCAGTCATGATGTTCAAAAAGGGAAGCTTTGAAGTCGGAGGAACCATTTATCCAGTAGCGATTAAGGTAGAAAGAACTAGTTGGACTTTCCTGGTTCTCTGGTTCAGGTTGAACGGTTTGCTTTGTGTCTGTTCCAGTACGACCATCGTTTCGGGGATGCTTTCTGGAACAGCAGCAAATACAGTATGCTTAGCTACCTGATGCGCACGATGACCAGCTGGGCCATAGTGGTCAATGTGTGGTACCTCCCTCCCATGTCTATACAGGTACTCACTGCTCCTTCCAATACATCGGACTGGCTGTGAGCACAATCACAAACTGTAACCAAGGCCCCAGCCACTTTACTGCTGATAGATTTTATGTTTTTGAAGAAACAAAAAGAGCAGAACAAGATAAAAACCATCTTACCATGGTGATGTCTGGTTTCTTCTTTCCTCCCCTAATCTGTGCTTCCATCATTCTGGGACATTTAGCATTTTGGACAACATCATGTGAAAGTTGATCTAGTGTGAATATCTCCTGCTGCAAGGCTGTCCAGCTGGCTAAATATGAAAAATACAAGTCTATAACATAGACATTGCTCTCCAAACAGTCGTTAGTCATATGAATATTGGGTTTTCCTTTTAAGACGGAACCTGTATGCTAACTGACACCTCTGTTCACTTTTAAAATCATTGTAGACATTAAAAATTATTGTTCTACTTGTGTGTCTTTTAAGTAAAGGACATAATCAATGAGAAGGTTGCAGATGAATGTAATGTCAGGGCTGGTAACAAACACTATTAATTCTTTCCCCGACATGTTGGTGTACGTTTCATTTTGACCTACAGGTGGCAGTCTTGTCCTTCTGTGAAGATTCACAGCCACAGATATTTCTTACAAACTCCACTGCTTCACTGCTAGACCTGTTCTAATGGTTTGCAATGAAGATCATTTCTAAACATTTCAGAATGTTAGAGAATTAATTGACACAATTTTGTTAAAACCATGTATATGTTGTTCATTTTGCCTCGAAAAAACAACATTGCACTTCATGCTAGCAGTCTGAAGTAGATTTTTGTAATAATGTTAATTTTCAAAAACATTTATAGACTTCAGAATGAGGTGAATTTCAGATGATAACCTACCTAGTAAGGTTATCATCTGAAAAACGGAAGGAGTAAAGCTTATGAAGAACCAGATTTCTATTTAAATACAGGCCAAATTAATCACCTAGCCTTAAAAGGGCAGTATTGTGTAAAATTTACTTTTTTGTTATAATGTTATTTTGTCATCAGTTGCCTAGATTCTTTCATGCATGTTTGAGAAATCCTTTCATCTCCCATGGCAACCATTCAACTGTGCAAAACGCTGACCGAGCTCCTCAGGGACGCAGCTCTTCCTCTAAGTCGTAGTTTCCAAGCCTCCCTGCTTCCACCTCACAAAGCAGCCAAGTGGGCTAGTGGACTCCTTCAAACTAGCCAGCAGCAACTAGTAAACAGCTGCTGGAACAGAGAATCTGCTGAACTCATTATAAGAGCTACTGAGAAGTACAGCATTGAACTTCTCAGAGCAACACTGGTAAAAACATTGTTAAAGGGTTAATAAAGGAGCAGAGCAGGAGTTTTTGAAGAGACAAAGGCCTGATTTCAAGGTATTAATTTACAAAGTCACATTTCTTTTAAGTCATATTTGATATATATAACATTTTTATAACAATTGAAGTTATCCCTCAAATCACCTCCACACATTTGATGGTGTTATAAAATTGCACTCTGTGCCTAGAAAATACATTATATTGTCTCTTTAAACTACACACAACACTCATTACTAATGCAGGCAGTGCAGAGACCTCTAAACCAATCACAATTATTTATCTGCATGTTTGCTTCTCAGAGTGAGATAAGAACTTTATTACTCTGGTCCACTTTTGAAAGAGTTTTAATATTGGACAGAGCTGTTTTTCACCATCAGCCACAAAATAGATTTTGCAATATCTTAATAAGAAATCCAAGCATATATATATGTGTGTGTGATTATAATTTACTGATTCAAATGTATTTGCTTGATTTAAGGATAAACCACATCTCCTGTGCACAAAATCATCCAACATGAAAGTTTCCATCCAGACCTGCCCAGTTCTTTCTACTGTGGGTCTGAGTTGCTATGTTTGGTTCTGACTGACTATTTGTGTTTTGTGAGCAGGATGGAGAGGATGCAGCTCAGTTTGCCAACAGAGTCAAGTCTGTCATTGCTCATCAGGGAGGACTGCTGGACCTGGCGTGGTGAGGATGAGCCTCTGCTCAACACACTGATTAGATCTGATCTGTTCTGTTCTCCAGCCTTAATTCATCCCACTGTGCAACTGAATATTGCTCTTAACTTACAAGTTGCATTAGTGAAAACCATCTAAGTGATTAAATGTTCTGCAAAGGTTTGAATGACAAGAAATAAAGGCAAAGAAAATAGCAGATAGGAAATAAAGCAGCTTATAGAACCTGGTGTGAACAGATGGACTCGTAAAGGAAGACGGATGATTATTATCCAGCTCATGAGACGTATGTGGCTAGAGTTCAGGAAGGTTAGAAGGTCACAGAGGCTAACATGGAAATGTATATGTGGGAAGTTCTCTTTCATTGTAACTGTGATGTGTTTGTGCACTGCAAACCTTTACTGTGGGGTGGCAGCCATTTTAAGCTGAACAGTTTTAAACATGAGGTTGTGAATGTGCTTCTTGTAGGGATGGAGAACTGAAGAGAGGCAAAGTGAAGGATTCCTTGAAGGAGGAGCAGCAGAAGATGTACAGCAACATCATTGTGGGACAAAACAACATCAGAACCAAGTAAAACACATGCAGCAAGACCAGAGAGGATCAATAATGCTGGATCAATGAAGAACGTGATCAGCTGTTAGCTTGGAAACGGCTGAAGTATCAGAAGCTGAAACTGACTGTTCCATTAGGGAGGACTGTGTTAATATTCCACCAGGCTTTTGTTTTCATAAAATGTTTTGAATGTACTTTGAGTTTGCGTGTGCGAGTGTATGTGTGCGCAGTAATGTCCATCCACCAGCAGGGAGCAGTGTGTGATAACATAGTCTTTCACTCCTGCTCCTCCCTGGATTGGAGGACATGTCCTGTTTCTCTTACAGGCAGTGTCACCACGGTGATGGTGTTCTTTCTGAGTAAGAATGTGGGATGTTATTTTTATAGAACTGTAGTTATAGAACAGAAAATGAAAAAAAATATTTCTCATAACAAGAAGAAACTGAAAGATTCTACATTCATTGGTTGATTTTTTTATTGTTATTTTTTTTACATTATATTTTCATGCGATCGTCACGTATTCAATGGTACTTCAGCACTGATTCCTAACTGTAGGGATGTGCAATAGATTGGGATTTTTTTTAAATGACTTCTTTCCTTTTTCATCCTTTTCAGTACAAATTACAATTACGTTTTTTCATTTTCACACTTTTTAAATATGGGAAATACTTTGTCATTTTAAGCCTGCACCGCAGAAAGGATAAAACTGTGGGGATTGAAATGGGGGAAAAAAGGTGAATTGGGACTTCTTTTTTCAGATAGTTCCATGTTTAGTTCACAAACCCTGGAAGATGTGGAAGGTTTAACATTGGAACCTTTTTTAATGTTCTGATTACCAGAATGTTACCAGAACCATGTTAATAATTATCATAATAAAATAAAATGATTTATAATACAAAGATAAAAATCACTAAGTACCTTACAGTAAATTGCAAACACAATACCAGTAACAGTTGAACATTTAAATTACATGAAAATTAAATCCAGAAATCCTAACAGCGTAAATTGTAAAACACTGATGAGATTCTTCTTGCGTAGCTCAATAAGTGAACAGCAGGATTTAAAAAATAGTCTTAAAACAAGAATGCTGTGTATTTACTGAAGAGCTCAGTTTGCACCTGAACATGATCATCACAAAACCTTTTTACGAAGACACATTAAACGACTCAATTAGAAAGTTACCACTAACATGACAATTATACTTTTCGCACATAAGCCTCTTTGATTTTGAAATATTTCCTAAATTAAAAATGAATCTCATATCAACAGTTTAAAATGGCAGTCTGATTAGTCAAACCAGATACCTGACTGGACAGCTTTAGTATGATATTCTGACCAAAAATAGAAGCATTAAGTGATTTTTTTATTGTCTGAGAAGGACAATAAAAATCCTGTTTGATTGGAGAAACGTTAGGTTTTCTAATCCAGAACACAATGAAGGGACTGTGAGATCTGTTCATTCTGACTGTGGTTCTGCTCTAATCAAACTCACGCTGTCAACACCGGATCCTCTACTGGAGATATTTCCTTTTAGGAGTGTTGCAACTAAGTATTTTTCAGAGTAAAAAAGTCAATTTGCTGTGTATTCCCAGAACATTAAATTAAAATCTTTATACATAAAATGTTTTTTCTACAATAATATTAAACCTCCTTATAACCTAATTGTCCAGAGACTGAATATGACATATCAATCGCATTTAATATAATGAGCGTTAAATCATCTTGAAATTAAGCTCATTTTAATTATGACAACGAGTTAGTTCATATTTAATAATTGTAATAATTCATATAACACAGTAGTGATAAAACAATACACAGTATGGAGAAAATTATCTAAAATACTGTGACTTAAAAAAAAAACAGTAAAAGTGCTGTAAACTACTTACAATGGTGAAAATATTAGTGATACTTGTCAAACCGTACATGTACTGTAAAATAAAAAAAGTAAATCACAGAACTGAAATACTGTGATTTATTTATATACTGAAACAACAGCAGAAAAACCTGCCTTCTGCAGACCTGACTGAACAACTGTTATAATTCCATAAATTTCATCATTTGTGAAGCATGCTGTCAAGGTCAATAATAATACATTCGGGATCATATTTTCAATTCTGTTTTATTTTTTTATTGTTTAATATCTAAGAAGCCGGTCAGAGAATGGGACATTTATTAAAAACTCAGAAAAGAGGTTAGGGCAGATCTGACAATTCATCACGCTGCCATGTACTATGACTAAAAAATATAAATCAGGTGGCACTGGATTTGAAATCACTATTATTATTTTATCACTATTCTGGTGATAAAATAATAATAATAAAAAAAATCAACATATATTTTATACACATCAATTATTTTAAGACATTTAAAGTATTTTTGTCACATATTTGCAATAATACTCCTCGTAGTTATTGAGGTTTCGCTTCAAAGAATCTTATAAATACATGACTTAATAATTCTCATGAAATAATTCATGAGAATTATTATGAGATCTGATGATAAACTGAATACAGTAGAGCTTTAAAATAAAGAGGCAACAGAACCTGATCCATTTAAAAGCCGTGTTTGTGCATTAAAGTGTCCAACTGTGATGTCGGCCAAGCTGGTTCTCCTGAACAGGACAAAAAACCTGTTGGTGTCCTTGTGAGAAGGAGATGCTAGATGAGACAGAAGAGAGCTGCAGATCAGCGCCGGTGGCAACATGTTTACTGTGACGGCGCTTTAATAAAGAAAGCAGAGGGTGTGAAATAGCATGGAGTTATTCTTCCACACACAAGCAGGCTTACATTTCACAGCCTCTCCTCCTCCTCTTCATCCGCCTGCCTGTAATAACAATCCCACAACTCAAATTGCTTGAACAGAAATGTTTGTTCTCCCCTAACAAGATTGTGAATTATTAATAGGATCTAAAGCCGGTTCTATAACCCGATTGTTGAGGTGGGACTCTTGGCGAGCGATGCTGCACCATTCACCATTTACTGTGATGTATGTGTCTGCACATCTTTATGTCCAATTTAATGTGATTCAGATAGATTTCAGAGGGACATCATAAAAGGCATTGGAGTGACCCCGACTGTGGACTCCATACAACCACCCCGTCTGTCCCAATATGTTAATTCGATTTGGTTCAATTTTACTCTTACCCGCAGCTGATCCATACAAATTCAATGCAGGTACACTAAGTAAATATGAATACATTTCCAAATTGAATCCAAGTGAGTGTAGTCTGCAGAGGACATCATTTTAAATGGTGCTGTGCTGGGAAGTGAGCGGTCACAGGGTAAATGACTGAGGCTCCCTCTAAGACTTGCCATTAGTTGGAGTGTAATGCCTTTAAATACATTGTTCTGCCATCTATTCTGTGCTGCTGTGGTAATGTATGTGATGCTGAGGAGGTACAATGCAGCTGCAGGGAGGGATCAATACAAGTCCTGGGATGTGCCCACTGTGCTGCTGCTTCTATTTAACTCTGAGGTTAAACACAAACCTGCATTAAATGCTAATTTCATGCTAAGGCATTTCATTCACTTCATCCACACCCATCATACCCGTCGCTCTGACAACAAACTCTGGCTTTGGACAGCAGCTGTTGGTTGCAGTCTCCAGTTTGTGCCACTAGATGCCATCCCATCATTTCACTCAACATTTAAAGGAGGGTAATATGTAAAATCCAAATTTCTTTAGCTTTACATGAGGTTGTAATGTTTTTCCCTCATCAAAAACAAACTTGGAGTGTTGCTTAGATTCTTTCATGTGTGATTGAGAAATCCTCTAATCTCCATGGCAACCATTCTGGGTGCATAAACATTTGCTCTTCCCACAAAGAGACTCCAGCTCCTCCCTGGAGCTGGAGTCTCCAAACCAAATGTCTGCTTCACAGAGCACCTGTCCATTACACTGCCCCAGCTCTGCTCCTCCTGACTAGCAGCAGCAATTAGCAAATATCTGGTGTCTACTGATCTGATCACACAAACTAGTTCTCAGTCCAACACTCCTAAGAATAGTTGTTAATGGCATCATAGAGAAGCATTACTCTGATGGCATGCTGAAAGTGGAGTTTCTTAAAGAGACAGAGGCCCAATTCCAAAACATTAGATTCCAAAGTCATGTTTTATGTGCATTTTCACCACTGAAGATAACATGGTTACTTGATTATGCTATAAAATGACATTAAGTGCCTTGAAAATACATAACGATGCCCCTTTAAAGTGTTTTTCCACAACATCTTGGGGTTTAAAATGTGCAAAAATGAAAATAACAAGTGAAGACACTCTGCAGGACGATGGAATGGATTAAAATCCAGGCAGATGAAAACACTTGGTGCTATGCAGCAGTTTTCAGACTTCTGCTAGAGAGATCTGCCAGTGGCACAAACCCCAGACCAGACACAGCCTCTGACCAGAAGGGCCAAACATGAGACTATCAGTGCCCCCCCCAACTACCCCTCTTTTTGCATACTCTAACCAAACAGGCTTTAATTGGTCGGAATTGATCTCTTTTGCTCTGATTGGGCTTCAATTGAGGTGAAAGTTCTTCAAGTGGAATACTGCTTAATTTGTGGTTAAATTCCAGTTTTCTTGTCTTGGAAAAAAAAATGATGCAATGATTGGATGGCAGAGGTGAGTCTCTGACCTCCTCCTCCAATCACGTTCAGTCCTCCTCCTGTTTGTTATCCCAGGAATCATCTACAAACTGTCGGCTGGCTTTTAGTGAATGAGATAGTGAAGGCACATGAAAAATGTCCTCCGGCAAGGTACATGAAGGTGTGAAATTGCAGACTCTTCTTTGCCCTCAGCCCTGTGCCTCAGAAGCTATTTCTTCTTTTATTGACAGCACGGTTGAATTTAAGCCTGATGGCTGCCACGTTCACCCCCCCTAACCGTCCCTCCTGGAGTCTTGATTGCTTTTGTTTCCAGGTCACCTCCTATCTATTGCTGCAACTTTTCCAATTTCTCAGGGCTCTTTGTATGAAGACAGAAGGCGCCGGCGTCACCGGCTCTCCAGGAAATATACATAAACCTCAGCAGAGAAATGACACAGAGGAAACACAGAGAAACCTTGTCAGTTTCATGCTCGCTGGGCAACACGCATGCTGTCGTGGCTGCTGCAGACACGACTTCATCAAAGCAACAATCAAATAAAAGTCCTGCTTCATTAATATGGAATTATCTCAGCATTAAGATTAATTGCATTAAACTGATGAGAGTGTGTTCAGTGTGGAGGGAAGCTGCAGAAATGATGGATGATGAGAAGCATGATGAATGGAGAAAGCAGCGGAACTAAATTGAAAGTGTACTCATCCGTTCCCCCCTCACAACTAATGATAAATTGAGCGTGTCACATCGAACAATACATGTTGAGCTTTAAACATGGCCCCCTCCGCCTTCTTTTCACCCCTTCATCCATGCAGGCCAGCGTGGCCGACACCCTCCTGCACTGGTCTCCATGTGAACTTTCTGGGAGTGGTTATGTTGTGCTCTATTTGTGTCCTTTGGGAAAAAAAAAACTGATGCTTTAAATATGGTGACAAAAACATTATGGACCAAAATACTTTTCCCAATTGCTGCCTGAGCCCAATACCAACTTCATCTTACTAGACACAACAAATGCTTGGTAAAGGGACAGTATTATGTATTTTCCATACACATAACTATTCTGAAGACAATGAGCTTAGGGAGCTGAAATGCAGGCAGGATGCTGCCTGACATGCTGTTGGTGGCCTGCAAGGTCAGTCCAGGACCACCATTCAGTTCCCTTGAATGAGTGTGGACGTTACCTTCTGCTTATCAAAGCTGTTTCCACTGTTTATTAACTCATATTAAGGTATATTTGGTGTCATTCCCAAAATAGGCAAATATATGCATTATTAGAGGGGCTCTCAAGAAACCACATAGTTCAGTTTGCTGGGTTCTGGGACGCTGTTGTGGTTATACTCCATAGTGCATTCATATAAACGTTTTAATCTTTTCCCATCATTAGTAAAAGTTTGTGTATTGGTTTATTGGCATGTGTTTTAGCTACTGAGCATGTGTTTATGCTAGTTTTATACCTAGCTATGAAAAACTACAAAAACACAAAAGACACCAGATTCAAAACAAAAAATATAAAAAAAATTAAAAACACATTCTTGTATCTACCAAAATAGTTAGTAAGTAAATAAATAAATAAATAATAAAGTGCCACTATAATATTTTTCTTTGCACTTCTCTGTCAGGATGTTTATGTTTACGGCTGTTCAGGCTTTGCTTATACCTGATGTAAGATGTCTCAGACAGCAGCACGGTTCAGTATCTCTGGGTTTCTGCTCTTCAACTGATTTCTCTGCCTGTGTCTCAGATTACTTTGATCATTTCTAAGATCAATCAACAGGATCATTTCGGAACAATTTATTGGCTGAATTCAGCTTTTAATTATTGACAGACCACAACGATGGACAGGCAGCCAAAGACACAGATGATCAAAGTTGCATTAAAAACATGTCTGGCCCAAATCCAACCGACAGCCTGTGCGGTAAATTATACTGCCATCTGTGAGACTCCAACAGACGGTAGAAGAAGAAGAAAATGATCAGTCTCCATTCAGCCAGTTTACATCACAACACTGCAGATCGAAGTGGTACCGGGGCTGCTGACATTTCCTCAAATTTCCTTGACTAAAAAAAGTGTTTTGAGGATTTCTCCTTTATCTGAGTCAGAAAGCATAACCATGATGCTGCATTACCTGCTGCCTTCTTATGCAAACGAATGATGAGATAACAGAAAGTTTTGCTACAGGAGGCCAGATGCTGACCAACTATGATCTGGGAGGCTCCACTGTGCTTCTGCAGCTCTTTGGCATTTGACCTGTTATTTTTCACTGTTAGGAAATGTGTCAGACAAGAACTTCCTGTTGACCATAATGTCCTGGTCTGAGTGCCTTTAATATGTCTGAGATTATTATTAGAAACAAAGAGCATGAACCAACCTGGGGAGGGCAATTTTAGCATTTTAACTAAAAGTACACAACACAGTCAATTTGAGACAAACCTCAAAATATCCAAAATGAAAAGATGCAAATAAAAACGTACTAATAAAATATTTTGAAATGAGTTGCACATAAAAAACAAGCAAGCCCAGTAAAATATCTGAAAGCTGTGGTATTAAAAGCTGCTGAAGCATTTGTCTCCCACAGAAGTTTGTAAGAAAATTACCAGGCCCGGTTTTAATCCAGGTTCATATTTGCCAAGTTCACATTGACTGTCATCCATCATGGCCTGTAGCTCCTGATCACCGTCTCCGGGGGACCAGGTTCATCTCTCCTCTGCCTCCACTCTGTTCCACCAGAGCAAAAAGCAACAGCATCTCCAATTTCCCTCTCAGAAGCGATTCAGGAGAAAAAACGAGTCCAGTGGAGCTGCACGCTGTGCAGCTTCTTTGCAAAATGAATACTTTTTAATTTGTCTGCCAGGGATGGCCCCGGGCCCCAGGACAATGTTGATGGATGATGTTTTAATGCTGCTGAATGTTAGTTTTACCGAACAGGGAAAACTATAAATTTTTACTTCATTGGCAGTGATTGTGCCCTATGCATACAGGCGCCGTGCTGCGCGATGCCCATGAATAATCGCCTCTCGGAGCAGATGTTACTTTGCAGAAACCAATTCCTCAGATAAGATTTGCACAAGATTAATTGTCTACAGCTGTTTCATGGGCCGCTGCAATCTTAATACATTTATGATAAGTTTAAAAGCTCACCAGAGGCAGCGCAGCCTCCCGAGTGGGGAGTTGCTTTATTCTTACATCTGGATTCATATTCTCTGTCAGATTCATCATTAGCCTTTATGCAAGATGACTAAGAGGCTGGCTGTCATTACCGCAGGACATGCAACAGTGTCTGCTCTTTCTTCTCCCTCTCTTCAGGCCCATATTTTCATCTCTGCTCTCTTTGACTGACTGAATTATTCAGATATGTGCAAATGAGTTGTTTTCATTTTTCTCCCTAGGATGTGGAAATTGAAAGTGACCCAGTGTGACCCCCATCTATTACTCAAGCTAAATTGCAGTGAGTGTGCAGTGTGGATCATTGTAGCCATGCAGGGCTTTGTTAACCACCACACCGTGACCCTGCCCACGGCGCAGCACCTCCAGCAGCAGGAAGAATCATCATGTTACGACCCGCTCCCCCCGGCTTTATGGGGCCCATTTGAATATTCTCCGCAGAACAAAGGCAATCATGTTCCATGTGCGGGGCCAGGTCAGGGGCCGGCGCTCTGCCTCTGGTTTAAGGGGAGGTTTTGAAGACCCATCCGGGGCCTCAAAGTTTCTGACACAGACGTAGACAACATGAATACCCAGAGCTTTTCATTTGCTGAGCATTTAACCTCCCTCTGCGCTCTTTGGGCTGCTCTCATTTCTTAATGGATCATTTGACACCAGAGAATGTCTTTTCTTCAGAGCTGTGATGCAACAGTCTCCATTAGTGGACTGCAGAGAAAATTCAGTTTAAGGTACACTTAAATCTCCTTAAAGCTTTAAATGTTTTCCTTATGACTTTGTGACACTATAAATGAACATAAAGTAATGTAAGCATTACAATCTATGTCAACTAAGCACAACATGCTTAGAATGTGACAACATAACTGTATTTAATTTCAGTAATACTTCATTAATCCCAAAGGCAAATTCAATGTTTTAACTCATGTCATCCAAGAAGTTTTTTTTAACTGGCTATAAATGCTGACGGTTGTGGACAGGATGATCTCCTGTAGCAGCCTGTATTCCTGCAGATCTGAAGAAGTTTCTGACTGAGAACACTCTGTCTAATGAAGAGGATGGTCAGGTTTGTGCATAATGTTTTTACACCAATCAGACGCTCCACTTGCTAGCCATCAACCTCACGTTGCCCCTCATGGCAGATGGAAGAGATGGTTGGAACTTGTTGTTCTCTCACTTGGAGGAAAGAGTCCAGGACTGATGTGAGATTTTCTGATGTTAAACAGTTGCTCCCAGTTGGAAACCACATTGTTGCTATGGCAAAACATCACAACAAATGTCCAAAAGTAAAACTGTATCAAAAAAATTATTTCAGCTATATAGCATCCAAAACCATGCAGTTCCTATCCAACCATTTGAAAGTGCTTTGGTACAGGCTTCTGTTCAAAGTTAGTTTATTGTTCTCACTTGTTGCCTAAAATCCAGTTTATAGTCAAGAGAAGGTGAAGAGACGATGCAGTCCATTTGCACCTTGGTGTTTCCCTGAAAGCAGTACTCAACTCAGCTCAACTCAGTTGTGTGAGTGAATATTTGCCTGGCTTGTTTGTATATGTTGGTTCTGATACTTAATTAGTTAATAGACACTGATTGATGAGCTGCTTAGAGTGACTATTTGTTATATATCGGTTAAACATTTCAGTTTGATGGAACATTTTAGAAAACGGGAGAAAATGACAAAATGTGAATAAAATAATTACGCATTTTCTATAAAAATCATATTTACAAAAATCAAATTGCAAGGATCTGGTAAATCTCTGTTATGGAGGGGCAATAGATGAATGACCCCAGTGGCCCCAAGGGAAATAGCACATGTACGCACATATGCACACACACATACATACACACACTGTAGGCTGTTATCCAGCTGTGTTCCGACTAACAGGAAGTGTCCATCAATAATTCCAACACAACACCTGCCGCCCGGCCTTTACCTTCTTCCTGTGACAGCTCAGACATCGAACATGACATAATACGCTGTAATAAAACAAAACCATCGCTTTATAAATTTGCATGATTTATAACGGGGTGTGCGATGAATTTAGCATCATAAATATGCAAACACATGAAAGCATAGCAGCCACAGAGTTGTAATTTATTCCAGCTTAGTGTATGGACTAATTGGTTTCTCTCTTAGCCATGTTCTCATTAGCAAATTAGTGTTAATGAACTGAGAGTTTGTGTGTATACTTTTAATTCAGAGTAGATGAAACCACAGTGTATTTCATACAAATTTAAGATGTTTCTTTTTATGCAGGGGTCATATGTGGGACGGCATTAGGATAATAAGAGTCCTCTCACGTCAGGCCGCCTCATCCCCCTCACACACCTTACCACTCTGTACAAACAGATACCTGTCAGCTCTGACAAATAGCACCACTCCTTAACAGATTATTTACTTTTAATGGAGGGGGTGAGCGGGTGGGAGGATGAGCGAAGCACTTAATATGTGCTCTCACGAGGTGTGATGTATGGGATCACCGCAACACAGCGGCTCCACCCCAGGCTGCCTGTGTGAAATAGATCTGTGTATGTGTGTGGTGGGGTAGTGGTGGTGGCGCTGGGTGTAGGAGCTGTTAGATCAGCAGGCGGCCCCCACAGGAGCGTGGCGTTTAGCTGCTTTTATCATTTAGGGATCTGTAATTAGGCGGCTGGATGGGAGGCGGCTATAGGTTATAAGGCCGGAGGTTAAAAATTAAAGAGGTGGCGATGATTTCAGGTTCACTGTGTTTTCATAATCCTGAGAAACAAAATGGCTTGTTTAGACTAAGTGCTGCATGTCAAAGCAGACATACTGTCTGGATGAACATGTCTTCATAGACGGCTTTTAAAGGAGTAAATCCCACAGGACTGTAGTTGGCTTAAACCATCACAGAATCCATCAGTCAGAAAAAAATACTTATATTTTTATTGTGATATTAAAGGGTGGCCTGAAGAATGGAAAAGATGCTGGCTGAACGTGGTGAGTATCATTACTGAGCAACATCTTAGCTCTTTAACATTGTATTCAAAGCAGATGTAGATAGTATAATGGTTTGTAGCATCATGAAAAGATTTAAAGAGCATTATATACTTTCATAGTCTGGTGAAGATCAAAAACAGAAAATGTCATTCTTAATGAAGAGGTAAAAAAAACCCTACTTGGAATGATTAAATGATTATCAGCATTAGTTTTAGCTCATTTCCATATTGAAATATTTTGATCCTTCAAATACCTTAGTACACAATTTTACCTTGTGCCTTTATATTCGAATGATGTTACGCAGTAAGTACATGTAATTGTGGTTGTTTTGAGGCTTTTAAAAAAAATCTGCATTCACTTAATTTAAATGTGTTTGTTTTCATAGCAATTACACCACAGAACAAAGTGACCTAAGCAATAATTAGGCCCTAGAACAAAAAGTTTCCAACTTTTTATAAAAACATCACAGAAGCAAATCACGACAGTTAAAGACTGTTTGTGTTAGAAATCATAAAAAGCATTTCAGCTGAAGATCAGATGCAAACATCTACAGGTAGTGAAGAGCAAAGGTTGTTATATTTGTTAATTACTAAACTGTTATGCATCCAGTCAGCTCTTCTTCTGTGATGTACTTCCTGCCAATGCCCTCCAAGTTTATTTTTATGGCAGTCTTCTGCCTCACTTATATATTTCTTAGATCTGATTGCGTCCTTCTCCTTTCCAGTCTGGAAGTGTTCGTTTAGTATCCCTTCTGGAAATGGTAGGAGTGGATTGACAGCAAAGGAAGAAGATGCATGCTACAAAGAAACAAACATAATTAAAACTTATCTTTGCAGCATTTTCTATTGACAGCATTCTAAGCAACTACACCACTATATGGGGACACACTGCTAAACTGTGTTACACTCACTAATGAATGACATGGTGGTTTACTGCTGCTAGTCCAGAGGTGCTTTGTATGCTTTGCCCACCTGACCACAATCTCCTGCTTTCTCTCTCTTTGACAGCTTTTCTGCATGAAATATGTTTCCACTTTTAAATGCTGCACTTCCATAACTAGACATATATGAAGGATTTAAATGGAGCCATCTATTTGCCATTTTGAATAGTTAATATTTATGATCAATCACCTGCAATGAGGCCCTGAAGAGCCACATCTTCTGTTTTATGATGGTTATTAATGACGACCTGAGCACTCGCTTCTTCTACTCACTCAGTTCTGAACCCTTAATGATCAAAAGTATTAATTCACAGTGTTCTAATATTAATATCCTGGACAAAGATAAAAGGCAATAATAATGTAAGGCCAACATAAAGACAGAGTCATTATTTAAATCCTGTCATCGTTTGTCTTATTTAAATACCATGGTGATAAGCCCTTCTTTTAATTTAAATAAAGACATTAATTTCTTCAATGCTGAGTAATCAAAGGAATTATTTATGTGTTAACTGAGAATCTAGTTAGATCATCCATAAATCTTTCTGAGAATTTCCGGTTGTGAATCACTTGTCTTTAAAGGTGTTGCCAGAGCAGACAATGAATGGAACAATCAGCAGAGAACCCAACAAATAATAAGGAAAAATCACAAACTGAGCACTTCAAATGTTCAGTGTGTATCATGGCTCACTTTTATAGGGGTTTTGTTTCGTCAAAAGTGTCCAAAAAGTCTTGTTCTGTCAGATTTTTCTTAATAATGTCATCCATCTGCTGGGATTTCAGATTTAGAAAAACATTGCCTCATAGAATATTTGAAGGCTGTTATTCTTTGCATTATCAACTGTATAGAAAATAATTTAGATTGTTCTTTCTGGTCTGCTCCTGAAAAGTGATTAACATCACTTTTAATTAGCAGTGATGTTATAATTAAAACTGATACATCTATCAGTATGTTACTATACTGATAGATCTTTAGCTAACAGTTACATAGCAAATCCAATGTTTCTGTTTATAAGATGCAACAGAAAAGCACAACCTTATGAAGTCCTTTGAACATCTACCGTTCCCCATTATACTAATCAGAAAGCTTCTACCAACCAGCGAGTCTGATTTGTAGACTCGCTGGTAAGCATGTTGTCCTCGAATGGTCATGTTTGTGTACTCTGTATTTTTTTATAGCGATTCACAAGGATGGATTGTGACTCATTTCATATGAAGTTGCAGTAATAATTATGTTGAAGCAGTAGAACCAGCATTTGTTGACAAGAAGAGGCGGGTGAATGATAAGATGGGCTGAGACACGGCCTGCTGCCTTGTGATCAACCTTTTAATAACATGTAATCTTGTGGCAGAAGTTATTTGCCTGAATGAATCTGATTGATGACAGCAAAGCAGACCAACTTCACATCTAAAGGTACAAATTATTAAAAAAGGAGGGGTCACACGGTGAACCTTGGGAGAAAACTGAGTCACCTTTAGTTAAGAGGATGCCCATTCTCCAAGAGCAATTTGTACTCTATTGACTGGAGAAAGTGTCTTTTCAGATGTGCGGAAATTGTCTTACATTGCAGATGAGATCTGCTGCTTGACACCGGATTCAGGGGCCAGGCGGCTGCAAATATCACATTAGCTGCTCAGGAGACACACAGATGATATCAGACTGTGTTTAAGGTCTGGACAAACAAAAGTGCATATCAGCCCATCTCCCAAACAACACCAAGCACCTCACTGCAGAGGGCAGACACACACTTAGAGAAGGCTACTCTCCTTGAGAAAACGAAGGTGGAAAAGTCTCCTCTGGGTTAGAAATAAAGATGTGGATGTCACTGTGTCAGATGCTGTGCATCTGACTTTTAGATATTTAAATCATGGACAAGTGGTTAAAATTAGCTTATGACAAGAACAAGTGACATGTTGAAATTGTTTCTGTTGATAGGATTACATTGCATTATTCAGATTAGGCTTTTCTGAATGAGATATTTTTATGTGAATTTGACCTTATTAAATTATCTGTCTTCAATTGAATTGCACTTGTTGCACGTTTCGAGTTCTTTAATGTACTCACAGATTGAAGAGTGAAACATCTTTTTGATGCCACTTGTCAGAAATCCTCTGGTCAGCAGAGGTGGTCAGCATCACCTGGATCAGGTTTGGGTTGCCTGGTATAACTCGCAAATGTCATCCATAGTTCATGGATTATGGGGGTCATTTGACCAGTGGGAAGATGTCATGGTTTTACCTAAGCTCACTTGACTCCATGTTGTTGTTACTTATTGACAATGAATTTATTTGCTACAGGATAGTGCAGTTTCTTCTCTTTGGCTCTGAACAATGGGCATTACTTTTACCCTAAACTTCTAAAATCTTTTGAGGCAAGTTAAGTTAGCTGTACCGTTACCCCGTCATCCATACCCCACTCCAATTGGAAGCATGCTAAGGAGGAAATACAACCATTTGGCGTGATGGAGCAACAGAGATAGGACTTGGTCCTGCACTTGGTGGCCACAGGATGGATTCCCTGCCCATCTCTGTTCTTGTGTAACAGCCTCGCCTCTGTCAGACTGTCCCAGGGCAGCTGTGGCTATAATCCAGAAAATATAATATAATATGATAACATGTTATACAAGCTCGATATCATTTCATTTATAATTAATCAGAGTTATTGCATTTCAGTGGCCTTTTTCTGAGACCAGCCTTAAGCACATTTGCTTCTAGAGACAATATATTCTGAACATGAGCAACAAAATTATCTGATTACCATTTGACCTTCCCTTATTTAAATGTACTGTGTAGAATCAACTTTCTACAGTCTATAACTCTTGCTAATGCAGATAGACCGATGGTTTCCTAGGCAATCACCTTTTCCTAGCAGCGAACATATTGTGAGATGTTGTAGGAAGCTCAAGTATTGATTCTATTGCACGCAAAGGCTCACACAAATCATCCCTTCCCCCACCATTAACCCCCTTCACTCCCCTCACCCTCTCACACACACACATGCACGCACACGCACGGATACGCCCACACACACACCAACACCCCCACACACACCTACACACCTACACACACACCTACACACACACAATCGAAGTGATTGAAGGAAGGAATCTGGAGATCTGTATTTGAGTTTACACTCAGGTGATGTCCCTCATTACTTCTTGGTCTGGGATTTTTTGACACTGAAGAATCCTTCACTTGCCATTCAAGTCTATCAATGTCAGCAGCAGGGCTCAGCCACACACCCATATATTTGGATTAAACAGTCAGAGTCATTACAGCTGGTGTTATTGACCTTTTAAGATACAACTTTAATAGCTTTTCTCTCCCCTCTCGTTCTGTCACGGTGTAAAGCACCAGAGGCTGCTGGGCTGATGAAGTCCCCCTCAGGGTTTGCCTGGAATTGGAATCAAATACTTTAGATCTCCTCTTCCGCGGAGGTAAAGCCACCAGCTTTGTGGCGCAGAAAAGAGAAATTAAAGAAAAGGCACACAATGAGAATGAAGAGCAGGCGATCAGGATTACCAGAGAGGACACACATTTTCCAAGAGGCTAACCAGGTGGGCAAGCATGTTGGAGTAGGTCTAATGCTGTTATTTTAGGATGTGACAACATACTCTCCATGGCAACATGATGTTGTAGGGCACTGCACATACACACAATCGAAAATGTACGGTAAAAACTATTTGATTATTTGATTAACGTTTGAAAAAACGAAATTAAAGTCAGAGTCAGACACAATAAGTGAACACTTTAACAGTGTGTTTTATTATTTATAGCTGTGTCACCACTGCAAATAGTATTTAATATTCTTAATATTCAAGTACAATAAAAGGAGGTGCAGATTTGAATTCAATCTGCACCTTGAATGTATAAATGTATTGAGTTTGGTGCTCTATTATATTTCTGGATCTGAATGAAGCAGGGATTTCTGTTCCTTGTGTTGCTCTCCAGGTGTGTTTGTGTACCGGCCTCTAAGGTTAATATCCTGCTTTGTCTCTGCTCCAATTCATCATCTCAGGTGTGTTTAAGTGCTGCAGTGTGTGATGGAGGCAGACTCACATGTACTGACAGCAGCCATTTGCGCAGTGCAGGTCTGCAGTATAATCCCTCCTCTCACTTTATATAAAAGGAAGATAATGCGATAGAACTTTTCTGAACTCGTAACCTTTTATCTCTGCGGCCTTTGCGCTCTCACACCTGTCCACACGGCCCTTATTGTTTTTGTGCTCGTACCTGCCCTCAGCAGGCGCCACGGCCGTGTCCTGTTATTCACTGTCTGCAGCCATCAGCCTTTTCCAATCTCACCATCAGGGGAGTCACAGCTCTTTGTACAAGTGCCTTCAGTAATTGAATTTGCTGCAGAAATAGCTGCCTGGAAAATTTCATTTTCGCTCCCACAGGGTATGTGTGTGTGTGTGTGCTTGCGTGTGTGAATATATGTGTGTGCCACTCAAAGTTCATCCCCTCCTTTCTAACTGATCTATTCTGTCCTCCATTTCCCAGTCTAGAGCCTCTCTTCATTGGGACACTGAAGTGTTGCTCTTAGTCCCACTCTAGCCGCTTTCAGCCTCCACTGCTGCCTCATTCAACTGCAACATCCACAGCACTTTTGTATTGTTGTAAGACCTGGACACAGAGATGTGGCTAACTGTGTAGAAAACAAGAATTTACTAAAACCATGTGGAAGTTTGACTTCCTCTTTGACAGAATGAGCAGCTGTTTTTCAAGTCAAAAATGCTTTTCACTGAAAGAGTCAACATAGGGCTGGGCAACATGGCTGAAAATGTATTATGACATAAGAGTTTCAGGACAGTAAATATGAATAATTATTGATTAAGGTTTTGTTTTAAATTTATGAAATACCACCAAAACTATCGATGTGACTTTTACTGTTTAATCCACAGTTTCCTCTCCAGCTGTTTCTTCATTAGCTCCTCTCTCTCCTCCTCATTGTTATGTATTTTCAGGCAGATGAACACGAAAACTGCTGATGATACTCAACAGATTGTTGCTAGGTAACCAAAGAGTGAGTGAGCTAGTTGTTGACACCAACCTTGCTTGGCTTAAAGGTTCACCGCCTAAAGCCTTTCCTCTGCGTAAATTTCCCAGAATGTTGTGCGGTAGCATCGACAGACAGACATAAATGTCTGGATGCGCTGTAGTATGAAAATCTGATGATTGGTGTTCTGACGGTCTGTGCCATCTCGTCAGATTTTCCTATGAGCTCTGCCACAAGGAAGGATTGTTGGGTAGCACAACTATTCAGAACACCGGCACAATAAAAATAAGTCTGGATCTTGGCAAAGTAATTCTTAATTGTTTTTTCTTTTTCTTCAAGTATCCTTAGGGGCTCTGTACATCACAGATCTCTGATTTTTTTTTTCTTATTAAAAGTACTTTCAACTCATCATTTAACAACTTTCTTCTGCCAATATTGTGTCTTTTCTACCAATAGTAAATACTCTGCTAATATGACTTTTTCTTCTTATTATGACATTGAAAAAATAAATATATCTCTTAGCATGGCCATAAAACTGTTTACAACCTGTTTACAACATTGCTGTGTGTCTGCTTCTACTGGCTTGAACATGTAACTTCTTGATTAGTTTGAACACTGCTGCCACCTAGTGACTGGAGGCTTGTTTATCAGTTCAGCATGAATAAAGACAAATAAAGACGCACCTCACCACACCTGTGGTGAGGAGTACTGCATTTTAGTAACTGAGAGACTTGTTTACATGTATCAAGCTAAGATGCTGTGTCTCAGCAGCAGGGGGCACTGCAGCAGGTTCAAATCATTGCTTTCACTATTCGTCACTATCAGATCACTGACTCTGATGTGTTAACTCTCCTCCAAAGCTCTGACCACAGCTAGTGTGATCTTGGTGCAGACAGAGATGGGGGCTGGGGTTTGGCATGGGGGAAGGGTGGTATCACAAGGTTTGTCACGGTGGCAATTTTCTCCTAAATACCTTCCACAAATAATGGTTTTCAGAATGAGCATTAACAGGGTTGATTACACGAAATGGCCTTTTTAATTTACAGCGGGCTCCTATTGATCACAGGAGTGCAGATTAAAGCGTTCAATGAAGCCAGTGATGAGGTATTAACCAGCTGGAGGCCCCCAAGGGCCCGAGGGGATCGGCAGAGGCTGGCCCGGGCTCTGTCTGTGTACAGTTATTCCCCTGTAATGAAGTGCCTCTATGCAGAGGCATGGAGCCCCTGCAGGAAAAATAGATTGAAGATGATGAGCTCTTCAAAGTCATTTCTTGCTCTCTCATTCCACCTCATGCCCGGCGCCTCCTGCCCCATCGTACCCGCTCCTGAAATCACCCCGGATTTACTTAGCCGGACGGACCGATGCAATTTTTATGACCTTATTGCTTTTTTACCATGGTAATAGTTTTGAATCAATTTATCAATCTGCAGGAGCCATCAGGCATGTTGCCCTCAAAGATCAAGTCCAGGTCATTCCATCATTGCACTCCAGAGAACTGAGATGGAAAGCTCCCTCTTTCCCCCCCGTACCCATCACCACTGCCAGCGGCCATATGAGAATGCTCCTCAAACAGCTTAGCAAACATGCTCCCACCACTTTAACCCCTCATTCAGAGCCCCACCAGGCTGCTGCCTTTAAAAGCACAATGCAGGAGTTTCTACTTGCCTCTCACTGATGAACAATACACAACAGCAGTTTCTATTATCTGTAAGTGTGCCAAAATCTCTGCTGCGTAGGTTCAGATATTGCATAAATGTGCTCCCCTAATCAAATGCTGTCAGTTGAAATAAATTCCCATAAACCACAGGAGGCTTGTCTCACTAAGTGTTCTATTTGCTGGATTGATTTAGCTCATTTTAGAATCAATAACAGATTGAACAGGTCAATATAATCAGGGGATTAATATGTTTGAATGAGCGTTACTGTCCTTTGTTTGGCTTCAACAAATGTCCATTAATGTTCGTATCACTCAGATTGGGCCTGAAAGCTTTTATTTAATTAAGCTGAATCATCTGCGCTTCTGTCTACTGTACACACAGTGTTCCATCAGTAACCTGCTAACAGCAGATATTCACACAGCTGTGGAACTTTCCTAACACGCAGTATCCCATACAAGCATGTCTGACATTTTTCTGACTACATAGAGAATAAAATGATCATAATGCTGACCCTCCCCCATGTATCGCTGCATATTGCCAGAATGGTAGAAAGTTCCAAACAAGAAGAAAGAGCACACACATGTGTGTGTTTGAAAAGACTGATGTGAAAAACACAGCGGTTGCATGAAAATGAGGAGCAGTGCCTGTCTCTGTTTTATTAAGGTAATAATGTTGCAACACTACAGTTGGTGAGATATGAGCAGAATGTTTGTAAGCCAAAACAAGGCAAGCATGTTTATTTCTGTGCCTCCTGTCATCCATGAGGCGATCCAAAGTACATTACTGGTCTTCAACGGAATGGCAAAAAGAAAACAGCAAAGCATAAAAGCATTAAATAAAAGAAAAACATTTTAAAACACAGATGTTTTAAAACATCTGTTTCAAACAGAAGCATCTGTTTGAAACAAATGTTTCAAACAGTTAGACATAGACTTTATTGTCATTCATCTGTACATTTAAAATGTACACACTGAGCAAAATGTTGTTGCAAGATTCCTGAGTCATGCTTTAATTCAAAGCATTATTCGTTTTTTTATTGATGATATCAGGACAATATAAGAACTCTGTTCTTTTAAACTCATGTACATGTGAAAACTTTTATTCTCAATGTCAGAGGTGTCAAAATTCATTTGTTGTGCTTTAATTGTTGGAGAATTTCTGCAAGATGACTTTTTCTTTCCAGATGGAAATTTGGGGCTTTATTAGGAAAATTTCACCAATAAACATGTTATGACAAATGTTATAAGTATTATCTTTAAAAGAATCAAGATGTAATTTTTCTGCAGCTGTGGAGGCCAAGTTAATGTGAAGTAATATTCAGTTATTGTTAAAACATTTTGTTTAATATGTAATTTAATAAGTGAATTTGTTTAAGTTTAGGAAGAATTATTAGTACTGCATGTAGCTAATTTTGTAATGTTTTGTTGTCAATGAGTGTTTTATTTTAAGTTGTATGTTTATAGTTTAAGTGTCCATTTCGCAATTTATGCAAATGAGGTGTGGACGCTGTAGCGTTAACAAGAAAGAAAGGAAAGGCGCTTCTAGTTTATCTACAGAGCCACACGGTTTTTCAACCGTAGTTGTTTGTGAAGGTTAGATAAGATACAACTGCTCTTGTAAAGGATATCTCACAAAACTGTGGAATAAATTATTGTTTTGCATCCTTATTTCGGAGCGCTGTGGAAGTTTTTATTTTCCTCTACAAACACGCGAGTGGATACAGCAAAGAAACCTTGTGGCATCACATTTCGTTGAAAAACCTGCTTTGTGGATTAATTATCATCTGTGGACGGATTAAAGCAGCAAAATCAAGCTGGAAGAAAAGTGAGTAGTGTAAACATTTCGGAAACATTTCAAAAAAAAAAAAACTGCCGAGTCATTCTGGATGCTAAGTGCTCTTCGACACAATCTGCAAGCTTTTCGGATCAGAAAGGAAGTTTTCTGCTGTTGCTGTTTGGATATTTAATGTCATGGACGTTGAAAATGAAGATATCGTGGCTACAATGGAAGCTAGAGCAGTAAAACTCACACCTAAAGCTATGGAGGAAAAGTTGCAGCGTGCAATTGGTTTACGAAGAGCCAAGTTAGCAAAGTTAACAGGCACAGTGAATCAGGTGCGTCAGCTGATTGAAACTGAAGATGATATCAGCTTAACTGAAGCAAACCAGTTAATGAAAGAATTTAATAGACTGTTTGGAGAGTTTTGTGGTTTGAACACAAACGTGAAGGAGCTGCTCCAACAAATGTCAGAAGAGGATTTAAAATTGGATCAAGAAAACTGGTTTGAACCTAAGGCTGATTCTTTCAAGGCTTTTGCAGAGACAGCTTTGGCTTGGATTGATGGAAAGGCTAAGAACACAGCAGAGGCTGAAAAATGTGACGAGGAGATTAATCCATTCGACAGCGTATCTAATGCATCTTTGTCAAAAAGAAGACATAAGAGCTCTTCTGAACGTGGTTCTTGTGCATCATCGACTGCCTCTTCCACACGAATGAAAGCAGAGTTGGAACGAGCTAAGTTGTTGGTTCAGGCATCATCTTTGAAACAAAGACACTTACTGGAGGAAAGAGAGGCTAAACTCAAAGCTGAAAGGGAGGAGCTAGAAATACAAACAGCTCTAGCAGCAAATGAGGCAAAGATGAAGATCCTATCAGAATATGAAGTGTGTTCATCTAAGGCATCCAGTCGTGCATTCAAAGTGGATGGAATGAACTCCTATGTGACTTCTCACAGAGCTGAAGATTTGTTTGCTCAGCAGCAGTCAAATAATCCTTTCCCAACACAAGAGGGTCAAATTCAGAACAATAACGTTGTCCAAAACATGCAGCAAACACGCGTGGTTACCTCTCATCCAGCACAGACGCCAAGTGCCCTGCAGGATGTAGTCGAAGTGCTAACAAAGCAGCAGAAGTTGGCAGCATTGCCCCCTCAGAACATTTCCGTTTTTAAAGGGGACCCATTAGAGTATCGGCTGTTCATTCGGGCATTTGAACATGGGGTGGAGGATAAAACCGAAAGCGACAAAGACCGGCTGTACTACATGGAACAGTATACAAGTGGACAGCCACGAGAATTGGTAAGAAGTTGTCTTCATATGGAACCAACGCGTGGGTATAAGGAAGCTAAGAGACTTTTGGAAGAGCACTTTGGCAACACCTACAAGATATCGGTGGCATACGTTAACAAAGCTCTTGGTTGGCCAACCATCAAGGCTGACGATGGAGAGGCTCTTCATGCATTCGGACTATATCTCACTGGATGTCGTAATGCAATGGCAGATGTAGAGTATATGGAGGAGTTGGACAACACAGCCAACATGCGTGCCATCATTGCCAAGCTCCCATATAAATTGAGAGAAAGGTGGAGATCGCATGCTTGTGGAATCTTGGACAAAGAAAAGCGCAGAGTCAAGTTTGCCGATCTGGTGGATTTTGTCAATAAACAGGCCAAAGAAGTTTTACATCCCCTGTTTGGTGACATAAAGGACAGCACATTAAAGCTTCAAGTTAAAGGACAGGTGGATGAAAGGTTGCAAAGAAAAAGTGGCTTCAAAAAGGGATTCACCACAGCTGCAACTATTACCACTACACAGGACACACAAACCAAGGCAGAGAAAAAGGTCAGCAGAAACCAGACGTGTGCATTTTCCAAACCTTGTCTCTTCTGTCATGGTGAGGAGCACACTATGGAACAATGTAAGAAGATGAGGAAGTCACTTCACAAGGAAAAGATTGATTTCTTGAAAACTAAAGGATTGTGTTTTAGCTGTCTTAAAAAGGGACACATGAGTAATTTATGCAAAGAAAAGGCCAGCTGTCAGGTTTGTGCGCAATACCATCCCACAGTATTACACATAAAGAAAAGGCCCAGTTGTGTTAATAACGAGGCAGGGCCTGAAGTGGCAACAAGAGAGGGAGAGGAACAACCGACAGAGTCAGTTGTGAATGGATTTGTGGAAATGGATGCACCCACTTATGGTGCAGAGAAACCAGAACACATATTGGCGATAGTTCCAGTCAAAGTCAAACTAAAAAGAGGTCAAAAGGTGACATACACCTATGCATTTCTAGACCCAGGCAGTACAGCTTGTTTTTGTACTGAAGAGCTGATGCATGAACTCAATCTTTCAGGCAAAAAAATGAACATTTTGCTGAAAACAATGGGAGAAGAAAATGTCGTCAGTAGTCACGTGGTTTCTGGGTTGGAAATAAGCAGCTTAGACAATAATGATTTTTTCGAGCTGCCAGAAATGTTCAGTCACAGCAACATCCCTGCTTCTATCTGTAACATTCCTTCACAAGATTACGTGAACAAATGGCCCTACCTTCAGCAGGTGTCAATACCTAAGATTGAAGCAAAGGTTGGACTTCTGATTGGGACTAATGCTCCTAAAGCCATGGAACCTTGGCAGGTTATTGCAAGTGAAAGGGGAGGTCCATACGCTGTGAGAACCAGGCTTGGTTGGACCATCAGCGAACCCCTCCAAGGACACATTTTACAAAGTGCAACGCAAGGGTTGATTCAAGTTTCAGCAAATCGCATATCAGTAAGCAGATTGGACGAACTGTGGAGTCAGCAGTTTAAAAGTGACTTTCCTGAGTGTGAAAGAAATGAGAAACAGGAAATGTCAAGGGAAGATTTGCAGTTTTGGATATTGCAACACAGTCAGTTACCATTGTGGATGGACATTACAGTATTGCTTTGCCATTACGGAACAAGCATATTCGGATGCCTAACAACCGTAAAGTGGCAGAGCAACGTGCCTTAAACCTAAGGCGGAAATTGGAGAAGAACTCTTCATTTCACACTGAATACTCAAGTTTCATGAGTAACATTATAGAAAAAGGTTACGCGGTGAAAGTTCCAGAAGAAGACCTTGATCGTGACGATGGGAAGGTTTGGTATCTGCCACATCACGGAGTCTACCATCCTAAGAAACACAAACTTAGAGTGGTTTTTGACTGTGGAGCGTCGTACAAAGGCACCGCTCTAAACAACCAGTTATTACAAGGACCAAATCTTACGAGTACTCTGCTTGGAGTAATTATCAGATTCAGGCAAGAAGAGGTGGCAGTTATGGCAGATGTGGAAGCAATGTTTCACCAAGTAAAGGTACCTAATGAAGATTCAGACCTTCTACGGTTTCTGTGGTGGGAATCTGGCGACACTACTCAGAAAATGGTGGAGTACAAGATGGTGGTTCACATTTTTGGCGCAACTTCGTCGCCAAGCTGTGCTAGTTTCGCTCTCCGCAAATGTGCCGAAGACAACTGAGACCAGGCCAACAATCAAGCAGTTGACACAATACTACACAACTTCTATGTAGATGATTGTTTAAAGTCTGTGAGCTCAGAAGAGGAAGCCATCCAGTTGTACCACACCCTAAGAGCGGTATGTTATAGAGGTGGATTCAGACTCACAAAATGGATTAGCAATAGCAGAGCAGTACTATCAGCTATTCCAGAAGAAGAGAGGGCAACGGAAGTTAAAAATCTGGACCTGGAGCAGGATATGCTTCCTCTAGAGAGAGCGTTGGGAGTCCAATGGTGTATTCAGTCTGACAGCTTCAGATTCAAGATCATAATGCCAGACAAGGCTCCTACTCGGAGGAACATCCTTTCTATTGTGAGCTCCGTCTACGACCCATTGGGTATCTTGTCACCAGTTATGCTTCAAGTTAAGAAGATTCTGCAAGAGCTTTGCAGGCGGAAGGTTGGATGGGATGTCATCATACCTGAAGACTTGGCTCATAAGTGGCTCGAGTGGAAGACCCAGCTCCACCAGCTGGAGAACATAAATGTTCCAAGATGTTGTAAACCTGTAGGATTTGGACAGTCAGTATACAACCAGCTGCAACATTTTGCTGATGCCAGTGAAGAAGGCTATGGCACAGTTAGCTACTTGCTACAGAAGAATAGCAGTAACGAAGTTCATTGTGCATTCATGTTAGGGAAAGCAAGAGTGGCCCCACTTAAGTCGGTAACGGTTCCACGTATGGAACTTACTGCAGCAGCCATGGCAGCACGCATGGACAATGTTCTAACATCAGAGCTGCAACTTCCACTCCAACCATCTGTGTTTTGGTCAGATAGTACCACGGTACTGAAATACATCAACAACCAAACTAGTAGGTTCCGCACATTTGTTGCTAATCGTGTGGATGTCATCCTGAAGTGCTCCAATCCTCAGCAATGGAGGTATATCAACACCTCATTGAATCCCGCTGACTGCGCATCCAGAGGACTCAAGGCAGAAAGCTTCATTCACCACCATGTATGGTTACAGGGGCCGGGCTTTCTTGTTAAACACATGGACGAATGGCCAGAGTGTGTGCATACTATTGGAGATCTGACTACAGAAGACCCAGAGGTGAAGAGTACACTGATTTGTGCTCACACTGTTAAGGAACGTAAAGATGTATTGCAAGAATTCCTGCAGTACTTCTCATCCTGGTTTCGACTAAAAAAGGCAGTTGCGTGGATGCTTAAAGTTAAGAGTATTCTACTGCAACTGTGTCGCAAAAGAAAAGAGTTAATTGCTGTGAAATCTCAATCTGAAGTTGAAAAGGAAATGAGAGGTTTCAAGGAAAGCCTGTTTCAAGCAAACCACAAGAAACATACTATAGAGAACCTTGCAAAAGCTGAAGAAGCAATTGTTCGCTTTTGTCAAGCAAGGGCATTTTCCGAAGAGATTACTGCACTTTCTAAAGGTCAGGGAGTGAAAAGGACTAGTTCTCTTTTCAACTGAATCCAGTACTTGAACAAGGCATTCTCAGAGTTGGAGGACGACTTAGGAAAGCTGCACTACCGGAAGAGTCAAGGCGCCCAGCAATCTTAAGTAAGGATCTACACGTCACAAAGCTTATCCTCAAAGAAATTCATGAGAACTTGGCGCATTGTGGTCGTAATCATGTAATCTCAAAGCTGAGAACAAAATATTGGGTTCCTGGTGCCAACTGCAGTAAGACAGATACTCTCCAAGTGTATTGTCTGCCGACGTGCGCATGGAGTTGTAGGAAAGCAACAAATGGCAGACCTTCCTCAAGACAGAGTTCTGCCAGATGACCCACCATTTTCTAACTGTGGCGTGGACTACTTTGGTCCGTTTGAGATTAAACGTGGACGAAGTGTGGTGAAGAAGTATGGTGTCATTTTCACCTGCTTAACCACTCGTGCGATACACTTGGAAATGGCAGCCTCACTGGATACGGATTCCTTTATTCACGCCCTTCGTCGCTTTATTGCTAGACGAGGCCAAGTAAAGATCCTTCGTTCTGATAATGGAACGAATTTCATCGGTGCAGAGCGTGAACTTAAAAGAGCCATTAATGAATGGAATGTGTCCAAGATTGAAGACCACCTTCAACAACAAGGCATTCAATGGATGTTCAATCCTCCCACAGGATCCCACCATGGCGGCGTCTGGGAGAGATTAATAAAGTCGGTGAAGAAAATCTTAAATGTCACGCTACAACTGCAGACACTGGATGAGGAGGGCCTACACACACTTCTGTGTGAGGCGGAAGCTATTATTAATAGTCGGCCAATAACTAAGTTGTCCAGTGATCCAAACGATTTGGAGGTACTCACTCCTAATCACCTCTTGCTTCTGAAAACTAAACCATCTCTTCCTCCTGGACTGTTCGATAAACAAGATATCTACGCAAGAAGGAGATGGAAGCAAGTACAACATATGTCAGAAATATTCTGGAAACGTTGGACACGAGAATATTTGCCACTACTTCAGGAAAGGCAAAAATGGAACCGTCCGTCTCGCAACTTTGCAGTTGGAGACATTGTGCTTATTGTTGATGACACAGCTCCACGCAATTCTTGGGTTACAGGGAAGATAATCCAAACCATCTCTGACAAGACAGGAATGGTGCGTCAAGTGAAAATCAAAACCAAGACAAGCATGTTGGACAGACCCATAACGAAGATTTGTCTTTTACAGGAAGCGGACTGAAGCAGTCATTCATATAGAGACTGAGAAGTTTGTTTTAATTTGTTTTTGTTGAATGGCATTTGAGTACTTTGGCTCCACAAGTTTTAAGTTGGTAATTGTGTAATAAGGGTCACAATTAGGGGCCGGAATGTGGAGGCCAAGTTAATGTGAAGTAATATTCAGTTATTGTTAAAACATTTTGTTTAATATGTAATTTAATAAGTGAATTTGTTTAAGTTTAGGAAGAATTATTAGTACTGCATGTAGCTAATTTTGTAATGTTTTGTTGTCAATGAGTGTTTTATTTTAAGTTGTATGTTTATAGTTTAAGTGTCCATTTCGCAATTTATGCAAATGAGGTGTGGACGCTGTAGCGTTAACAAGAAAGAAAGGAAAGGCGCTTCTAGTTTATCTACAGAGCCACACGGTTTTTCAACCGTAGTTGTTTGTGAAGGTTAGATAAGATACAACTGCTCTTGTAAAGGATATCTCACAAAACTGTGGAATAAATTTTTGTTTTGCATCCTTATTTCGGAGCGCTGTGGAAGTTTTTATTTTCCTCTACAAACACGCGAGTGGATACAGCAAAGAAACCTTGTGGCATCACAGCAGCTTTTGGGAATTTTTGTTGATTTTCTGTTTTAAGAGTCATTATATCACATTATGTTTTGTTGTTTTTTGTACATACAGTTCAGAAGTGGCATCAGTCTTAAAGGTTACTCTCTGATACCTTCCATGTTTATGGGAGCTTGTAAAACTGCTGAACATGTTCTGACTTGTAGTTCAAGGGATTTCTTAAATTTTTTTTTATAAAACTATGAAGTATTTTTGGATGGTTTTGGTACATGAGAGTGCTATTTTTAATGTGTGATTTTGCCATCATTTGTTCGTATTTACACCAGAAAACATCATGAAGACACAGGGTCTCATTGTCCAGAAAAATAATTTAATCAGTACATAGTTTTAGACAACTGATGATTCTGCCTAGACAAGTTTCAGCCACGATTTTTTTCCTGCTGCATGGTGCTTATAGAAATACTGACCTTGAGCAGAGACCCATGTTTGACATGGACTTGGAGAAGGTTGAGTATCATAGGTTGATATGATCCTCATTAGTTCACACAGCTGAATTCATCTACTGCCTCTAACACCAGTGCCATGCGCCTTCCCTATTCATCGCCTCCTAATATATTGAAATACTATGCAACAGTCTTAAGTAATAGATGAGCACAATCATAGCCAGGGCATGTGATTGATTATTTGACGACACTTTCTGCGGGTTTGTAGCTCACCTTCTGCACGATGTGTGTGTTGGTTCTGAACATGGAGCACTGGAATGGGTTCACGAGGCCAAACGTGATGAATATTTAAAATGTAACTTACATATCACCGTGTCAAGGACACTGACTAAATGATTAGTTTTGCCTCAGAAGGACAAGTAACAATGAGTTCATAAACATACCATCTCTTTTTCACTGATTAGTAGTGACTGTACATACACATGAACATAACATCATGTGTTTATCAGAAAGATGGAGAAGCTAAAATGAAGAAAATCCTTAAAAAAAATATGTATTTTTGCTGCTGCTGAAGACTTGAGCCTGAGAGAGGTTCACCTTCCAGCAGGACAGTCAGCCTCAGCCAGACAGTAACACAGCCAGATGGGTAGAACGGAGCGGTTTGGATCAAGTGTGCAAAGTGCAGCTCAACAGCCATTTGTTGTCTGCGTTACAAATAAAATTGTGATTTTTTGTTTTTACATTTTGTGTAGCTCTCAACTACAGCTTTGGCCTTCCGGCACAAGCGGTTGATCCAGATGGACACTTGTCTAAAATCTTCATGGCAAGATTTTCACTGATCAATTAAAATCTTCCTAAAATGTAAAAAAGCGACTTGGGCACACTCATTCCTTCAATATGGCCCACAGATACATCCTGTTCTTGTTGCTGAGCATATGTACATTCATTTGTTTCAACACTAAGAAACAGAGAAACAGTCATTAACAGAAAATATAGACACTGTGTATCTTTTTATACTATAAGGCAAATGAGTAACACCCTTTTATATTTCAGATCAATTATGAACTTTAGATCATATAAGGGTCTTACATGAATTTAAGGGATTATGTATACCAGGGCAGCTGGAATTTTGAAGAAAAAAAACCTCTCATATACTGATGCAATGCTGCAATTAGTTGCTTTTACTTCTTATATAGCCAACATCAATATTTCTCAGTAAAGCAAGTCATTTCCAATTCTTTCTTTTATTTTGTTTACAAAAGCTCAGGAGGACCTTTGGAGAGCACAAGAACTGGCCAGTGGACCATTAAAGCCCAGAAGCTACGTTAGTCCTCTCCGCAACAGGAGAAGGGCCATGAAACAACCTGCAAAATGACTCAATATTCACATTCTGAACTAGGCAAGGATGGGCTTCAGACAAGATCAGTATCATGATCATGAATGTGTTTTTTGTCTTCTTGGTTTTGCATTTGGACCACATTTAGTTAGAACTATTTTTTGTACATGTTAATCACAGCCATTCACAGTTCTGTTTGTGATTCTTTTTTCTTTTAATTTGAATTATTGGATTATTGTCAGGCTTTAGCTTTTGGTTTTATTAGGTTATTTTTATTAGAGATCCCTCTACATTACTTTCTGTGTTAAGTAGCTATTTTTATGACTGTCCTCCTGTCGCCTTTGCTTTTGATTGTTCCCATCAGATGCTCTGCGGTTCTTCTGTGGTGACTCAACATCTTTAAGAAATGATTTTATATCTATATGAGCTTTTTTTCTCCTTGTTTTCTTATATCTGAACCAGGGTCTGACTCCACCTCATATCATAACAGTTAAATAGTAGCAATGTGAAATGTTCAGATTCACTGCATTGAGATCTTTAAATTGAATTCCACTGCAGTGAAAAGGTTTTAATGAAAAGGATGAGGTCTTTGGGACGACTAATGCCAATCTGGAGTCTTTGTCCGGACTCCTCCAGCTGCTCTGACCTACAACTTTCCCAGAAAGAAGCTCAGTATTCAGGCCAGTATCAGACTAATCCTCCCTTCATCTTTGTGCTGCTGGAGGTCAGCCTTAAAAAAAGCATTAAGCAAACAGCTAATGGAATTAAGGCTATAATAATACAGGGATATAGTGAGACAATTCTATTAACAAGATATAAATCATGTTGAGTGTGAGGTAAGTGTTTTTTAATTGATTGATGGAAACAACGATCTATAGGTTTTCTGGAGACTAACAGCCATTTACCGTCTCCTGCAGAGCAAAAGAGGCAAAAAGGGAGAGATAGGAAAATTACACTGGGATGAGGAATAAATTATTCAGAAAAGATAATCATTTTGTGCTGACATTACTAATGTGAAGAAGCATTTAATCTGTGTCCTGTGGGACAAGAGAGTGGGGTGGAGCTTTTTATAGCGATTAAAACTGCAGTCAGGATGCTGTGCTCTCATTGTCCACACTGCTGTCCTTTAATGAAGGAGAGGGGACGCTGCGCACACAGTTCACTGAGAGTTTACCCACAATCACATGCAGGAGGAGAGCACATCGTCATACATGTTCTCCTAACACGACTTTACAACGTCAACGCAACAAAATACTGAGGTGTATTTTCCAGATAATCTTTAAACTGCTAATAAACCATTTAACTGCCATGAGAACGGCCCTGTCCTCATGGATAAATAACATGGAAGTGATTTCAGGCTGACAGTTAAGGCTGCTTAGAATATTCCTATTTAATTACACAAGTTTTCTGTATTCTACAACACAAACATTAACAATCCTAATCATGTTACATCTGAAATCTACATTTCTGAATGTTGTCTTTAACATTTGGTGAGAAATCTAGAATGATTTTAAAATTTATTAGAGTTTAATCTATTTGAACTGTATTTTATAGTTTACAGAAGATTTGACAATAATTTGACTGCATCTTTCCTATTGAGATTCTTTGGATAATATTCATAGTGATCTGAATCAGCTAAATAAATTAATAAATTATAAATATATTAATTGAAATGAAAATAAGTAAATGGCAAAAAACTAATAAACACATAAAACGTGTGTGTAAATTATCAACAAACGTAAGAGCCAGTTATGACTGTCTGCTGTGCCGTAATGACTGTATGATAATTCATGCTTGTTGCCTGCAGGAATTTGCTCCAGTCCTGTCCAGATGGATACATCTATAACTACCAACCAATGCAGCTCATTAAGGAAAAGCAGATTAACAGATTGTGTGATCTCTGCCACTTTTTGGAAACATTTAGAAATGATCTGGTCTTGCAAAAGTTTCTAAAACTAAACAAATCCAACCACTACATAATATCACACATCAGGAATTGCATGTCTTCTTTGTTACAGTTAGGAAAATTTAAAATGCAACTCAAGAATCTGTTATTAACCTTTTGGACAATTTATTTCATAATTTGGATTTGCTGATACACAGTATTTGCTTGACTCAGTGAGTGCCACTCCATGACCCAGATCTCCATCTTCCACCAAAATTTGTGGCCAAAGGTTTTGTTGGGTTCTTGTCTCGCTGACAGACAGCAGCAGTCTGTGGATTGCATCAAACTATTCTTTCAAATGCCAACATAACACTCTTTTTTTTCATCATCCCAGTAACTCCACAAGGGTCCCACCGCCTGAAACAACAAAACAGCCCCATGACATGATGCTTCCCCTGCCATGTTTAACTGTGGGAACTATGTTTTTAGGGTTGAATGTCTCTCTGTTCCCTCTCCAGACAGAAGAAAGTGCTCAAGTTAGACATTAGACCAAGAACAGATTTCCAAAACACCAGATTTTTCTTGGACAAAGTGACTTTGAAGTCATCAACTATGAGGGCTCTCAAAGTTGTCTTCCTTAACACTTCAACAATCTCATAGAGTTGTTGCTCAACTTTGGAAAGGAATGTCGTCTATCCAAAGTTTTTGAAATCTTGTGCTTTTGGCCACGCACAGGTTTGTTTGCAACATAATTTTTCTCCAGGTATTTGCATTAATGCAATTTTACTGCTGTCCTTGATGCCATAAAATGTTAGGAAATGGCACCAGAGCCTTCATCCCAAATAAGTGTCCACTATCCATTATCTGAGGCACAAGCAAATTGTATCTTTTATTTTTTTCGGTGGTCTAATGAATTTGCTTCCCACCAAAAGTGTGGGAACCTTATGGAAGATTTGAAGCTGATTGTTCTTGGAAATAAAAAAGTTCAGAAGAGCTGATAAATCTGGTCTTGTCCATTTTCACTTTTCTTGTTACAGGAAGCAAAAATATACTGATAAAACTTTGGAGATATTTTGTCTTTGTTTTTTGAAATTACAAGCATTATACAGTTTCAATTATGTTTTTTTTCCACAGAAATATTAAGAGTTTTGTCTGATTTCATTAGGAAGGGCTGTTAGTTCTTCTATGTAAAGAGGTCATTAAACTACAGTCATAATTTTAGCGTAAACCAAAAACTGACCAGGCTTTTATTTGAAGTAATTCACAGCTCAACTGTTGTCATTCTCCAAACATCAGAGAGATAACATTCCACCCTGAAGAGTGTGGCTGCCCTGGCCGAACCCAGCAGCTGCTTCTTTCTGCAGCATCATGTACCCATGTCAGCCTGACTGTCATGTGTCTGATGAGTAATAATGGCTACAGCAAGAGAGAAAGGTAAAGGGGCAGGGGCACACTCTGAGCAGTCAACGTGACAAATGATGAGGGTTACAAACAGGAAGTTAACAGGAGAGCGTTGCAGGCGGCCGCTGTTATCTCCCCCCACATGTTTATTACAGACGGCCTCCTGTTGAGCACCACGCTGTGCTGACAGTGATGGACAGCTCCTATTAAGACCCTTTCTGCTGGGCAGCTGGCAGAACAGATACATTAAATACAACAGTTATTACTTTTTATTGGCTCGGCTGTAAAATATGGCTGCTAAATAGTTGTTGCCATCAGATGCAGTTTGATACAAGATTTTAATTTGAGAGACGGCTCCATAACCCAGCGGCTATTGACACCAGGTTTTGTGTGGGGGCAGTAATGATGGTGTACATGTGTGGGTATTGATGCTCTGTCTCCGGCGGGCTTTGTCTACTGGTTATATACGACAGGATGTTATCAGACCTGCCCCCCCATAACCCTCCTCCTCCTTATTCACACAGCGTGTCTGCTTATCACATCTCAGTGTGGCTCCAGCAGCTCCCAGGTGGCTCCTGGCACAGTGAAAAGAGACACATGATGCCCCCACCACAGCACACTTATTACCCGCTGAACAACACAGAAAATGTGACATTGACTCAGTTATAGTTATTGAAACAGCTACACCTAAAATTTCCAACAGTTTTTACCATAATGTACCGATTTTTAATTATTCAAGTTCTTCTGTAGAAAAAGGATGCATGGGTTTAGTAATATTCTTGATTTTTTTTTTCTCAATTGTTCACAAAAATTCCAAATGCATTTAGTGAAGTATCACTATACCACCAGTAAAACTATTTATATGACTTAAAGTCTTCTATTTTCTGGCATTGTATCTCCAACCCTTAATGCATTTTGCTAGAGTTTATGTGACAGACCAAGAAAAGCAAAGCTGTGAAAGGAAAATTCAACTGTAGTCTTTTGAGTATATCTCTATATTACAGACTCAGATATTTGATCTTTGTAGAATAGTTCATGTAATCAGACTGAATGTAGATAAACTATGAATATCAATTTTCAGGTCTTGTTGATAATCTTGGTTGACTTTGGATGTTGATGGGTTCACACTTTGATCTAAGTCGTCACATTGGATCTCTCTGGATACTTATTGTTATGCATATAGTTCTGGTGTGAACCATAAGATCCCTCTGGCTAACTGAACTGAACAAGAGAGCAAAGAGCAGCTGAAGTCAAGAGGTCAAAGTTAAGAAGTCCTACCAGGTAAGATACTGACTACCCATAGGCATTCTTAACAACCTCTTTACAGGCTGTCATGTTTAATAAAGCTTCTACAATGTTTCTACTTCAACATCTTGTGAATGAATGAATGACTGAATGAATGAATTAAATAGTTAATTAATTAATGAAACTTATTAATCCTAAAGGGAAATTGCTGCTTCATCTGTTGTGATCAACTTTTGAAGTTCTAAGATCTGAAATGTTGTAAATCTCAAAATGTGTTTAATTTACAACATGAACCACACATTTCAGCTGATCTCTGCCTATGCAGCGTTCAAGACGTCTCTGCTCTGAACAGTTCGTACACTGGGCTAATGAGGATGTATTAAACGCCGGAATTCCCTCTGATGCCTAATTGTGAATGGTGATGGAGGAACGTCTGCATGTCTGCTGGCTGTAAGAGGCCGTGTCACGTCCCCTGCTCTGTGTGCTGAATATTAAAAGCTTTATGGAAGCAATTAAATGTGTGCTTAATGGGCAGGAGTTGGCAGAATGATTGTATGATTGAATTAGCAGTTATGATGGCCCACATTACAAGATGAAGTAAATGCAGACCCCCCCTTCTCTCCCCACTGTCAGCTCCAGCAGCATGATGTGACTTAATTAGCTTTTGTCACACACTCTCTCCTGCTGATCTGACTCTGTGATAGTTTACATCATACCTGAAGCTGAGCTTCAGTATTATGTTTTCCAGGCACAAAATGCCATTCAAGAGCACGATCAAGTAACTATGCAACCTTCAGTTGTTCTAAAAATGAACAACTGAAGCTTGTTTAATTTTATATTTAAAATTTATTTTAAATGTAACTTAAAATAAATTTTACTTCCTGATTTAATACCTTAAAATTGGAGCTCTGTCTCTTTAAAATCTATTTCTGAAACTCCACCTTCAGAGAGTCATCATTCTTTTTCATTAATCTTTCAACTAGGTTTTTAACGTTACACTGAGAAGTGTAACGTTGGCCCAGGTAAATGAGCCAGCAAAGTTTTTGTAGCAGCAAAAAATTTAAGACCTTATTTTTATTTGTTGGACTTCTTTCCATGTGTAATTAGTTTGTTGCAAACTATAAGACACATACTAGTTAAACGCCCTGGATTTTTACAGAATTCAAAAGTTTCTTTTTGACAGCGACAAATGAATAAGCTACTTTTGGTTTCCACAGTTACACGTGTCGACCATTACACTGTGGAGATGAGCTGAAAGTGATAGAGCACTTCCGATGAAGCAGCTAACTTAGATTATCTTTGATAAGGCTGGGAAACTATCATGTTACACTTCAAAACAATAATGCACAATTATCTGGCATGTGAGGTGTGTAAACTAAGGTTGTGGTCAGCAGGATGCAGTTGTCTTCTCCTTCAGAAGATTCAAGGAACTGAGCTTTGCATCTGTTTACTCAGCCAGTCTGGCAACAGACATAGATGGAGCATGCTTCTGTCCAATCCTGAAACTTTACACAGCATCACTGGGAGGGTTTAAAGTGAAGTTACATGAATCACACTTGATGCTGTCTCTGAGTACTGCTGCTCTCTTACTGAGACAATTGATCAGCCCTGGGCTCTTAGGGATGGTCATTTGCCAGCGATAAAGACTCAGCCAGTGTGAATGTGGTGTCCTTGCAGATTTAGTGGTCACTTCTCTCAACTTTGCCCATTAACCTGAGTGCGGCAGGCAGTTTGCCCTCCTTCTTCTGAGCTCTGCAGGAACATTTATTACCCCGGGACACCCTAATGGATCCCAGTTAAGGTGTGTTAACAATTTTTCTATTGATTAATTTGAGGAGAATCATAGCCAGACTAACTTAGCCCAGAAGATTTAGTGGCTTTTAAGGTAGTAGCGATGAATATAATGCTTTAGAAAGAGCTTCTGTACATTATATATATGACACCTGCTACATTAAGCTACATTAAGCTTTAATACGTCTTCATTACTGGCACTCTGCCCAGCCCCTTCAAGGTTGAAATAGAGATCCACTTTTCATTATAGCGGCCATCATCGCTCTATGGAGAGATATCAAATAATAATGGAACTGTTGAAACAGTTCTGCCTCAGTTGTTAATGTTAATCGATGTATTAAATAATAAAGATTTCCATAACAGGGTTTTGAACTGCCGCCACGGTTTTCCCATCAGGACCGAACTGCTGGTGCGGCTAAATGCCCGTCCATGCAGTAATTAGGCAAAGTAGAAGAAGATGACGCCCCTTTACCTCTAACCTGCTGCAGGCTGCAGTGCTGCTGAGGGAAGGGCATCAAAAAAGGTTGCAAATGTACTTCTACTGTGTTTCTGACTCCCAAAATATCCTCGTACAAATGGACCAATACATTGCACTAAGACAATAATCTAAAAATCCACCTATGAAAGGTCCAGAAAATGAATGAAACAAAGGTTTTGCTGAAGTCTGGATTTAAATCAAATGAAGCTGTTGTAGCATGGCCTTAAATGGCTGGTTACACTTAAAAACTGCCATGTGGCTGAAATAAAACAACCCTGGGATCAAATTTGGCCACAGTGATTTTAAAGACATCCAGACACTAGATGTTGGATGTCTAGATGTTGTTGCCAGGGCTACCACAACCAGATAAGCAAGTCCGTGTCCAGACCTCGATTTCCCAGGCGGTTTCCCCCCTGAGTTAGGAAAGCATTATCTCAAAAAGTATTTTGAATTTACCCAGATTAGATTTGTCTGATTTTACAATTACTTTTATGAGCTGATACATACCAGGATGACAAAGTTAGCAAAAACAGAAGAAATCTCTAGGGAGGAAAAAAAAGTATTTCTCTTCACTGTCCATATGCCTGACACACAGCTGTATGTCTGGCAGCCCAATCTAAGAAGTAAAGTCAGCCAAACCTTTTCAATAAGCAAACAGTTGGAATCTTTTGGGAGAGTGGAAGCATGTGTTCAAAACAGCAAAAGATGCTGCAATCATTTAAGCTCAGAGCCACAATGTGAGCTGATCAGAACTCTGAATGAGCTTCAACTGTTTATTTTAGATTAGATTTATTTTTGTTGATCAGTATTCTGACTTGTTGAAAATAAAAGCATGTAGCAGCTGAGGGTCTTACTTTAGGTAAGATGGTGAATAACATCTGAGGTTCTCCTCCTCCCTCTAATCAGAGCTCAGTGACCCAAAAAGATACACAAATAATCTGGTCTGATAGAGGCATACTAACCCTGACCAAACTATTACTCTGATTATTTATGGACCCTGTAAATGCAGATGGAGAGAATATTGAGACACAACAATCTCTCTGCAGGATCTCCAACCAGAATACACTGGAGAGGATGAAACTATACACCCAGTGATGGAGCACATATTACTGTCATCTATAGTGGAAAGAATTCCAATAATGCAGTTTGAGCATAACTGATGCCAGATTTTCAGTTGTACCTATACTCTCTAAGGGCTTCTCTATAGTTTTGTGCAGTGGTTTAGCCTCATTAGCTCATTTGAAAAGCAGAGAAAAGAAAACTCTTTACAGGCTGAAAAATCAAATAGCTCTGCTGTCTCCATCCCTGCCGGACTGTTTGTTGAATCTCCGTGGCATTTGCTCTGATGCTTTTTCAAATCCATTGCTGATCTGCAAACACGTGTCGACCATCAAACAAACACTCAGCAGCCTGGAGGCGAGGACCTGCCTGAGCCTGATCTCAAACTGGAAATCCGTGTCCAGACCTCAACAGCAATCTGGATGAAAGAGACGTGCGTGCCGCCGCACACGATGCAGCAAAAATAAACGCTTCTCGGTGAGCTGACGTCACACTGGCGCACAGAAGAGTGTCCTTGGTGCCCAGTGTGTGGAGAGAAAACAGCTCCCACCACGGGACGCCCACACCACCCACCCACTCAACCCCTAACTGCTGTTTCTTTTTCCTCTCAATCATCCAAAGCCTTACTCATGTTTGCAACGCAAACCTTTTGATGATACAGTGAGCTGCTGCCGACCAGCATCAGCATATGATTCTTTCTGACCTATAGCAGGATTAGTCACATTCAACAGTCTTTTTTTTCTGGCTCTTCTGTTTGGAGTCTAACCTTGTAAGACCCAGTGTTGTAATATTTCTATTTCAGACCAAACATATTTACAGATGTTCTCCCACTTACCTTCACAGAAAGTGTGACTGTTCCAGCTTAACCAAGACATAAGCATTTATGTGTTTTCAGTTTTCTGGGGGGTGATCATTGCAAGTCAGAGAAAGTGGGTACACATTTTGCTTTTTGTAAAAAAATGCAAAATGAAGCATGTTACAAACAATCTCCAAACAATTCCTACAAAACCTTCTAAAAGGTTGATTTTCTGCGTTTCTCATGTCTTCCAGGGTTAATGAGCTTCTTCTGGATTCTTAATGTCTGGTTTCCTTTTTTAAACTTAATGCAACATCACACATATTTTGGAGAAAGAAACCCCAATATATTATACCAATATACAATATAATACAACAATATATTTGCAGATTACCATTTTATTGTTCACAGGAGAGCTGCCAGCTCACCCTGTATTCTCAGTATTGACTAACCTGAAACATTTCTGCAGGTTTCAGACAATTTGGCAACTAAGCATGTATTTTCCAGGCACGTAGTGCCAATTTATACCATAGTCAGGTGATTGTTCCCTTCAGTTGTTATAAAAATGCTACATATGTATCAAATATGATTTTAAATTGGGCCTCTGTCTCTTAACAAACGGCCTTCAGGAAGTCCTCACAACACAGCTACTTAGCTACTCTATTAACCCTTCAGCAACATTTTTGCCAGCGTTGCTGAAGTAGCTCTTATAATGAGTTCAGCACATTTCCAGCAGGTGTTTGCTGATCGCTGCTGGCTAGTGTGAAGGAGCAGAGTGGGGGAGCCATAGGAGAGGGCTACATCCCCCAAATTATTTTTGCTCTGCTGAATGGTTGCTATGGAGATTATCAGATTTCTCAAATATGCATGAGAGAATCAAGGCAACACACTCTAGGTATATTTTTGATGAGGGAATAACATCATAACATAAAAAGCCTGAAAAAATTGATTCTGCAGAATACTTTTAAAAAACTAAATCAAACAGCTCCTGATGTGTCACTCACTTAAATTAAAATATGTTCCAAAATGTATATGAAAAATATTGGAAAGCTTGGAGGTACCAATGCATTACCAAGTGTAAAGTTATTCAACAAAGTTCAAACCAGATAGTGTTATTCAGGGTTCTAAGTCAGCCAATCAGTGTCAGCAGAGTGCTGGACTTCAGACCATCAGTTCTGCACTTCATTTACCACTTCTTTCTGTAATAGCAGCAATACTAGCATTTTGTTTATTGATTTAAAGTCACATAATGTCCTTAGGTTAATTTTTAATTTCAACCTGATTTATATGTTTGTTTCAAACAAATGCCTATTGTGAGATTGGTGGAAGAAATAATACTCATGTTGTTCATTTATATTTTTATCTTGTTGAATTGTGAGTTTTTAGGGTCTAAGGCAGCATCATATTTCCCTTTACAACCAACATTTCCCTGAAACTGTGGGACCACAGCTTTAAAACAAAGCATAATTGTGGTTATGACAGATGGAAGACAAAGGACAATAACAGGCTTGTTTGTGGGGCTCTTTAACTTGTTGTAGCTTCTTGTGCTTGTAAAGTGTGTAGCCAAAAGAGTCCTCTCAAACTGAACATCAGGGAGGAGGGTTGATGCATTCAGCAAAATGCAGCAACTCTGCTTTAAAAGAAAACAAAGACTGAGCTCACATGTAATAAATGTAATAAAGTGTGCTGTATGAATCAAACAGCCACCAGTGATGGTGTCCAGAGCGGAACCAGTGTGTAGTTTGTGGTTTATAGGTATAAACAAAAAGGATGCTGCAGCTGCTGACAATGACGACTCGAAGAGAAGACTGAAGGAAGATTTTGTCGTCCATTTATTGTTTAATGCCACATTAGCAATCTGCAGCAGAGTGGAGCTGCTGCCAGCCGAGGCAGCTCCGGACAGATGGGCCGCTCCGTAAGACAGATCCGCTGCCACATAAATTCCCCCAGCCAGCAGAAGCCGAAGGAGAAGCAGCACTAACAGCACGTTATGGTGGCTCTGAAACTGCTGCCAAAGGCAACAGTTCATGCTTTTTCCCTAGTCAGACATTTGAGAGATAGTTTCAGATGTTACCTCTCATTAGTATTACTGGACAGCAGAAACAAGCAGAGAGCACTTACTGCCACTATTACGCTGCGCTAAGTTTCCTTATTCCTTAACAAAACATTTGAGAACTTTCAGGGATCTGCTGCAGGTGGCAGATTCAGACTGCCAGTACCTGGTGGAACAGGAAATGGAGGCACAATTTTATGTAGCAAGAACCAACTTTAGTTAAACTTAGAGAGCAGTATACCTTATCCTGAGGTCATCTTTAAAATCCACTTTTAGATGTCAGCAGTTTAGCATTGATCTGAAATCCTGAAACAGGACAAGCTGGAGAACCCAGCTGCACCATAGAGGTTCTGACATGAAAGCAAAAGAAAGTGGACACGAATGATCATTATAGAGTCACTAAGCAGGGCGGGACACAGAGCTTTGCAGGGCAAGTGCTTCATATTAAGAAGAGAATAAGATTTTAAATCACCTCACAACAACACAACTTACAGTTTACCAGGCTGAATAACAACAACAATTTGTCAAGACTCTAATGTGCATCAGAGTGAGATCTGTTCAGCCTGTACTATAGTCTCTGACACAGTTTGTGAGTGAGTAGCATACTGCACAAATGAAATTTATGCTGAGACAACTATGTCTATGCCCAGCATGGCACATCAGGATCCAGAACCAGGATCCAGAACCAGGTCTTGAGAGAGAGACTAAAATCTTCCCTTCCCAAGGTCTCCTGCCTTCTGAGAAAGAAATAACTTGAAATTTACTAAATAACATGAAACAACTTTTTGGTTTTAAACTATTTGGTTTCAGATAATAATAATTTACCACAAGCCTTACAAAAGGCTTTGTAAGGCTTGTGCGGTTGCTTCAGATCCCAGCAACCGCATAACAACTGTATCTCTGTCCTGCAGAAGTTTGTTGAAGCTGCGATTTCATTCTGTCTCCTCTAACGCCACAATTGACTTGTCATGTATTTTCCAGCTAATTGGCCCTTTAACATCAGAGGTGATGTAAGGCCGGCATTGATACGAACACAGCAGTAAACTGATCATGTAACGCTCCCATTCATCTAGAGACAATGACCCCCTGTGGAGATAACAGGGATTAATTTAAGACTCTGTCATTGGTGGGTGGAGATGGGGGGGCAGAGTACATGTTGTGTTGATGGTGGGGAACAAATAAGCAGCTAATGGGAGGTGGAGTCTGCATTTTTATTGGATTTTTTGGTTAAAGAACCAACTAAACAGCAACTGAAGATAAAAGGACCAACATTTCAACAGCAGGGACAATACTGACATCAGCAACAGAAGTAAAACATGAAAACAAAAAAGTAAGTAGAGCAATTATCTTCAAATATTGTGAGAAACATTTCTACAGTAACAATAGGTAGCTATGGTGCCCAGCAAGGAGTCTGCATGTGAAAATGACATCAACAACAGCAGCAACTGGATTCAATGGAGAATGTGAAAGAGCTCTGCTGACATTGTTGCTGTTTCCCTAGTTGCCTGTCTCCTCTCTGCCAGACCATTAATTCAATGAAGCCAATGGTGCAAAAAGAGGTATAAGTCACCTCACCCCCACTGACACCATGAGGCAACCAGACATTATACTGTCTGTCCGAACACTCACCTGTACCACTGCTTGTCTTCACAAATTGAGATAATGAGTTTCAACATGTTAGCCACATTACCAAGATAAAACAGGAATCATGTAGATTGGCACAGCTCACCTATACATCACATCCTCATTCTTCTTTTGCTCTGTACTTTTTCTATGCCCCTTGTTCTTTCTTTTGTTTGTTTAGAGCGTACTTTATTATTTTATTGGGGTTTTATATGTTTCTGTTTTTTTAAAGAAGATCAAGAGACAAACACACAAAGAAGGACTTCTTCCTCTCATGCAGTCTGCTCAGTATTCTAGTGTTTATTCCAGAAGACTGGTTGTTGCTTCTCTGTTATCTATCAGCTTCATCCAGCTTTGTGTTTATGGCTCTCATGTCGGCTTTTAACTCTGAGGGTTCACTAACTTGTGCCCCTCTGTCTATTACTCAGTTTGTTTTGAATGGTTCTTCAGCAGTGTGGCATGATGAGTTCTGCCTCTGCTGCTTCTCTTCCTTCAGATCCACTTTCCCTAAGCGAGCAGAGCTCCCTCTGCAGCCGCTCACAGCTATCAGACAGGATCCAGGGATCTCTCTGGGGAGCTCTGCTCAGCTCTGGGCACAGAAATGACTTGTCTCTGTTAATTGCAGCCCAGTCCCTGTGATGGCTGATGAGGCCACATTGAGGGTGAGACAGGTGAAGATTGGCCAGTTGCTCTGCTGCAGCCTCCACTCTCCTCGCACTGTCTATGTTGGCTGGCAGCTTAATTCATTGACCATTAGCCGGGAGATTTGTTATTGCTCACGTTTAAAGGCACTGACAGAAGGCATTTGAACTGTTGGACGCCTGCTTCGCCAGGAATTACAATAAAGGATTTGGCTTCTGCCACTCTGTTCCCGAATCCCCGCTGTTTGGCTCGTGTCTGGGAAGCCACTGCAGCAGTCCACACACCTCATCCCTCAAAACATTGTGGTCCATTCTCCTCCACAGCTTGTTTTGTGTCACATCGGCGGGTATCAGAGGGCTTGGAAATTGGCTGAGAGCTATCCGAGTCATGGAGCGCCTGATTTGTCAATCACTTTTCAATTAGCAAATGAGCCCCACCAGCAAGGTAACTCCTGGTCAAAACGAGTTCAATCGCAGCCTGGGACAGAGGAGAGCTGAGCCAGCAGGAATGAGCCACTTCTTCTCACACAGCAATGAAATTACCTCTATATAATATAATTACCATTATGCAATTGATCAAATAGTCTCATTCTTAAAGCAGGGCCATCAAGAGGCCAATAAGTGACTTTATCCTGAGAGGAAAGAGAATGATGAAGCAGCAGTCAGAGTTCTGCAAAACCTTCTTCCCTTTATTTAACAGTGAAGCTGCCAGTTCACAAATAATAACACCTCAACACAGTTCAGATCAACCAGCACTTAAAAACAATCAAATCGACATCATCTGGACAGATTCTGATTCACATTCAGTTGCACACAGTCCAGTTCAGTCCTGGTAGTGATATGAATTCATGACTTTAACTGCCAGCTGGTCACACACCCACAAAGATAACAAAGTGGATTAACATTGTTCAACATTGTCTTTTTTATGTTAACTGGTGTCAAGGAGGATACATATTTGTTTAGCTTATCAGCACCATGAGGGGACATGTGAAGTGGTCTTCTGTGCTGTGCACCACTGAGCCTCCGACAATGATGCTCGTTTTAACCAGTGTGGCGCATAGTGAAGACGTGAACTATCCATCCATCCATCTAAACATTTTCTCTACACCCTTGTCTCTAGTGTTGTTGAGAGGGGTGTCTATCTCCAGCGAAGGTTTCGGGCGAGAGGTGGGGCCACCCTGGACAGGTCACCAGTCTGTCGCAGGGATGTGAACTAGTTAGTTACATAGTGCCCTTATGAGAGCACAATTTGGAGGTGTTATCACTTTTTACCAGCTAAAATCCCTGATCTTGTGAGGCATGGGAGGCAAATTTAGTTGGATGGCACATCCAAAATATCTTTGAGTATGGAGGATTGCAGTCAGGCCCTGAGAGGCACTCTGAAAACGACTGCAGGTTGATATTTTGTGCAGCAAAACCATCAACAGCAGGACCATGACCGCATGACAACTATTGTAGGTTTAGCTGTATGTGTCTATATGAGGGTGACAGTAGATATATAATACAGACAACGAGTTATTTTATGAGGAAGATGGATTTTTCTTCCTTGCCTCTGCCTCCATTCCTCACTCTGCCCAATGACCTGCTGTTTTCAACTTGACCTGCTGTCCAAGCTGAAAGACATTCATGATGGGTATCGGGCCAGCTGACCCAAATGATGATCAGCAAATGACTATACTCATGCACCACCTGAGAACCGAAGAACAAAGCATCTTCCAGACACTCAGGCCAGTGAATACGTATGGTGACTGTTACCATGTTGACCAGAAATTTGTCTGAACCACAGAGTCTTCCACCATCATCAGCAGCAGCCAGGTGAGCCGATCCACCATTACAAAACCAGCCTCTTGCTGTGTGGCAAGTCTGTATAGCAGGGGTCCCCAAAGTCGGTCCTCGAGGGCCGGCATCCTGCATCTTTTAGTTCTCTCCTTGTTAGCAGTGACAATCTTTTCAGAATGTCAATGTTCTTCTTAGGCCTCTATCGAGCCATCATTTGATCCAGGTGCGTTAAATCAGGGAGAGAACTAAAACATGCAGGATGCCGGCCCTCAAGGACTGACTTTGGGGACCCCTGCTGTATAGGTTTGGAACTTTAGAAGAGGAGATGATTCAGGACCAGCTAGCAGAACAAACATCCAGCCACCTGCTGCCCTCTCAAATCCCTTATTCATCAAGCATGGCTACCATCCACTTGGTTGGCTGGTTACATCCACATATAACAAGAGCAATAAATATACAAATGCATTCAAAATAAGTTTCACCAGTGCCCTTATGCATCATAATGTCAGAGACTTTTCAGTATGAAAGTTTGTTTTTCAAACGACTTGATTTTGATGTAGTGGTGATTTTGCACAATATAGCTAAACAAAAAGAAAGATATCCAATTAGTGGCTTATGAAACAACTTTAAAAAATCTTTAACAAAGACTCTTTTTGATGAAGACACAGTAGAAGGCTGTTTTTGGGATAGTTTTGCTGAGATCCATCTAGCGATAGACTAACGACAGACTGCATTGATCATCAGTGATGGCGCTGATGCAGCCTGCCGCTCTGATCGAACATCCACCGCGTAGATGGATGTTTGATCTCTTCTGCTCAGGTAGGAATGGCAAATTAAGTGATCTGTTTTTTCCCCTGTCTCCTCTGTCAGCAGCTTTGACCTTCTCGTGCTCTGTGACAGAAACCGCTGAAGGACGTCCTGATTGGCTGACAATGCACTTCCTGCCTGCCATCAGCATACGGGCAGCTGCCAAGCTGTGAGAGGTCCGGCTGGTGTGTGGGCACTTGATGAAGCAGAGGGATCGATGGAGCGAGGAATGATGAAGAAATGAGCGGCGTGGAGAGACAAACTGCAAAAATGACCATGACACATTTGGTGATGGTTGGAAGAAACTTCCAAAGAGAGGAAGAGAAGGGAAGGAGCAGTCACATTAATGTACAACTGCAGAGATAAGTTTATTGTTGTGATACTGAATGTAATTTAACAATTAAACAAATGTATGAAGTTTTGCAGACTTTATGTGTTTGTCATGTTTTATGGACTTTAGTTCCTGTGCGGCTCTTGAAAGAGATGAACCTGTTTTTCTGCAGGAAACATAAACCTAGCAATCCTCTGATCATTCTCTGAGTCGGAACAATAATAAGCAGCCCAGCAAATGATTGATGAGCGTGTGGAATCCTAAACTGCTCTCTGGTTGGTTGCCAGACACTTGGGTTTATTTGTCTTCATATCAGGGCGCTTCTGTGTTTGCATTTGGTCTCTGGGGAAACCAAATGTCCTGAGAAATAACCCAGCTCTACTAAAAGACCACAAATATAAAGCCAGGCTCATCTTTCAGCCATCCAGGCCTGCATCAAGAGTTTGTATGTAAAGTGGATCACTTGATGAATAAGGAAAGCCAGAAGCAATTATCCCTACCTAAACAAGCACACAAATAACTTATAACATTTATAAGTTATAACATTTTATCTGTTTTTTTTGATTATATATATATTCCCTTCTCACCCACCACGGGTGGTTCTTATCCTCTGAGCTCGGGTCCTCTACCAGAGGCCTGGGAGCTTGAGGGTCCTGCAGTATCTTGGCTGTGCCAAGGACTGCACATTTCTGGACTGAGATGTCTGATGTTGTTCCTGGGATCTGTTGTAGCCACACTGCTCCAGTTTGGGGGTTACTGCCCCGAGGGCCCCAATGACCACAGGCACCACTGTGGTCTTCACCTTCCAGGCCCTCTCCAGTTCCTCCCTGAGGCCCTGGTATTTCTCCAGTTTCTCGTGCTCTTTTTTCCCGATGTTGCAGTTGCTTGGTATTGCTACATCTACCACAACGGCTTTCCTCTGTTGTTTATCCACTACGGCAATGTCTGGTTGGTTCGCCCTTACCATTTTGTCTGTCTGAATCTGGAAGTCCCACAGGAAGTCTCCTTGGAACTCCCTAAAACATAATATTTATGAATTATTACATTTTATGTTGGTTATGTTTGTGAAAATGTAGGTTTTATACTCCGTAACAATTGTTGCTGGTGGGAAATTGCAGAGTCTGAATTACACAAATCTGGCCTATTTATACATATAAAAATAAAAGGGAAAAATCATGACATGCATAGCTTATTATAACAAAAAATGGTTACAAGAGTGTTCAGAAATATTTTAGATACATAAAGATACAATGCCACATCCTGCAAATATCATTGCATCAATGTGCCGAGTGACCTTTCACCTCAAAGTCAGGTGAGAAGTCATTCAGTGGACAGGCCAAGCGTTGTGGACAGGATCGTCTTTTGGTGAGGTGCAAAAATCATGGGAGAGATTCAACTGTGGGAACGACAGAGGTGTAGGAGACATGACTTTGAGGTTCCTTTAGGTTTGGAAGATCTAAAATATCTGATGGTTTTAAGCTGTGTTGGAACAGCGAGGCATATAGAATAAACAGCAAAGCAATAGCACAAAGCACAGTGCTGTCTATGTATTATGCTAGTGGCAACAAGTGTTGCCATGCTTACATTCACTCTTCTTATGATCAAAACATGGATGAAGGGATATCATTTTCTTTATATGTCATGAGAAGACATTTGAAAGAACATATTTTCAAAATATTTTATTTCAATTTGTTTATTAAAGTATTTTACTGACTTCTTCTTCTACGAGTTTGTGACAGACATTTACCTCCAGCATCACAGGCAGGAAGTAAAGAGGTCCAATCAGGACCATTATTACATTTCTGTGCTTTGATCATCTACAGAAAACACAGAGGAGCAGGAAAGTGATGAGGTGTATTGCTGGTTCTCCAAGTTCCGCTGAATTTTTGTTAAATATCTGTGGCTGGACCTCTTTGGAAGGATGACCAGGAGAACAGCACAGAAAAACATATTTCCATTATTTAATGTCGCTCATTAAGCAAAACTGAGGAGTGTTGAACAACAAAATAACATTTAACACCACACCTATAAATAATAACACCACTATTGAATAAATAAATTAGTCTAAAATACTTCATAATTAATTAAGAAATCCGTTTCTATTTTCTAATGTGCTATGTTCCTTCTCTGCTGAGCCAGTCAATTAAATGCACTTAAAGAGCACACAAGTTTTTTTCTGTGAATCATGGCATATTCTCAAACAGATATCAGAAAAGGTCATCAAAAGAACCACCCACTGGAACAAAGTCTACATATATTATCAATGAAATTGACAAGCTTTTAGTGATCAGAAATATAACTCGTAAATTGAAAAATTTATAGAAAAACAATAAAGAAGTTCCTTTATTTGAGTCAACTCAAATAAAGGAACTTTAAGAAATAAAGAATCAAAATTGACTGGACTGTTGGTTCTGATTATTTGATGCTAACTGGATCTAGCTGTTTTTGGATTTTGAATTTGAATTTTCTGTGAACTGCCATTTTAACAACTATGGACAGATATTTTTTTTATGCTAATTCTCCATTGATTTGGTTCTAAAGTGTGTATTTTCCTTAATTATGGACACAGCATTTAAAAAATCCTGATTCAGCGTCCAGCAGCAGAGTTCACTCTTCAGCTGAATATTAGAACAAGAGAAAGTCCAATTCTGGTAAAACTACTTTGATCTGTAGCTATGCCATAGTTTCCAGGACGATTGATTTATTACGCTTTATTAATGAACTTTGCTGCACTTCCACTTGTCAGACTTGGCCCGTGAGAGTCAATAAGAGGAGGAAACTTGATCTTAGTGGATCGGACTTAAGTGATTCAGTTGCACTAATGATTCTGTATGCCAGGACAAATGTCAGCTGCTTTAAATAAGTTTATTCTGCAAAGCTGATCTGCAAAAGCTCTGCATGTGAGCTGAGACTCCTTTTGGTTTTGTTTATAAATATTTCATGCAGATGTGAAATCTTTGTCCCTCCCTGACTTCCTGAATAAACCAACACTGCAACCTCTCTAGTATGAATCAATAAGGAAGGTGACTTTAGAATCCAAAAACAAATTCAAATTTGTATTTTTATGCCTCAAAGTTAAACTAGGATGAGGTTAAACATGTGAGTAAGATGACGTGTGCTGCAACGTGTGCAGCCTGAGGACTGGGGGAGGCAGTAAACACTTAAGGTGACTAAACTGCTGGCTTGAGTTTTCTGGCTGGCAGCAGAAATCAGTACGATGGATCGGAGGGGAGAGATTTAGTTGCAGGTGGCAGAGGTCGGTGGATTGTGTATTCTGCGCAGTCAATAATAAAGTTGGGACTTATGCTTGTGGAAAGTTAATGAGCAATCACAAGGACCTTGGAAAGTCATTTGCATGTAGGTGGGATCTCGTCACATTGGCCCAGAGGAGGCCGCAGGGACACTGGTGCTGGATGCACAGCTCACATGATAATGAGGCATCAGAGCCACGACTCAGCCAGGATGCTCATGTATGTCTGATCTCAGCAGTGAAGAACACAATGTTTTACGTAAATGATGTGCTCTCTATAAACTGCTTAGTGACCTGAGATAGCCTGCCAGCATGTGGTGTATTTGGTCTGACCGCTGATCATCTGACTTCAGGAGGTCTCTGCTGATCCACATGATGCTTTGCAATCACATCTCCAGCTTCATATTGGTAAACCTACCAACTCATTTTATTATTTAAGAAAAAACTTTGACTCTTCTGTCATCCAAACCTCTGCTGTCATGGAAACTGATATGTGTTACAGGCTGAAAGAAGCATCAAAAGATGAATAAACAGTTTGGCTTCATGGCAAACATAGTCCCCAGATAGTGAACATTTTTTTCAGTTATTTTGGAATAAAATGACTTTTGTTTTTTCCTCCCATGGTGTTCAGAAAAATCACAGAATGTGGATTTTCTTAATAAATATCTTAAAGCCCTTAATTAAATCATTTGCCACATTAAACTAACCATCATCATGACCATGATGGCTCCTTTAAGTAGTTGCTGTTTATCAGCGTCCAGGCTAGTGTTTATAAAATTGATATTATAATTTCGCAAACAATGAAATTGTAATATCAAGTAAAATGCAACAACAATAGATTTGTAACATTTTGTACAGTTCTGTTTAATTGTTGAATTATTATAATGTAAGATTACAAAGTAAGTCTAATTCATCCATTATCTAATATTCTTATTCCTGCAGGTTGGTGGTGTTTTTTCATTGGATCATTGGATGAGAGGCAGGTCATCCTGAGCAGGTCTCCAGTCCATCACAGGACAACACAGAGACACAATCATGCACACACACTCACAGCTGATTTAGACAGTTAACCTAACAGTCATGTTTTTGGACTGTGGGAGGAGACCAGAGTACCCAGATGCAGATCGAGACGTATGCACAGGGAGACCATGCAGAAGGACCCCGGGTCAGGATTCTAACCCAAGACCGTTTTGCTGCATGGCAGCAGTCCTACCAACTGCACATCCCACTTCAATCATATTTCAGACAAATTTTCAGAATTCTTTTCCCCTCTGACAAGAAAAGCATTAAACAATGGATGATGTCTGTCTACACTATGTCAGTCTCATGATCTATAGTCATAAGATATTGACTATAATTGAAAGAATGAGATCTTGAATAGCAGCAGCTGTTCTGAGCTTCATTTGTTTGGTGGCAAAAAGCATCAGAGGAATATTTGTATCCAATTCACTGCGGCTCACATGAGCATACAAGTAGCATAAATGATTTTTAAGCTACATCTGAATTTACTGCTGAATCTAAAAATTGAATCAACAATCCAGAATCTATTTTTGGTTATATTTAAATGGTCCCATCTGTTTCCTGCTGTAAGTGGTTCCTGGCTGCCTCCAGTGCCCTTTGAGCTGCACAACTGAAGCATATAGTCAAAGCAAGCAGAGAGGAAAAATACATTTCATTGCTTTGCTTTGTGGCATTTTTTTCCACGTCATTACAATGCAGTAATGGGTGATCACAGTGGAAACAGATTGCTCCTCTACTTGTATGTAACAGGCCTCATTTTAATGTGCCACCATTATGCAACTCACTGTTTTGTTACAGTTGAGTATAAGCGCTTTCCTCCATCTACAAGCATCTATGTGTCTCAATAGAAGGAGTAGATGCTACTCAGATCTGACATAAGACAAATGTTTCATTCAAATGTTGCTTTCGCATATTGTGGAGGAAGTAATGAATTCCTGCTTGGCGGCAGCACGCATGGTTCACCGTGTCAAGCCTGAGCTGGATGCAGGCGCCGCTCCACAGCAGCAAAATTAAATTTAATGTTCCATTCGCTGCAGGAAAGGTGCATAAATCACTGCTTTTGATTTGCATGTACTGAGGTGAGAAACCTCATCCCATACAAAAATAAACCAAGACAACATGATGTCACAGGTAAAAAAAAATTAATTTCAGACTTTCTTAATCTAACTGACCTAAGTCTTCTTCTTTAATTTAAAGTTAAGAAAAAACAATATCAAAAATGTTTTATACTGTCCTATTTGAAAATATCTTTGAATCTGCACAACATTCTGATAACAAAAAAAGAAGAGCAATTCCAGACTAACATAGGTCAGCCATTATTCAGAGTTTAAAGGGGTCATATTATGCTGCATTCACTTCTTTAACTTTTCTGCACTTCCACTTATGTATCTCCTGTTTCTACAAACAGCAAAAGAAAGAAAAAGGTTTTTTGGCAATAAGTAGATGTTTATTTATTGTCTGTAAAACAACCTGTTTTAAAAATACCTGAATAGTTGTATCACAATTTGTTACCTAGCAACCCCAAGCCAAGTCCAGGCTTTGTATTTTTCTTTTAATTTCTTTCGAACAATTTGTACAAAGATTTTCCCAGTTGCAGGTTCTGGTACAGAGTCTGGTATGTCTGTCAGTCATCAGACAGACATTAATCTCCACAGCAGCCCATATTCACATAATGAAGATATGCTCTCCAGCCACTCTACAGTCCAGCTTAAATAGATAAGGTAAGTTCTCCTAAAGTTCCCCTTAAGTTCCCCGTAGCAGAACAGTTGCTAATAAATCCGTACAAATTACTGAGAAAAAATACTTAACACAGAGACACACACGCGCCTGACCACCAACCTATACATATAATATGCAAAGCAATAAACAAAAAGCGAAAACCACTAACCTGCAGCTGCACCCTATGGTCTGCCTCATAAGATGGATCATTGGGAAATGACTATGATCTAGCTACCATCATGTGAGCATTCCATGTTCAGTTGACCTCAAAGAAAAATAGATTAGCATTCAAAATAAAAGCATAACAAAGCAATTTTCTTCGTGTGTCTGCGTGTCCCTCACCTTAGTGAGGGAAATGCTTTACAGATGTTTTTGTGTCACTGTCTTTCAGTAGTTTTTGGTGAAGCACCACCATTGGCAAGAGATGGAACAGGTGCCATGTCAAAGTGCAACCCTAACTTCAACTAGCTAAAAATGGACCTTATGTTGCAATTTTGGTCCCCAAATCAAATGAAGTCTATTGGACTATCGGGTGTGAAAAGAACCTACAATTTTTCATAATCTCTACCATTCGTTTCTGACAGTGTTGAGACGCTTTGGGTAAAATTCAAGATAGTAAAGTGCAAAGTGTCCCTGTATACTGACCACAGAGACTGAGTCTGGAGTCTGGTGCTGAATCCTCTATAGAGTTATGGCAGCACAGATGAGTTTCCGAATTAAAATATGTCTACACTGCTCTGATTTTCTCCCGTTTTTTCAGCAGTGCAGAAGAAGATATTATAAAGACGAGAGCAGTGGAGGAGAGGCCAAGTCCTCTTGAGGCATGATGGGATTAGATGCATGGGCCATAGAGCGATTGCAGCAGCCCTGGATGGAGAGGTTCAGGTATAGCAGCTCACCCCTAGAGGTAAAGAGATTACCAACAATGAGAATAATCAAAAGAAAAGTTTCTGCACTCCACACACACCCTGAAACATTTAAAAATTCCTCAAACAAATTCCCAGAAAAGGTTTTTTATTATATAAGTGTAGTGCTGGCGGCCAGCAGTACAGGTGCTCACCCTGTGAACCCCAGCAGCTCCACTCGTCTCCACAAACCTAATAACACACGCCAGAAGGATGACAGGCTTTTATATTAAAAGCCATATATTTTGATTCATTCTTCTCTTTGTGAATTGCTTCCTTGAATAAAAAGACAGAGACAGAGACAATGTCCTCTCAGAGCAGAGCACAGAGCTCCGTTACTGTAAATCAGAAAGCAGCATGTTGGCTGTTTCATCCTGTGGAGATTCTGCAGCACATCATTTTGCTAAATCCTAAAACACAATACAAACTAGATCAATTATCCATCACTTTAACTGTATTGGTAAAATGGACGACATTATATAACATAAACTCTAAAAAAAATTATTTAGGCTATAGTTTATGCTACGGATTTATTTATGCTAATCTCACTTAATTCTTTTGGCTTAGTGATGGCAACTTACTTTTTTGAATTGAATTAACTAAAAGGTTACAAATTGTAACTTACGTAAACTTTTTTCTTTGACTTTACAAAACAATGAAGTTTTGTGACATTGGTGAAGCTTAATGACTCAGCCTTCTCCAGGGAAAGATCCTGTACTGACCAGGATGATGTGGTGGAGCAGCAGCAGAGTACAACAAATAGAAGCAAACCAGATGTGGCCATCACAGGTTCAATTCCAGTCTGATGACTTTAGCTGCACGTCTTCCCCCTCTGTCATTACTCATTTTCCAGTCTAACTATAAAAGCTGCCTGAGCTAAAAGATCCTTTATTAGTTCACTTCTTTATTTAAAGTAAACTAAATGATCTGTGTAAGACTGGCTTAAAAGCAGATCATTATCAAGTAACAAAAATGGAAACCGCAGTTGGACATTTAGGATTAGAGGATCTAACCTGGAACCAAAACGGTCCTGTGAATTTTTGGCCTAACTGTGATTATTGACATGATAAAGGTGAAGATAGGCAATATCCCATCAATGAACCTGCCAGGGCATGTGAGTATAGACAATGTGTACATGGCTTTATCCACTACTAAAACACAAGATGGATATAATTATGTTATGGGGTTAAAACAGTTAAACCAAAAATGATTTGTACCCCAATATGGAAGTAATGACATTTTGTGGTGGTCTCGCAGGGCTGCACCACGGAGGACTAGTGGCCCAGGAGTTCCTGATATACCAGCCCATATATATGGTTAATAATCTATACTTGTGTCATGAAGCACTGTCAACTTGAATTAATATCCAGTCTGGCATGGATCAGGGTTACTAAATGAAAAGTTTGGACAATGAGATTTTATGTTTTTAGCATAATTCTTCAAAATTGTGTCAAAATATCTGTAAAATGTTTGCACAGAATGTGGAATTTTTTGTGTTTTTTCTAAGATGGAAATGGAAATCATCAAATCATGTGTATGACAATCACTGATGTGTATATTTACACATCAGTCATGTAATTTTTAGAAAAATTGCATCTTTGTCAGATAAAGAAAATATTTTTTTATGAAAACAGAATTTTGTTCTGCTATAAGTGTCATGAATTGTGGGTGAGTGGTGAAGCAAACGCTGAGGACCCAGGCTGGTGAGAAAAATTATGATTTTAATGAAACATCAGTCAAAAAATAGGACAAAAACAGGCACAAAATCATGATCCAAGAAACCCAGACAGCATCAGAGACCGAGACACACCTGGGTGCAATCAAGGAATCAATCAAACACAGAAACTCAAAATGAAGACAGAAAAACACAGAACATGACAATAAGGTTCACCCAAAGCCCGAGAATTACAACTAACATTGTCTAGACCTCCAAATGATGCGGATTTGGTAAAAACCTGTGTGCTGCAGGCCTTAGTGTGTACGTGTGTAGGTGCACGTGCGCGTGTGTATGTGTGTGTGTAAAGTGCAGTGCTGCAGAGTCAGGAGAGAGAGCGTGGCTGTGCTGGGAGCTACAGCCGCACAGAGCTGTGTGAAAAACACACAAGCTCATCCGCCGGCGACTCAAATCAATTTCAAAGTAGAGCTGCAAAAAATTTCTGTACCAGTGAGCACAAAGTTCCTCATTTGCTGAAGAACAAGCACACAGAGGTAGAAGTGGTGATGTGAGGGGAGACAGGCAGCCGCTGACAAAGAAAAAAAGACTGAAAAAACTTCTCTCAATTCCAACTTGCAAATAAAAAAGCAAAGCAATCAATCATGTCAGGAAGCCCTCATTCCTCGCTGCTCCTTCCAGACGGCAGCAGAATGAAATCGGACAAGACTAGAATATGCAAACTTGCTTGGTCTTTCTGGATGTCTGGAGTTAGGATGTGGGAGGGGATGTGATGTTGGAACAAGGAGATGGTGATGAGGGGGTTTGGAAAGATAAATGGTTATTCCAGAGTCCAACTCGGGGCTTGTTAAAAGATTACTGTCACAGACACTAATTAATCACTGCACCACAGACTACTAATCATTTATTAATGAGATAGTCTCTTTGCATTGGCCCGACAAGGCCTCCTTGCAGCCACTGTGGGCCCTATGGAGGCCCTCAGTGAGAAGAAAGCATCCAGGAGTCAAACTAAGATTCAATGACAAAACAGAGAAGACGCTCAGTTGTCTGCACTGGACAGAAGTTTGTTTGCTACAGAAACTCTCAAATGTACAACAAAAAATGCCAACATCCAAATGTTCTACCACTTGGCCACAGTGGAAGGTTCTTTAAAACTTAGAGATAATTTGGAGCAAAGCATCAAATAAAACCTCAGAAGATGCATTTGGGTTTTAATTTCTGGCCCTAACCTGGAAACTAACACTTCAGTGACAGATATGTTATGTATTCATACTTTTGTCAGTTTATACATTATGAAGATCCTGACATTTTCTCTGATTGACTGATAAGCTGATAAGCGCCACAGCTGAATTATGCATATATCTCATGTAACTGATTACATCCATCACTGCCTTTTATTGCATGAAAAAGATTATTTGATTTCATTTTAATGGAAACAATACAATTGCGAAAATATGTTTTTTTGTTTGTTTGTTTGTTTGTTTGTTTTTATGACAATGCAGAAGTGAGTTTCATGCACAAATTGGTGTAACGATCTGGAACAGAGAATCCAACAGCAGTTTTCTTCGTGCAATTTTACTCATGGATCTTTACAGTCATGTTTACATCTCAAATGAAAAGTGATGCAACCTGTGCTAAAAGTTGCAAAGTTTAGGTGAATCATGTACTAAGTATTATACTGCCTTTCACTGTGACAACTGTGGGGGGTTTTTTCCTAAATTTTTTGCATAAAACTCTCAATATTTCAACGTCAAAGCCTTTGACGGTGAAATACTGAGAGAAGGAATTTTTAACCCAATCAGTCGACAAAAATAAAAAGCATGAATTCATACTTTTGCCATCACTGAGACTCTGCACGCAGTCCAGCCTTGTCCTGCCAGGGCAGTGAGTGTGGGTGACCTGTGAGGTTCCCCTGCAGAAATGTTTATCACACAGTAGCCATTAATAAACTGCAGGAGTGCATTAAACAGTGCAGGTGTCAGTGCATACTGATGGAGAGAGCTGCAGTATTGTCCCTGCAGTATGCAGATCAGGCTGAAGGTCAGGCAGCTGCGACACTCTGAACCACGACACACACATACTAATGTGCTCACACCTCCAGTATGAGAACTACAAAAACTAACTATGATAAGCATCAGCATCCTTACTGTAAGCATCTGAGTCAGTCCTAATTGAAAAGACGAGTAAAGGTTCGTGGAAGTTTGGGTATGACACTGCAGCACAGAAAACAAGAAGTTTTCTTTTCTTAAACTGAACAAACATGTAAAAGCAGGTCAACAATTTGCTCAATAAGAGAAACTGTCTTGTTTCATTGCATTTATATTTTCACAAAAAGGTATTGAGTACATTAACTGTTCTGTGATCTATTTTTACCCTTCATCTTGTGGAAAGAGGTTATCAGACACCTAAACCTTACAGTGGATTTCATCAGTAATCATGATTAACTAGTCACTGCATGTCAGAGTCACATGGCCTCCGCTGCATTCTGGTACCACATCATCTCTAGTTAAACATCACAGAGCGACTCAGCCTTACAAACAACTCAAGGAAACAGGACCGCCTTCTTTTTCAATGTTCAGTATGGATGCATAAGCTGTACATTTTTGGAAAACAATTCTGACTCAGTTACACATCCCTTCGATCACCAGACCAATATTTTTATTTCTAATAACTGCACACTATTTACTTGCACAGTTCATTATTATTATTATTATTATATTATTATTATTATTTATTATTATTATTATTATTATTATTATTATTATTATTATTATTATTGTTGTTGTTGTTGTTGTTGTCATTGTTGTTTTTAACACTTTTAAGATTTTTTTTTTTTTTTGCGTGAACCTTTATACCTGGTCCTGCTGTTAGACCTGAAATTCCCCTCTGAGAATTCTCCAGTTCCAGTTCTCCAGTTCTTCTCTGATGAAGTGTCCATGGCCATTTAGTAAGTATAAGAAATGATTAAAACTTAAAGCTCAGCTTTAGGAAGCAAAGCTGAGGTGATGAGCTAAGTAGTGATAAACATAAAGCTCAGGCAGCTCATGAGAACGACCACAACACAGCTACAATTGTTTATGTTTTTTCTCCATTTTCCTTTTGGGGAAAAAATGTAAGGATATAATAATGAATGTCAATTTTAAGCAAAGTGAGAAAATATTGTTTTATTATATCTGTGTCTCTCAAAAAGTCCGTATTGGTTTAATAATTTGAGCGTCTTTCTGTGTACTGACAGAAATGGCTACTGTCTGGTTGGACTGAACTTGTGGATCATAGTGACTGATAGATAGATAGATAGATAGATAGATAGATAGATAGATAGATAGATAGATAGATAGATAGATAGATAGATAGATAGATAGATAGATAGATAGATAGATAGATAGATAGATAGATAGATAGATAGATAGATAGATAGATAGATAGATAGATAGATAGATAGAGATAGATAGATAGATAGATAGATAGATAGATAGATAGATAGATAGATAGATAGATAGATAGATAGATAGATAGGTAGGTAGGTAGGTAGGTAGGTAGGTAGGTAGGTAGGTAGGTAGGTAGGTAGGTAGATAGATAGATAGATAGATAGATAGATAGGTAGGTAGGGTAGGTAGGTAGGTAGGTAGGTAGGTAGGTAGGTAGGTAGATAGATAGATAGATAGATAGATAGATAGATAGGTAGGTAGGTAGGTAGGTAGGTAGGTAGGTAGGTAGGTAGGTAGGTAGGTAGGTAGGTAGATAGATAGATAGATAGATAGATAGATAGATAGATAGATAGATAGATAGATAGATAGATTAAACAATACATCAAATACTTAGATGAATGTCTTGTTATGTTTTTGAGTACATTAACAGCATGATACTATAGCCCCCAGTTTCAAGCAATAACAAAAATAGACAGGACCATTTTAAAGCAGATGGGAAGGAGAGAAGCAGGATGAATCACTTCTTGACGTCGACAAAAAGAAAATGGAGCAAAGCATAATTTTACATGCAGATATTTTGTACTGAATCGACACACTGCTTTGAGCAAACGAAAAACATGAAAAATTATAAAGACAAAAACAAGAAAAACACGAGAAACCAATATGGTCAAACAGAAGAGAGTGTGCGAACAACTTTAATATAAAAAATGGGAGAAGAGAAAACAAGTGCCTGCTTTTGAAAACATAACAGCTTTCCAATGTATTCTTAAGATTTTAGAAGGGGAAACATATATATGCTGTTGTCAGCTTGTTACAGATCTGAGATATTGTGTCTATGTAGAGATTAAAGCTGGGCAATCAGTCCAAAGATCTGCCACATCTGTGGCAAACAACAATAATATTCAACATTCTACAAAATATAAGCATATTATAAATACATAAAAATCAAAGAAATCAGTTCAACATCAATTCCTTATTAAGTCCTTTAGGGTTGGGAACTGATTATTTCTTTCTAATTAGCAAGAAAACACCAGCAAATTTTATTCCAGAATGAAGGGCGAGTATCACGTAATTCACTGAAGGATCATCCAGTTTTAGAAAATCTAAAAGGAGAACCTGGTCATTTTGTCTATTTTTCCACTGGTTTGCATAAATAATCAAAAATGTAAAGAATTGAAACGATGGGAACTTTTAGTTAATTTCAGTAAACTCTTTGTGGTCACAGCGGTGTGATCATCATTAAGAGCTCAGACTACACTTTGAAACTTGTGAGCTCATCGGGAATGTGAAGTTGTCCTTCATCTTGCTTTTATCAAAGCCCATCTAATGTGAGAGTAAGTAAACCTCTCCATCTCCTCCTGGCTTTGATCCCTACAAGACCTTTGTTAATTTCCTTTTAAACTGATAAGTTATAGGATGGAATCAAAGCCCAATCTGAGACAAATGATCATAATTAAGCACTCAGGGAGCCATCAGAATAATCAGGGCATGTTAAATCGCGGGCCAAAACAGAATCCCATTTCCACTGATGACCTCCAGACTGACACTTATCTGTAATAATGGCCTCCGGAGTGGAGGGATGACATAATAAACATGCGACCCTGTGGCCAGGTTTGTCACAGATATGTCCTTTAACTGCACAGACACTCTCTAATTGGTTTGGTAAGAGCATCTCACCCTGTAATTACCCACCAACAGCAGATGTGGGGCATGTAGGCTGGGGTGTGGAGGTCTGAACCTAGGGGACCACTTCCTGTCCTTCAATATGTTCCCTAAAGATCACCTGAGGAGGGTGACACAGATAGATCTCCCTCATGTGTCCCATAGGGGAGACAGGCAGGGTGGGGGAGGGGGGGAATGTGATGTCTTAAAAGCAAGGAAGACATGGGAGAGACATTGAACTGGGGACAAGAGATGGAGGGGGTTGTGGAGCAGGAGGCAGCTGGGACTAGAGGACAGATGGAGGACGGCTATCTGGGCTCTGCTGTCAGCAGTCTGACAGTGCTGCCTTGATCAAAGACACACTGCTGCACAACTACAGTCTGCTCCATGCTGCTGGAGGCAGGGGAAGAATCATCCTATCTGACTTTTTCAAAGTCTGTCCTTTGGATGAGGAAATATCTTCTGAATGCTAAAAAATATAAAGTAATATGTCACAAATTCACTGTTGAAGTGATGTCATGTTTGTGTTACAGGAAACAGTTAGGAAGGAGTAGATGCTGCTGCACAGCTAGAATGAGCAAATATTTTAGCTCTTTTAAGTTAAAAAATGTTTATAACTGCCTCTTTTATTCTTTTAAAAGGTGAAACAACAAAAATCCTGCATATTCATTCATGTGCAGAGTGAAGGTAGTTATGGCTCCAGTGCAGGAGCTAATACTCACAGTCTTCTATAGCTCCACTGTTGGTGGACTGGGAATCGAACCAGCAATCTACCAATTGCAGCAATCCACATATAAATTCCCTTCTCACCCACCACGGGTGGTTCTTATCCACCTGTGGTGGATAAGACATATAATATATATATGTCTTATATATTGTTTAGTAAAGTGCCTGGAGAGGTATTTATTATAAATGCACATATGTTAATTACTGCTAATAATAGTAGTACCTTTAGCCTATTAAAAAGCATGGTTCCACACCAGCCAAGCAGTGCTGTAAACCCTGACTTTGTTCTATCAGAGGCTCAGCAGACCTGGTCTGTGTGTTTGTGCAGCTATGGGCTCTGGTCAGACTGAGGACTGAATGGCTGCTTTGGTTCAGTGCTATGAAAAAACTGTGTGTGTGGTAATGTTAACATTAATGTTATGATTGGTTGGGTAGGGGGCCTTTGATGACTTGCTTAATGAGAGGTCTGAGAGAGCAGCACAGCAGGGTGACAGAAGAGACCTCCCACATCAAACAGAAACCCCATGCTCCTCTTCTTCTCCACATCCCTCCCTGAAGACCCTCGCTGCTTCGCAGAGGACAGACCAGAGACTGGGATGGTGTATGATAAGAGTCTCACAGTTTCCGTATGGTCACCATTAATGCCGACGCTGGAAACACAGGTTTTTCTCTGCTCTGCCATTTGCTCATTATACATCAGATGTTATCAAAATTTCTACATTATAGCCAAAACACAGCAATAATCCAGGAGAAAATAAAAATTGTTGTTGTGAGAATTAAAGTTTCACCACATTGGCACTTGCTGTTTCTCTTGAAGTTTGAATGACTTCTTTGTCAATATTTAATGCTGTGGCATAAAGTTAATTCTTTTTAAAACACAGTAATTAAAGTTATAGTATGTAACTTTTATTTTAAAAAAAAAGTTTTTACATGTTTGATAAAACAGTACAATATGAGACAAAAAATCTGTGGAAAATCTAGTTCCTTTGTTTTCTCCCTATGGTTCTGCTGTCAACTACACAAATCCACCATTCAGTCAGAAACAACCAATCAGAGCCACAACGTGGGCCTTAGCGCTGTCAATGGTCCTTGTGTACAAACTCCTTACACTCTCCCCTTTGCTCTCTGCTGCAGATTCTTTATGTTAGAGCCTCCCAGCAACGCTCAGGCGAGCGTTTATGGATGATGGCAGATAAACAGTTTTACTAGATTGGTTTTGTAAGTTGTCTCTCTGCCATCAATACATTTAGCATCACATCAGGATGATTGACAGTGCTTAGACCCTCCCTTTGCTCTGATTGGTTGTTTCTGATGTGGCAATAGTAAGACTGGGAAGAGGTGGAGGAACTTTTTTTTCATAGAGTATTTGTGTCATACTGTATTGTTATGACATAGTGAGACTTTTAGGCAAAAAATATATATTTGTAAAACTGACATTCTGCAGTTCAGAGTGGACATGTCCACATGGTTTATTATGGAAGCATTGCTTGATGAATGACAAAACATCATGAATGTACACAATAAATGTACAATTTATTTAATAATTTAGCTGAAATTCTATTTCCAAGATAGTCTAAAATACAGTCATTGCAGCCTTAAGTTTGCATAAGGTGTTCATGTGGTATTTTGTCAAATGTCATGAAATAATCAACATTCTGATTGTCAGAATGTTGATTATTTCATTCATTCATTTGCATTCACCTGTGTTAATATTCAATCAATTATCCATTTATTTTTATTTACACAAAGTTCTTTTTTTGTTTCTATGTTAATCCTTCCTTTTTAGTAATTTTCTTTCCATGCACCGCTTTGCTTTTTGCTCTTGAATTATTCTGGCAGTTATAAACAGTTGTGAGGAACTGTCTTGGTAGTTTCATTGCGTTACAGCATACCTCATAGCTGTTGGTTTTAATTGAGCTTAATTAACAATAAAAATGAGCTTTGTTATTTTTAAACATGTTATACTTTTAGAAAGGCTAATCGAAGCATATCATACAACAGGATTCAGTGGATCAGAAGTAGAACTAAGAATAAATTTGATAAAAAACATTGCAACTAAAGAATAATTTCTTAATTATTATTTTACTATTCTGAAACACTATTTTATGTTTAGAATCTCCAATAATTTTATTAAAAACTGTATTGGAATGTGAAGCAGATTATTTTGGACATGATCTCCTGGTAGCTGAAAGCACACAATCCTCCTCTCTCAGAAACTTCATGAAGAGTCAGAGTTTCAAAACCCAGGTTTAGGACTGACCCTGAGCTCCACTCTGCCACCTCAGCCTGCTTATGACTACAGGCTGCAGCCCTGCAAGGACTGAGCAGGTAGAATGGGTGAGTATTTGAAGCGATATGAAGTTTGAAATATAATCATGCTGTAGAATTTTATAAACATTAACAAAATGAAGCTGTTTTCCTCGTGGTTCTGGTGCTCGTGTCTCTTTTTGAAAAACATAAATACAGCTGACAGCATTGCAAATTTTATTAAAAGAAGTAGGACTACTATTTATCTAAAAGTCTGATCTAAACTCATATAGTGACATTAGCATTGTTTTCAACAAAAACATTTGTACAGTGTTTCAAACTGCCCAAAATTCAAAATTATCATAAAAATATGATAATTTTGTTTTTTTTTTTTTAGAATTTTTTTGTTAATTCTAAAACAAAAAAGGCCATATTAAGAACATCTCAGCTGCAGGTTTTCTTTCTTCCTTCATGTAGAAATTGTCCCAACTTTCCAACAGGCGACTTCATGTTCTCAACATTTTCTCCAGGATTTGTTCCTTTGATAAAGTGACAAAATTTAATGTTGTATAATCACCTCACAACAAATTGCTGATTTCCAAATTACCAGAATCTCCATGATATTTTTTTCTTTTTTTGTTGTTGTTGTTCTAGTTTGTTATTTTCTTTAATTTCTAAAAAACTCTTTCAATGATGTGATATTGGGACCAGTGTGAGTAATTA